>NW_028225182.1:36566387-36982310 GCF_052327205.1 Somniosus microcephalus
AGAGTGTGTGTGAGAGTGTGTGTTTGAGAGAGAGAGTGTGTGTGAGAGAGTGTGTGTGTGAGAGAGAGTGTGTATGTGAGAGAGAGTGTGTGTGAGAGAGAGTGTGTGTGAGAGAGAGAGTGTGTGAGAGAGTGTGTGAGAGAGAGTGTGTGTGTGAGAGAGAGTGTGTGTGAGAGAGAGAGTGTGTGTGAGAGAGTGTGTGTGTGAGAGAGAGTGTGTGTGTGAGAGAGAGTGTGTGTGAGAGAGAGTGTGTGTGTGTGTGAGAGAGTGTGTGTGTGTGTGAGAGAGAGTGTGTGTTTACGTGAGAGTGTGTGTGTGAGAGAGAGTGTGTGTGTGTGAGAGTGTGGTTGTGTCTGCGAGAGTGTGTGAGAGTGTGTGTGAGAGTGTGTGTGAGAGTGTGTGTGAGAGTGTGTGTGAGTGTGTGTTTGAGAGAGTGTGTGTTTGAGTGAGAATGTGTGTGAGAGTGTGTGAGAGTGTGTGTGAGAGTGTGTGTGAGAGTGTGTGTGAGAGAGAGAGTGTGTGTGAGAGTGTGTGTGAGAGTGTGTGTGAGAGTGTGTGTGAGAGTGTGTGTGAGAGTGTGTGAGAGTGTGTGTGAGAGTGCGTGTGTGAGAGAGTGCGTGTGTGTGAGAGAGAGTGTGTGTGTGAGAGAGAGTGTGTGTGAGAGAGAGTGTGTGTGAGAGAGAGTGTGTGTGAGAGAGAGAGAGTGTGTGTGTGTGAGAGAGTGTGTGTGTGAGAGAGTGTGTGTGTGTGAGAGAGAGTGCGTGTGAGAGAGAGAGTGCGTGTGAGAGAGAGAGTGCGTGTGAGAGAGTGTGCGTGTGTGAGAGAGTGTGCGTGTGTGAGAGAGTGTGCGTGTGTGAGAGAGTGTGCGTGTGTGAGAGAGTGTGCGTTTGAGAGAGAGTGTGCGTGTGAGAGAGAGTGTGCGTGTGAGAGAGAGTGTGCGTGTGAGAGAGAGTGTGCGTGTGAGAGAGAGTGTGCATGTGAGAGAGAGTGTGTGTGTGTGTGAGAGAGTGTGTGTGAGAGAGAGTGTGCGTGTGAGAGAGAGTGTGCGTGTGAGAGAGAGTGTGTGAGAGAGAGTGTGTTTGAGTGAGAATGTGTGTGAGAGTGTGAGAGCGTGAGTGTGAGAGTGTGTATTTGAGTGAGGGTGTGTATGAGCGTGGCTGTGTGTGTGAAAGTGTGTGTGACTGTGAATGTGAGAGAGAGAGTGTGTTTGAGTGAGAGCGTGAGTGTGAGTATGTGAGCGTGAGTATGTGAGTGTGTGTGAGAGAGTGTGTTTGAGTGAGAGTGTGTGAGAGTGGTTGTGTGTGTGAGAGTGGTTGTGTGTGAGCGAGTGTGTGAGAAATTGTGTGTGGGTGAGAGTGGGTGAGAGTGTGGGTGAGAGTGTGTGAGAGAATGTGTGTTTGAGTGAGAGTGTGTGTAAGAGAGAGAGTGTGTGTGTGTGAGAGAGTGTGTGAGAGAGTGGTTGTGTGTGAGAGTGTGTGAGTGAGAATGTGTGTGAGAGAGTGCTTGTGTGTGAGCGTGAGTGTGAGAGTGAGTGTGACTGTGAATGTGAGAGTGAATGTGTGTGTGTGAGAGATTGAAGTGAGCGTGAGTGTGAGAGTGAGTGTGTTTGTGTGAGTGTACATCAGAGTGTGTGTGAGAGAGTGTGTGTGAGTGAGTGTGTGTGACTGAGTGTATTTGAGAGTGAATGGATGTGTGTATTAGTGTGAGTGAGAGTGTGAGTGAGAATGTGTGTTAGAGAGTGTGTGTGAGAGAGAGTATGTGTGAGAGTGTGTGTGTGTTTGTGTGTTTGAGTGAGTGCGTGTGTGTGTGAGAGAGTGTGTGCATGTGTGAGAGAGAGTGTGTGTGAGAGTGTGTGTGAAAATGTGCAAGAGTGAGTGTGAGAGAATGTGTGTTTGAGTGAGAGCGTGTGTGGGAGTGTGTAAGAGTGGTTGTGTGTGTGAGAGTGAGTGTGTGTGAGAGTGTGTGTGAGAGTGTGTGTTTGAGTGGGACTGTGTGTGTGAGAGTGTGTGTGAGAGTGTGTCATAGAGTCATAGAGTCATAGAGTAATACAGCACGGATAGAGGCCCTTCGGCCCATCGTGTCCGCGCCGGCCATCAAGCCCTGTCTAATCTAATCCCATATTCCAGCATTTGGCCCGTAGCCTTGTATGCTATGGCATTTCAAGTGCACATCCAAATGCTTCTTAAATGTTGTGAGGGTTTCTGCCTCCACAACCCTTTCAGGCAGTGAGTTCCAGACTCCAACCACCCTCTGGGTGAAAAAGTTCTTTCTCAAATCCCCTCTAAACCTCCCGCCCTTTACCTTGAATCTATGCCCCCTAGTTATCGACCCCTCTACTAAGGGAAAAAGCTCCTCAGCATCCATCCTATCTATGCCCCTCATAATTTTGTACACCTCAATCATGTCCCCCCTCAGCCTCCTCAGCTCCAAGGAAAACAAACCCAACCTGCCCAGTCTCTCTTCATAGCTGAAGCGCTCCAGCCCTGGTAACATCCTGGTGAACCTCCTCTGCACCCTCTCTAACGCGATCACATCCTTCCTGTAGTGTGGCGACCAGAACTGCACACAGTATTCCAGCTGTGGCCTAACCAGTGTTTTATACAGCTCCATCATAACCTCCTTGCTCTTATATTCAATGCCTCGGCTAATGAAGGCAAGTATCCCATATGCCTTTTTTACCACCTTATCCACCTGTTCCGCCGCCTTCAGGGATCTGTGTACTTGCACACCCAGATCCCTCTGACCCTCCGTCTTGCCTAGGGTCTTTCCATTCATTGTGTATTCCTTTGCCTTGTTAGTCCCCCCAAAGTGCATCACCTCGCACTTTTCCGGGTTAAATTCCATTTGCCACTGTTCCGCCCATCTGACCAACCCATCTATATCGTCCTGCAGACTGAGGCTACCCTCCTCGCTATTTACCACCCTACCAATTTTTGTATCATCCGCGAACTTACTGATCATACCCTTTACATTCATATCCAAGTCATTAATGTAGACCACAAACAGCAAGGGACCCAGCACCGATCCCTGTGGTACCCCACTGGCCACAGGCTTCCAGTCACAAAAACAACCTTCGACCATCACCCTCTGCCTTCTGCCACTAAGCCAGTTTTGTATCCAATGTGCCAAGGCACCCTGGATTCCATGGGCTCTTACCTTCTTGACCAGTCTCCTGTGCGGGACTTTATCGAAGGCCTTACTGAAATCCATGTATACCACATCCACTGCGTTACCCTCATCCACACACCTAGTCACCCCCTCAAAAAATTCAATCAAATTAGTCAGACATGATCTTCCCTTGACAAAGCCATGTTGACTATCCCTGATTAATCCTTGCCTCTCCAAGTGGAGACAAATTTTGTCCCTCAGGATTTTTTCCAATAATTTTCCTACCACTGATGTTAGGCTCACTGGCCTGTAGTTCCCCGGTTTTTCCCTACTACCCTTCTTGAATAATGGTACTACATTAGCGGTTCTCCAGTCCTCTGGCACATCCCCTGTGGCCAGAGAGGTCCTGAATATATGTGTTAGAGCCCCCGCAATCTCCTCCTTTGCCTCACACAGCAGCCTGGGATACATTTCATCCGGGCCTGGGGATTTATCCATTTTTAGGCCAGCTAAAACCGCCAATACCTCCCCCCGCTCGATGTTAATATGTTCGAGCATATCACAGTCCCCCCGCCCTATTTCTATGTTTACATCGTCCTTCTCCATAGTGAAAACAGACGCAAAAAATTCATTCAGAACCCCTCCTACATCTTCCGGCTCCACACACAGATTGCCACTTTTGTCCCTAATGGGCCCTATTTTTTCCCTAGTTATCCTCTTACCCTTAATATACTTATAAAACATCTTCGGATTTTCCTTTATTTTGCTTGCCAGTGTTATTTCATGGCCCCTCCTTGATCTCCTAATTTCTTTTTTAAGTATCCCCCTGCACTTTTTGTACTCCTCTAGGGCTTCCTCCGTCTTTAGCCTTTTGTATCTACCAAAAGCCCTCCTTTTTTTCCTAATCCATTCCCGTATATCCCCTGACATCCAAGGTTCCCTGTGGTTTTTGGAACCACCCTTGACCTTTACGGGAACATGTTGCCATTGTATGATCTCAATCTCCCTTCTGAAAGCCTCCCATTGCTCCGATGCGGATTTTCCTACAAGTAGCTGATCCCAGTCCATTTTGGCCAGATCCTGCCTTATCCTATTAAAATCGGCCTTCCCCCAATTTAGAACCTTTATTTCCGGCCCATCCCTGTCCTTTTCCATGGCCACCTTAAATCTTACCATATTATGGTCACTATCACCAAAGTGCTCACCTACTAGCACTTTTTCCACTTGGCCGGCCACATTCCCTAGAATTAGGTCCAGTACCGCCCCCTCTCTTGTAGGACTTTCTACATGCTGGCTCAAAAAGCTCTCCTGGATGCACTTTAAGAATTCTACACCCTCTGAGCCTTTCACACTCTGACTATCCCAGTTAATATTGGGGAAGTTGAAATCCCCCATTATTATTACCCTATTATTTGCACATTTCTCTGAGATTTGCCTACATATCTGTTCCTCTATCTCCCCCTGACTGTTTGGAGGCCTATAGTACACTCCCAGCAAAGTGCTTGCCCCCTTTTTGTTTTTAAGCTCCACCCATATGGCCTCATTGGAGGACCCTGCTAATATATCATCCCTCCTTACTGCAGTAATTGACTCCTTAATTAATATTGCGACACCCCCTCCTCTTATACCTCCCCCTCTGTCTCGCCTGAAGATTCTGTACCCCGGAATATTGAGCTGCCAGTCTTGCCCTTCCCTCAACCATGTCTCCGTGATAGCAACAATATCATACTCCCATGTGTTTATCAACACCTTCAGTTCATCCACCTTATTCGCAAGACTCCTTGCATTAAAATAGATGCCATCCAGCCTTGCCCTTATATATTTGCCCTGTCTACCAAGCTGACTTGTTTTTTTCTCTATAATTGGCAGCACATCCCCCCCTATTTCAGCTCCCCTCTGTATCCCATCCCCCTGTGTGAGAGTGTGTGTGAGAGTGTGTGTTTGAGTGGGACTGTGTGTAAGAGAGTGTGTGTGAGAGGGTGTGTGAGAGAGTGGCTGTGTGTGAGAGAGAGTGTGTGTGTGAGAGAGAGTCTGTGAGAGAGAGAGAGAGTGTGTGTGAGAGAGAGAGAGTGTGTGTGAGAGAGAGAGTGTGTGTGTGAGAGAGTGTGTGTGAGAGAGAGAGTGTGTGTGAGTGTGCTAGTGTGAGCACTGTGTGAGTGTGAGCTCTGTGCCAGTGTGAGCATTGTGTGAGTGTGAGCTCTGTGCTGGTGTGAGCACCGTGTGACTGTGAGCACTGTGCTTGTGTGAGCGCCGTGTGTGTGTGAGCTCTCTGCTAGTGTGAGCACTGTGAGTGTGAGCTCTGTGCTAGTGTGAGTGCTGTGTGAGCTCAGTGCAAGTGTGACCACTGAGTGTGAGCTCTGTGCTAGTGTGAGCTCTGTGTTAATGTGAGGGCTGTGTGAGTGTGAGTTCTGTGAGTGTGAGCTCTGTGTGAGTGTGAGCTCTGTGCTAGTGTGAATACTATGTGAGTGTGAGCTCTGTGCTAGTGTGAGGCCTGTGTGAGTGTGAGCTATGTGCGAGTGTGACCACTGTGTGAGTGTGAGCTCAGTGTTAGTGTGAGGGCTGTGCGAATGTGAGCTCTGTGCGAGTGTGAGCTCTGTGCTAGTGTGAGCACTGTGATAGTGTGAGCACTGTGTGAGTGTGAGCACTGTGCTAGTGTGAGCACTGTGCTAGTGTGAGCACTGTGCTAGTGTGAGCGCTGTGATAGTGTTAGCGCTGTGCTAGTGTGAGCACTGTGCTAGTGTGAGCACTGTGCTAGTGTGAGCGCTGTGCTAGTGTTAGCGCTGTGCTAGTGTGAGCGCTGTGCTAGTGTGAGCACTGTGCTAGTGTGAGCACTGTGATAGTGTGTGCGCTGTGCTAGTGTTAGCGCTGTGCTAGTGTGAGCGCTGTGCTAGTGTGAGCACTGTGCTAGTGTGAGCGCTGTGCTAGTGTGAGCACTGTGCTAGTGTTAGCGCTGTGCTAGTGTGAGCACTGTGCTAGTGTGAGCTCTGTGATAGTGTGTGCGCTGTGTGAGCGTGAGCACTGTGCTAGTGTGAGCACTGTGCTAGTGTTAGCGCTGTGCTAGTGTGAGCACTGTGCTAGTGTGAGCTCTGTGCGAGTGTGAGCACTGTGCTAGTGTTAGCGCTGTGCTAGTGTGAGCACTGTGATAGTGTGAGCACTGTGCTAGTGTGAGCACTGTGCTAGTGTGAGCGCTGTGCTAGTGTGAGCACTGTGCTAGTGTTAGCGCTGTGCTAGTGTGAGCACTGTGCTAGTGTGAGCACTGTGCTAGTGTGAGCACTGTGATAGTGTGTGCGCTGTGCTAGTGTGAGCACTGTGCTAGTGTGAGCGCTGTGCTTGTGTGAGCACTGTGATAGTGTGAGCACTGTGCTAGTGTTAGCGCTGTGCTAGTGTGAGCACTGTGCTAGTGTGAGCACTGTGCTAGTGTGAGCGCTGTGCTAGTGTGAGCTCTGTGATAGTGTTAGTGCTGAGCTAGTGTGAGCACTGTGCTAGTGTGAGCACTGTGCTAGTGTTAGCGCTGTGCTAGTGTGAGCACTGTGCTAGTGTTAGCGCTGTGCTAGTGTGAGCGCTGTGCTAGTGTGAGCGCTGTGCTAGTGTTAGCGCTGTGCTAGTGTGAGCGCTGTGCTAGTGTGAGCGCTGTGCTAGTGTGAGCACTGTGCTAGTGTTAGCGCTGTGCTAGTGTGAGCGCTGTGATAGTGTTAGCGCTGTGCTAGTGTGAGCACTGTGCTAGTGTGAGCACTGTGCTAGTGTTAGCGCTGTGCTAGTGTGAGCGCTGTGCTAGTGTGAGCACTGTGCTAGTGTTAGCGCTGCGCTAGTGTGAGCGCTGTGCTAGTGTGAGCGCTGTGATAGTGTGAGCGCTGTGCTAGTGTGAGCACTGTGCTAGTGTGAGCACTGTGCTAGTGTGAGCTCTGTGATAGTGTTAGCGCTGTGCTAGTGTGAGCACTGTGCTAGTTTGAGCACTGTGCTAGTGTGAGCTATGTGATAGTGTTAGCGCTGTGCTAGTGTAAGCACTGTGCTTGTGTGAGCACTGTGATAGTGTGAGCACTGTGCTAGTGTGAGCACTGTGATAGTGTGTGCACTGTGCTAGTGTTAGCGCTGTGCTAGTGTTAGCGCTGTGATAGTGTTAGCGCTGTGCTAGTGTGAGCACTGTGATAGTGTTAGCGCTGCGCTAGTGTGAGCACTGTGCGAGTGTGAGCACTGTGCGCGTGTGAGCACTGTGCAAGTGTGAGCACTGTGCTTGTGTGAGCTCTGTGATAGTGTTAGCGCTGTGCTAGTGTGAGCACTGTGCTAGTGTGAGCACTGTGCGAGTGTGAGCACTGTGCTAGTGTGAGCACTGTGCTAGTGTGAGCTCTGTGATAGTGTGTGCGCTGTGCTAGTGTGAGCGCTGTGCTAGTGTGAGCACTGTGCTAGTGTGAGCACTGTGCTAGTGTGAGCTCTGTGATAGTGTGTGCGCTGTGTGAGCGTGAGCACTGTGCTAGTGTGAGGCCTGTGTGAGTGTGAGCACTGTGCGAGTGTGAGCACTGTGCTAGTGTGAGCTCTGTGATAGTGTGTGCGCTGTGTGAGCGTGAGCACTGTGCTAGTGTGAACTCACACACTAATCAATCAATTGAGCAGGTAGCATACCTGGATTCTTCTGGTTGGTAGGACATGGGGCTACATGAGGCAGTGACGTTATCTACTGGACCATCGTAGAAATCTCTTATATAACCTTCCCTTTGATTGTAGTCCTGTCCTTTTGCTAATGCGACCCAATATCATAATGAAAATGCTAAGATATGAGATACTTGGATCATTTCCACTGGAGCCCAGAAGGCTAAGAAGAGATTCAATTGACAGAAAATAAAGAACTAGCATTTCGCTAGCGCCTTTCACAAGCTTGGGACCTCCCAAAGCGCTTTACAGCCAACGACGTATTTTTGAGGGGTAGTCACTGTTGTAATATTGGAATGCGATGAAATTTATCTGAGATATTTAGAATTGCAAAGAGTTTTTGAGAGTGTGAGTAGGGAGAGATTGCTTCCTCTGGGTGGGGAGCCGGTGACGAGGGGGTCGCCAATTTAAAATTCTCACTCCAGAGTGAGGAAAGAGGTGAGGAGAAATTTCTTTACGCAGAGGGTTGCTGGACCGTGGAATGCCTTGGCACAGGGAGCGGCTGAGGGAGAGACCATTGCAGCTTTTCAGGGGAAATTGGATAAATATTTGAAGCAGAGGAAGACACAGGGCTATGGGGATAGAGCGGGGCAGTGGGATTAGTTTGGGGATTGATACAGGGCTATAGGGAGAGAGAGGGGTCAGTGGGATTAGTTTGGGGATTGATACAGGGCTATGGGGAGAGAGAGGGGTCAGTGGGATTAGTTTAGGATTGATACAGGGCTATGGGGAGAGAGCGGGGCAGTGGGATTAGTTTGGGGATTGATACAGAGCTATGGGGAGAGAGCGGGGCAGTGGGATTAGTTTGGGGATTGATACAGGGCTATGGGGAGAGAGCGGGGCAGTGGGATTAGTTTGGGATTGATACAGGGCTATGGGGAGAGAGCGGGGCAGTGGGATTAGTTTGGGATTGATACAGAGCTATAGGGAGAGAGCGGGGCAGTGGGATTAGTTTGGGATTGATACAGGGCTATGGGGAGAGAGCGGGGCAGTGGGATTAGTTGGGGATTGATACAGGGCTATGGGGAGAGAGCGGGGCAGTGGGATTAGTTTGGGATTGATACAGGGCTATGGGGAGAGAGCTGGGTCAGTGGGATTAGTTTGGGATTGATGCAGGGCTATGGGGAGAGAGCGGGGCAGTGGGATTAGTTTGGGATTGATACAGGGCTATGGGGAGAGAGCGGGGCAGTGGGATTAGTTTGGGATTGATACAGAGCTATGGGGATAGAGCGGGGCAGTGGGATTAGTTTGGGGATTGATACAGGGCTATCGGGAGAGAGCGGGGTCAGTGGGATTAGTTTGGGATTGATACAGAGCTATGGGGAGAGAGCGGGGTCAGTGGGATTAGTTTGGGATTGATGCAGGGCTATGGGGAGAGAGCGGGGCAGTGGGATTAGTTTGGGATTGATACAGGGCTATGGGGAGAGAGCGGGGTCAGTGGGATTAGTTTGGGATTGATGCAGGGCTATGGGGAGAGAGCGGGGCAGTGGGATTAGTTTGGAATTGATACAGGACTATGGGGAGAGAGTGGGGCAGTGGGATTAGTTTGGGATTGATACAGGGCTATGGGGAGAGAGCGGAGCAGTGGGATTAGATTGGGATTGATACAGGGATATGGGGAGATAGTGGGGCAGGGGGATAAGTTTGGGATTGATACAGGGTTATGGGGAGAGAGCGGGGCAGTGGGATTAGTTTGGGATTGATACAGGGCTATGATGGGGAGAGAGCGGGGCAGTGGGATTAGTTTGGGATTGAAACAGGGCTATGGGGAGAGAGCGGGGCAGTGGGATTAATTTGGGGATTGATACAGGGCTATGGGGGGAGAGTGGGGCAGTGGGATTAGTTTGGGGATTGATACAGGGCTATGGGGAGAGAGCGGGGCAGTGGGATTAGTTTGGGATTGATACAGGGCTATGGGGAAGAGAGCGGGGCAGTGGGATTAGTTTGGGATTGATAAAGGGCTATGATGGGGAGAGAGCGGGGCAGTGGGATTAGTTTGGGATTGATACAGGGCTATGGGCAGAGAGCGGGGCTGTGGGATTAGTTTGGGATTGATACAGGGCTATGGGGAGAGAGCGGGGCAGTGGGATTAGTTTGGGATTGATACAGGGCTATGGGCAGAGAGCGGGGCAGTGGGATTAGTTGGGGATTGATACAGGGCTATGGGGAGAGAGCGGGGTCAGTGAGATTAGTTTGGGATTGATGCAGGGCTATGGGGAGAGAGCGGGGCAGTGGGATTAGTTTGGGATTGATACAGGGCTATGGGGAGAGAGCGGGGCAGTGGGATTGGTTTAGGATTGATACAGGGCTATGGGGAGAGAGCAGGACAGTGGGATTAGTTTGGGATTGATACAGGGCTATGGGGAGAGAGCGGGGCAGTTGGATTAGTTTGGGATTGATACAGGGCTATGGGGAGAGAGCGGAGCAGTGGGATTAGATTGGGATTGATACAGGGCTATGGGGAGATAGTGGGGCAGGGGGATAAGTTTGGGATTGATACAGGGTTATGGGGAGAGAGCGGGGCAGTGGGATTAGTTTGGGATTGATACAGGGCTATGGGGAGAAAGCGGGGCAGTGGGACTAGTTTGTGATTGATAGAGGGCTGTGGGAGAGAGAGCGGGGCAGTGGGATTAGCTTGGGATTGATACAGGGCTATGGGGAGAGAGCGGGGCAGTGGGATTAGTTTGGGATTGATAGAGGGCTATGGGGAGAGGGCGGGGCAGTGGGATTAGTTTGGAATTGATACGGGGCTATGGGGAGAGAGCGGGTCAGTGGGATTAGTTTGGGATTGATACAGGGCTATGGGGAGAGAGCGGGTCAGTGGGATTAGTTTGGGATTGATACAGGGCTATGGGGAGAGAGCGGGGCAGTGGGATTAGTTTTAAATGAATAAAGTTTAGCAGGAACGAACTCAAATATCGGAACCCACTGAGATAGAAGATCAATCCGTCCAGGAAAAGATACAGTGAGAATATTCTGATTAGAAGGGGATTAATCGCAGGCGGGGTGCCCATTGTGGAGATAGAGGGGAGAGGCACAGTGGGAATATCAGTCATGGATCTCTGGGCAATTCTGAACGCCAAGCTGTTAGGGACCGAACAGGAGCTTCCCCAGCTGTTACTGGCCTCGCTTACACACAATGGGATGTCAGGTCATTCAAAGAGCCCGGAACAGTACACGAGCAAGGATGTCTTACTACAGTTGTACAGGGCCTTGGTGAGACCACACCTGGAGCACTGTGTGCAGTTTTGGTCTCCTTACCTAAGAAAGGATATACTTGCCATAGAGGGAGTGCAGCGAAGGTTCACCAGACTGATTCCTGGGACGGCAGGACTGTCGTATGAGGAGAGATTGGGTCGACTAGGCCTGTATTCGCTAGAGTTTAGAAGAATGAGACGGGATCTTATTGAAATGTATAAAATTCTGACAGGGCTAGACAGACTGGATGCAGGGAGGATGTTTCCCCTGGCTGGGGGGTCTAGAAGGAGGGGTCACAGTCTCAGGATATGAAGTAGGACATTTAGGACTGAGATGAGGAGAAATTTCTTCACTCAGAGGGTGGTGAACCTGTGGAATTCTCTACCACAGAAGGCTGTGGAGGCCAAGTCACTGAATATATTTAAGAAGGAGATAGATAGATTTCTAGACACAAAAGGCGTGAAGGGGTATGGGGAGAGAGCGGGAATATGGTATTGAGATAGAGGATCAGCCATGATCATATTGAATGGCGGAGCAGGCTCGAGGGGCTGAATGGCCTACTCCTGCTCCTATTTTTTCTGTGTTTCTATGGAACACCGTGCCAATGATTCCCCACAGGCCTCTCTGTGTTCAGTGAAACACGCAGGTTTGATCGCACTGATCAATTTGCCGGGCGTTTGATCCTAAGTGAGTCAGGCGCGTCCGGGAGCCCCGAGTGAGCGTCAAATTGATTCAAAGCGGCTTGCCGCTGACAAGCAAGTCAATGCCATGCTTCTCACATGGAAGATGAAAGCGGCAGGAAAGAAATGCGGGAGCTTTCTACGCTACGGCTTCTGAATTGGAATTGGATCCCCCCCCGCCAAACCCCCCGCGCGTCCTGGGGAAGAAACTCTTAGGCAGTCCCTCGGAACCGAGGATGACTTGCTTCCACACTAAAAATGAGTTCTCAGGTGACTGATGAGTCCAATGCGGGACCTACAGTCTCTGTCACAGGTGGGGCAGATGGTGGTTGAAAGGGGCGGGGGGTGGCGTGCTTCGGTTGGCGTGTGCTCCTTGCGCTGCCTGCGCTTGGCTTCCGCTTGCTCCCGGCGAAGAGACTCGAGGTGTTCGGCGCCTTCCCGGATGCTTCTCCTCCACTTTGCGCGGTCTTGGGCCAGGGATTCCCAGGTGTCGGTGGGGATGTTACACTTTTTCAAGGAGGCTTTGAGGGTGTCCTTGAAGCGTTTCCTCTGCCCACCTGGGGCTCTCTTGCAGTGTCGGAGCTCCGAAGAGAGCGCTTGTTTTGGGAGTCTCGTATCGGGCATGCAGACAATGTGACCCATCCATCGGAGCTGATTGAGCATGGTCAGAGCTTCGATGCTGGGGATGTTGGCCTGAGCGAGAACACTGACGCTGGTGCGCCTATCCTGCCAATGGATTTGCAGGATCTTGCGGAGGCAGCATTGGTGGTACCTCTCCAGTGATTTGAGGTGCCTGCTGTACATGGTCCATGTCTCTGAGGCATACAGGAGGGCGGGTATCACCACTGCTCTGTAGACCATGAGCTTAGTGCCGTGTTTGAGGTCCTGGTCTTCAAACACTCTCTTCCTCAGGCGACCGAAGGCTGCACTGGCACACTGAAGGCGGTGTTGAATTTGTCGACGCCAGCTCTGAATAAAGAGAGAACTTGCATTTCTATAGCGCCTTTCACCACCGCAGGACGTCCTAAAACACTTTACAGCCAATGAAGCAATATTTGAAGTGCAGTCACTGTTGTAATGTAGGAAACACGGCAGCCAATTTGTGCACAGCAAGCTCCCACAAACAGCAATGTGATAATGACCAGATAATCTGTTTGTGATGTTGATTGAGGGATAAATATTGGGCCCAGGACACCGGGGAGAACCCCCCTGCTCTTCTTCCAATAGTGGCCGCGGGATCTTTTATGTCCACCTGAGAGAGCAGACGGGGCCTCGGTTTAACGTCTCATCCGAAAGACGGCACCTCCGACAGTGCAGCACTCCCTCAGTACTGGCACTGGGAGTGTCAGCCTAGATTGTGTGCTCACGTCTCTGGAGTGGGACTTGAACCCACGACCTTCATACTAGTGTGGTCACTGTTGTAACATAGGGAAACGCGGCAGCCAATTTGCGCACAGCAAGCTCCCGCAGGTCATCGGTTTTAGTGATGTTGGTCGAGGGAGAAATATTGGCCCCAGGACACCAAGGAGAGGTCCAGCTGCTCTATTTCGGAATAGCGGCCGTGGGATCTTTTACGTCCGCCCAAGAGGGCAGACGGGGCCCTCGGTTTAACGTCTCATTTCGGAATTCAGCAATGGATAGGACCGCAGTCGAGGATGCTCTCCTGGGATTGGGCTGAGAATCTCTCTGTCTCCCGGGCTCCCCAAATGTACTCAGGGGCAGTTTAACCAGCGAATTCCAGAGCTAATGAGAAACTCTAGCGAGGGCTATCTTATCTGTTAGGCCAGCAGTTTTCTCGCTGGCCTGGGGCTGAGTTGGAACTATCCCAGGCCCGAGTCAGGTGGCTAACCCTTCAGGTTTCTCAATGAGCCAAGCCGGCTGGTTTTTTTTTATTCGTTCCTGGGATGTGGGCGTCGCTGGCAAGTCCAGCATTTATCGCCCATCCCTAACTGCCCTTGAGAAGGTGGTGGTGAGCCGCCTTCTTGAACCGCTGCAGTCCCGTGTGGTGAAGGTGCTCCCACAGTGCTGTTAGGGAGGGCGTTCCAGGATTTTGACCCAGTGACGATGAAGGAACGGCCGATATACCTCCAAGTCGGGATGGTGTGTGTGAATTCGGGGGGAACTTGGAGGTGACGGTGTTCACAGGTGCCTGCTGCCCCTGTCCTTCTAGGTGGTAGAGGTCGCGGGTTTGGGAGGTGCTGCCGAAGAAGATGGTACACACTGCAGCCACGGTGCGCCAGTGGTGGAGGGAGTGATTGTTTAAGGTGGTGGATGGGGTGCCGATCAAACGGGCTGCTTTGTCCTGGTTAGTCAGGGGTCAAGCTGGCTGGTTAGTCAGAGGTCAAGCTGGCTGGTTAGTCAGGGGTCAACCTGGTTGGTTAGTTAGGGCTCAGGTTGGCTGGTTAGTCATCAACAATGCCCTGGAATACTGCGGAGCTGTCAGGCTCAAGCACCAAGTCCTCAAGTCAACGGTTGGTCTTTAGACGGCGGACCAGCACGGGTTCGAGCCCTCGCCAGGCGGACAACAGACGTGAAGGACCCCCCTCGCGAGCATTTTGGCAAGGAGCTCGACACCCCGGAAGACGTGCGAGTGCCCTATGACCTCCCCCCCCCCCGACCCCTGTCACACCCCATCCCACTGAACGCTGGTTCCACCAGTTGGAGATGTGGAGCTCACAAGCAGCCACTTGCCCCCCTCTGCAACCCAACCATGGGAGCCTTGGATCCCCGGGTATATCTGGCCCGAGCCTTGGACTTTCCTTATGAGCCTATAGCTCAATGGGAGGACCTACGCTGGACAGCTGGCAATGTGCCACCCATTGTGCAAGGGGGTTGGAGTATAACAGTAAGGAAGTCTTGCTATAATTATACAGGGTTTTGGTGAGACCACACCTGGAGTACTGTGCACAGTTTTGGTCTCCTTACTGAAGGAAGGATATACTTGTCTTGGAGGGGGTGCAATGATTGGTTCACTAGATTGATTCCTGGGATGAGGGGGCTGTCCTATGAGGAGAGATTGAGTAGAATGGGCCTAGACTCTCTGGAGTTTAGAAGAATGAGAGGTGATCTCATTGAAACATAGAACATTCTTAGAAGGCTTGCCAAGGTACATGCTGAGAGATTGGCCCAGAAATTCGGGTCTCCACGGGTGAGTACGCACGGGGTACTCACCCGTAGGCCCGATGGAAGTGCCGGTTTCCTGCATGCACTGCGCATGCGCGGGAAACCGGCACTTCCGTTCCTCTGAACGAAGAGGTTCAGAGGTCGAACGCGTGCGTGGGGGGAGGATGCGCATGCACTTTGAACTTACGTTTTTTTTACAGGTTTCTCTGGGATCGTAAGCCTGCAGGATTTAGAAATGTAAAAAGCAGGCGTAAGGCCTGCTTTTTACAAGGTAAGTGGTGAATTAATTTAAAAAAAATTAAAAATTCCACAGGTTTATTATTTTTAAATACTTTAAAGCAAGGTAAGTTTATTTTTAGCCCCGTTAAAATATAAAATTATTTTTTTCAAAAATGTAAATTATTGTTTTAAATAGTTATTTCATGTAATTTATAGTTTATTTAAAAATGTGATTTTTCTTTTAAATTTATTTGAATGTTTAGTGCTATTTTGGGGCCGTAGTATTTATAAGCCTTGACAGCTCTTCCTGTCAGACTTATGAATGGGCTTTTCCCTACTCCGATTGGCTGCCCATGGCCCACGTGATCCCAGGGGACGCATCGAACTAACTGCGCCCCTGGGATACGCAAGCACTGTGCGCCGGCAGTTGGAGCAGGCCCCGGATCGGAATTCCACGGGGGCCCACAGCTCAACGGCCGGCGCGCAAGGTAAGTGCAGGTCGGGGGCTTGCACCCGCGGGAAGCCCCCGACCCGAATTTCTGGGCCATTGTTTCCCCTGGCTGGAGAGTCTAGAACCAGGGGTCACAGTCTCACGATAAGGGGTCGGCCATTTAGGACTGAGATGAGGAGAAATTTCTTCACTCACAGGGTGGTGAATCTTTGGAATTCTCTACCCCAGAGGGCTGTGGAGGCTCAGTCGTTGAGTATATTCAAGACAGAGATCGATAGATTTTTGGATATTAAGGGAATCAAAGGATATGGGGATCGGGCGGGAAAGTGGAGTTGAGGTCGAAGATCAGCCATGATCTTATTGAATGGCGGAGCAGGCTCGAAGGGCTGAATGGCCAACTCCTGCTCCTATTTAGAAACATAGAAACATAGAAGATAGGAGCAGGAGTAGGCCATTCGGCCCCTCGAGCCTGCTCCGCCATTCAATGCGATCATGGCTGATCATCCAAATTCAGTACCCTGTCCCTGCTTTCTCCCCATACCCCTTGATCCCTTTAGCCTTGAGAAATATATCCAACTCCTTCTTGAATATATTTAATGAATTGGCCTCTACGGCCTTGTGTGGTAGAGAATTCCACAGGTTCACCACTCTCTGGGTGAAGAAATTCCTCCTCATCTCTGTCCTAAATGGCTTACCCCTTATCCTTAGACTGTGACCCCTGGTTCTGGACTCCCCGACCATCGGGAACATCCTTCCTGCATATAGTCTGTCTAGTCCTGTCAGAATTTTATAAGTTTCAATGAGATCCCCTCTCATTCTTCTTATGTTCTTACTCTGCCCCAATGGTGGACCTATTCGTTAACGACCGCTTAATGCATGCCATCGTGTGACGAAAGAACTTGCATTTCTATAGCGCCTTTCATCACCTCAGGATGTCCCAAAGTGCTTTACAGCCAATGAAGTACTTTTGAAGTGAAGTGATAATGACCAGATAGTCTGTTTTAGTGATGTTGGTTGAGGGATAAATATTGGGCCCCAGGACACCGGGGAGAGCTCCCCTGCTCTTCTTCGAAATAGTGGCTGTGGGATCTTATACGTCCACCCGAGAGAGCAGACGGGGCCTCGGTTTAATGTCTCATCCGAAAGGCGGCACCTCCGACAGTGCAGCACTCCCTCAGCACTGGCACTGGGAGTGTCAGGCTGGATGACGTGGTCAAGTCTCTGGAGCGGGGCTTGAACTCACAACCTTCCACCTCAGAGGTGAGAGAGAGTGCGACCCACTGAGCCACAGCTAACGCCAAGCTTAGTTGGCAAAGCAAGTCTCCTAAACGCACAGTCGGAGTTGTACCCATCAGCCGCCCCCAAGACGAGAAATGCGGCTAAGCGCGTGTCCCCTTTAAGAGTAGACTGCCTTTATGCCTGTGTGTAGTTGGAGCATGACAGTGTGTGCTGGTTCTCGATGCTACAAGTCAGCTAGTTCCCCCCCCCGCCCCGGGCAATGACACAATCCTTTCTCTGGTACAATCAGGGAATATTAATTCAAATCTGCTGTAACACACACAATTACACTAATCAGTATGATTAATTGTGGCCCCGGTGTGCTTGAAGTGCTGCACTGCCTGGTTGGAACTCGCTGAGAGCAGGCCGCAGACCCAGGGAGTGAAGTGAGTCATCGGACGTTAAACCGAGGCCCGCACGGGCGGACGCAAGAGATCCTGCGGCCACTGTTTCGAAGAAGGGCAGGTGGGAATTCCCCCCCCCCCCCACCCCCCGGTGTCCTGGCCAACGATTATCACTCTGCAAAAGCGTAAAAACAGATAGTCCGGTCATTTATCTCGTAGCTGTTTGTGGGATCTTGCTGTGCGCAAGTTGGCAGCCGCTTTTCCTACGCTACAACAGCGGCCACACTTCAAAAGGTACCTCATTGGCCGAGACCAGAGCCTTGGGAGGTTTGACTACTTCATTCGTTCCTGGGATGTGGGCATCACTGGCAAGGCCGGCATCTTTTGCCCATCCCTAGATGACCTTGAGCAGGTGGTGGTGAGTCACCTTCCTGAACCGCTGCAGTCCGTGTGGTGAAGGTCCTCCCACAGTGCTGTTAGGGAGGGATGTAATGATATCAGCAAATAGAGATGGTATTTGCCTGTTTGATTATGATGCCTTACCAGCAAGTTTGCATGTATTGATTGCTTGTGCCTGACCAGCAGAGGGCATGTGACCGAGACAAGCAAGGCAGTTTAGTTTAGTTTCAGTTTCGTTCTAGATGCATCACTAGCATGATGTCTCCTGTAAATGCTGTATAAAGAGTTGAACAGACTTTAGATTAAAAGACATTGGCCTAGAAATTCAGTTGCCTTAGCGCCGCTTTTGAGGCGCTAGAGGGACTAGCGCCAGAGTTATGGCCAGTTTAAAAATTCCCTGGGGCCCTAAATCGGCGTTGCACCGGTAGCGCTGCGCCGGCACCGATGACGTCATCGGTGTGCGCAGCGTCCCGGTTGCCATGCCGACGGGCCCTAGCGCCGAAATTCAGTTGCGGCCGCCTCGCCCGTGGCAGCCGCAACTAAGACTCTGGCAACAGAGTCTTGCATGAGTTTGCGCCGGCGCATTAAAGGCCCCGCGGCGGCCGGCCGCTTTCCCGCCGGCCGCCTGCCCGCAGCTCCCTCCCCGGACTTCTCCCCCCCACCCCCCGGAACAGATGCAAGCCCGGCACTTGTCCGAGGTGCCGGGCTCATTTTTAGACAGATTTGCGCGGGCCGCGGCCGGGTGCAGGCAGCTCCTCCTTAACGGAAGGAGGAGGCCTGCACTTCCCGAGCCTGCCGCACCGCATCGGGTGCCGCAGCGCCGGAATTGCGGCGCGAAACGGCAGTTAGCGCCGATTTACCACCGCAAAGACCCTTCAGTAGCGCCGGCAGCCGTTTGGGCGCGGCCCTGCTGAATTTTTGGCGCGCGCAGGGGGACTTAGCGCCGGCACTAACTTCCGGCGCTAAAGCCCTGGCTAAGCCAAAACCCAATTTCTAGGCCATTCTCTTTCATAAATGTCTCGTCATTGAACCCACAAAGAAATCAATACAAGGGAGTTCCAGGATTTTGACCCAGCGACGATGAAGGATCGGCCGATATGCTTCCAAGTCAGGATGGTGTGTGTGGCTTGGAGGGGAACTTGGAGGTGGCGGTGTTCCCATGCGCCTGCTGCCCTTGTCCTTCTAGATGGTAGAGGTCGCGGGTTTGGGAGGTGCTGTTGAAGAAGCCTTGGTGAGTCTCTTTCAGCTCTCCCTCCGCCCCCCCACCCCCTCAACCCCAGCCCCCCTCTCCTGGGTCTTGCTGGGGTACGACCTCCACAGCCTCCAGCAGCCCTCGTGTGCCTCGACAGTGTGGTCATTCTCCCTGTGTGTATGCGTGAGAGCCCAGAAGAGTGAGCGCTATCTGGCCATTCGACCATGGGGTGTGGATGTGTTCGCAGTTTGAGTCTTTCCTGCCCCCATCCTCATGCGCACAATCCAGGCGGGACCGCTGGCTAGCGATTGTGGGAGGAACGTCTGTCCGATTTCTCCCCCCTCCTTAGCCCAGGAGTGCTGAGGACAATTGCACTCCAGTGCCAGTACTGAGGGAGCGCTGCACTGTCGGAGGTGCCGTCTTTCAGATGAGGCGTTAAATCAATGACTCGTCTGCTCTCTCAGGTGGACGTAAAAGATCGCACGGCCACGATTGAAAGAAGAGCAGGGGAATTCTCCCCGCTGTCCTGGGGCCAAGATTTATCACTCAATCAACATCACTAAAACAGATGATCTGGTCATTTTCACTTTGCAGTTTGTGGGAGCTTGCTGTGCGCGAATTGACTGCCGCGTTTCCTACATTGCAACAGTGACCACACTTCAAAAGTACTTCATTGGCTTTGGGACGTCCTGAGGTGGAGAGAGGCGCGATATAAATGCAAGTTCTTTCTTTCTTTAGACCTTCATGATTCCCCATCCGAGACCAGAACATTTAGGCTCCATTTCCGGTCTCAGAGGCCTGTATGCCGAATGACTGCACCAGGAGATGTTTTAACCCCCCACCCACCCCGCCGACGCCATCGAGGGAGCAACTCTCACACGTGTTCAGTAGCCTTCCACTGCGCACATCCACAAGCAACTTTGGGATTGGGGAGAGTGGGTTGGGACAGGGGGAGAGTGTGTCGGGACAGGGGGAGAGTGTGTCGGGACAGTGGTCGAGTGTGTCGGGACGGGGTCGAGTGTGTCGGGACAGGGGGAGAGTGTGTCGGGACAGGGGTCGAGTGTGTCGGGACAGGGGGAGAGTGTGTCGGGACAGGGGTCGAGTGTGTCGGGACAGGGGTCGAGTGTGTCGGGACAGGGGTCGAGTGTGTCGGGACAGGGGTCGAGTGTGTCGGGACAGGGGTCGAGTGTGTCGAGACAAGGGGAGAGTGTGTCGGGACGGGGGGAGAGTGTGTCGGGACAGGGGTCGAGTGTGTCGAGACAAGGGGAGAGTGTGTCGGGACGGGGGGAGAGTGTGTCGAGACAAGGGGAGAGTGTGTCGGGACAGGGGTCGAGTGTGTCGAGACAAGGGGAGAGTGTGTCGGGACGGGGGGAGAGTGTGTCGAGACAAGGGGAGAGTGTGTCGGGACAGGGGTCGAGTGTGTCGGGACAGGGGGGAGAGTGTGTCGGGACAGGGGGAGAGTGTGTCGGGACAGGGGTCGAGTGTGTCGGGACAGGGGGAGAGTGTGTCGGGACAGGGGTCGAGTGTGTCGGGACAGGGGTCGAGTGTGTCGGGACAGGGGTCGAGTGTGTCGGGACAGGGGTCGAGTGTGTCGGGACGGGAGGAGAGTGTGTCGTGACGGGGGGAGAGTGTGTCGGGACGGGGTCGAGTGTGTCGGGACAGGGGTCGAGTGTGTCGGGACAGGGGTCGAGTGTGTCGGGACAGGGGTCGAGTGTGTCGGGACAGGGGTCGAGTGTGTCGGGACAGGGGGAGAGTGTGTCGGGACGGGGGGAGAGTGTGTCGGGACAGGGGTCGAGTGTGTCGGGACAGGGGTCGAGTGTGTCGGGACAGGGGGAGAGTGTGTCGAGACAAGGGGAGAGTGTGTCGGGACAGGGGTCGAGTGTGTCGGGACAGGGGGGAGAGTGTGTCGGGACAGGGGGAGAGTTCTGGGACAGGGGAGAGTGTGTCGGGACAGGGGGGAGAGTGTGTCGGGACGGGGGAGAGTTCTGGGACAGGGGAGAGTGTGTCGGGACGGGGGGAGAGTGTGTCGGGACAGGGGGAGAGTTCTGGGACAGGGGAGAGTGTGTCGGGACGGGGGGAGAGTGTGTCGGGACAGGGGGAGAGTTCTGGGACAGGGGAGAGTGTGTCGGGACGGGGGGAGAGTGTGTCGGGGCAGGGGGAGAGTTCTGGGACAGGGGAGAGTGTGTTGGGACAGGGGGTGTATGTTGGGACAGGGGGAGAGTTCTGGGACGGGGGAGTGTGTTGTTACAGCGGGGGAGTGTGTTGGGATGGGGAGAGTTCTGGGTCGGGGAGAATGTGTTGGGACAGGGGGAGAGTGAGTTGGGAGAGGGGGGAGTGTGTATTGGAGTAAGGGAAGTGTGTCGGAACAAGGGGAGAGCATTGGGGCAGGGGGAGTGAATTGGGGCAGGGGAGCATGGTCTGGAGGTCAGCAGGTCAAAGTGGAACGGAGATGTATGTATGGTTGGAGTCTTGGGATCAGTGCCTGTTTATTTGGGCTTCCCCTCAGGAGATTCAATGGGTGGGTGCAGTCCCTGAGGGGGTAGAGTGTACATGGGCTGTGGAAGGAGATTCAATGGGTGGGTAGAGTCCGTGATGGGGTCGTGTGTACATGGGCTGTGGAAGGAGATTAAAAGACTGGGGTAGTGTGTACATGGGCTGTGGAAGGAGATTCAATGGGTGGGTAGAGTCCGTGATGGGGTCGTGTGTACATGGGCTGTGGAAGGAGATTCAATGAGTGGGTAGAGTCCATGATAGAGTAGAGTGTACATGTAGATTACACAAGAAGTGCGATTGATGGCTTTTTTTTTGTTTGTTCCTGGGATGCGGGCATCGCTGGCAAGGCCAGCATTTATTGCCCATCCCTAATTGCCCAAGAGAAGATGGTGGTGAACCGCCTTCTTGAGCCGCTGCAGTCCGTGTGGTGAAGGTGCTCCCACAGTGCTGTTAGGGAGGGAGTTCCAGGATTCGGACCCACCGACGATGAAGGAACGGCCGATATATTTCCAAGTCAGGATGATGTGTGACTTGGAGGGGAGCTTGGAGGTGGGGGTGTTCCCATTCGCCTGCTGCCCTTGTCCTTCTAGGTGGAAGGGGTCGCGGGTTTGTGAGGTGCTGCCGAAGAAGCCTTGGCGAGTTGCTGCAGTGCATCTTGTAGATGGTACACACTGCAGCCACGGTACGCCGGTGGTGGAGGGAGTGAATGTTTAAGGTGGTGGATGGGGTGCTAATCAAGCGGGCTGCTTTGTCCTGGATGGTGTCGAGCTTCTTGAGTGTTGTTGGAGCTGCACTCATCCAGGCAAGTGGAGAGTATTCCATCACACTCCTGACTTGTGCCTTGTAGAGGGTGGAAAGGCTTTGGGGAGTCAGGAGGTGAGACACTCGCCACAGAATACCCAGCCTCTGACCTGCTCTTGTAGCCACCGTATTTATGTGGCTGGACCAGTTAAGTTTCATAAGAACATAAGAACATAAGAAATAGGAGCAGGAGTAGGCCAATCGGCCCCTCGAGCCTGCTCCGCCATTCAATAAGATCATGGCTGATCTGATCCTAACCGCCAATCCACTATCACAGAACCATCTCCTGAATCTAACAGAATTAGACACATGAAATAGGAGCAGGATCAGGCTACACGGCCCCTGGGCCCGCTCCGCTACCCACAGGGCCATGACCGATCCGGACCTAGACTCATGTCCAAATTCCTGCCCGCTCCCCATAACCCTTAATTCCCTTTACTTCTAGGAAACTGTCTATTTCTGTTTTAAATTTATGTAATGATGTAGCTTCTACAGCTTTTTGGGGCAGCATATTCCATGGACCTGCCACCCTCTGAGTGAAGTAGTTCCTCCTCATCTCAGTTTTGAAAGAGCAGCCCCTTATTCTAAGACTATGCCCCCTAGTTCTAGTTTCACCCATCATCGGGAACATCCTCCCCGCATCCACCCGATCCAACCCCTTCACAATCTTATATGTTTCAATAAGATCGCCTCTCATTCTTCTGAACTCCAATGAGTAGAGTCCCAATCTACTCAACCTCTCCTCATATGTCCATCCCCTCATCCCCGGGATTAACCGAGTGAACCTTCTTTGTACTGACTCGAGAGCAAGTATGTCTTTTCTTAAGTATGGACACCAAAACTGTATGCAGTATTCCAGGTGCGGTCTCACCAATACCTTGTAGAACTGAAGCAATACCTCCCTATTTTTATATTCTATCCCCCTAGCAATGAAAGCCAACATTCCATTGGCCTTCTTAATCACTTGCTGCACCTGCATACTAACCTTTTGAGTTTCATGCACCAGGACCCCCAGATCCCTTTGTACTTCAGTACTTTCCAGTTTCTTGCCATTAAGATAATAATTTGCTCTACGATTTTTCCTGCCAAAGTGCATAACCTCACACTTTCCAGTATTGTATTCCATCTGCCAAATCTCTGCCCATTTACTTAGCCTGTCTATGTCCCCTTGCAGGTTTTTTATGTCCTCCTCACTCACTACTTTCCCTCCCATCTTAGTATCATCTGCAAACTTTGATATGTTACACTCGGTCCCCTCCTCCAAATCGTTAATATAGATTGTAAAGAGTTGGGGACCCAGCACTGACCCCTGCGGAACACCACTAGTTACTGATTGCCAGTCTGAGAATGAACCATTTATCCCAACTCTCTGCCTTCTGTTAGATAGCCAATCCTCTATCCATGCCAGAATATTACCCCCAATCCCATGATTTTTTATCTTAAGCAATAATCTTTTGTGTGGCACCTTGTCAAATGCCTTTTGGAAGTCTAAATACACTACGTCCATTGGTTCCCCTTTATCCACCCTGTATGTTACTTCCTCAAAGAACTCCAGTAAATTTGTCAAACATGACTTCCGCTTCATAAAACCATGCTGACTTTGTCCTATTAAATTATGATTATCCAAATGTCCTGTTACTGTCTCCTTAATAATGGACTTCAACATTTTACCTACCACAGATGTTAGGCTAACCGGCCTATAGTTTCCAGCCTTCTGTCTACTGCCCTTTTTAAATAAGGGTGTTACATTAGCAGTTTTCCAGTCTGCCGGGACCTTTGCTGAGTCCAGGGAGTTTTGGAAGATTATTACCAATGCATCCACAATCCCTACCGCCACTTCCCTCAAGACCCTAGGATGTAAGCCATCAGGTCCAGGTGATTTATCCGCCTTGAGTCCCAATATTTTACCGAGTACCACTTCCTTAGTGATTTTGATCATGTTTAGCTCCTCCCCCCCATAGCCCCCTGTTTGTCCAGTGTTGGGATATTCTTAGTGTCCTCTACTGTAAAGACTGATACAAAATACTCATTCAGTGTTTTTGCCATCTCCATATTTCCCACCATTAATTTCCCGGTCTCATCCTCTAAGTGACCAACATTTACTTTAGCCACCCTTTTTCTTTTTATATAACTATAAAAACTCTTACTATCTGTTTTTATATTTTTTGCTAATTTAATTTCATAATCTATCTTCCCTTTCTTAATCAATCTTTTTGTTATTTTTAGCTGTCTTTTAAAGTTTTCCCAATCCTCTATCCTCCCACTAGATTTGGCTACCTTATATGCCCTTGTTTTTAGTCGAATGCTATCCTTAATTTCTTTACTTAGCCACAGATGGCTGTCTTTTCTTTTACACCCTTTTCTTTTCAGTGGAATATATATTTTTTGGAAGTTGTAAAATAACTCCTTAAATGTACACCACTGACCATGTATCGTCTTACCCTTTAATCTATTTTCCCAATCCACTCTACTCAATTCCGCTCTCATACCTTCATAGTCTCCTTTATTCAAGCTTAGCACACTTGTTTGAGATCCAACCTTCTCACCCTCTAATTGAATATGGAATTCAACCATGTTATGGTCACTCATTCCAAGGGGATCCTTTACTAGGACATTTTTAATTAATCCTGTCTCGTTACACAGGACCAGATCTAAGGTTGCTTGTCCCCTGGTCGGTTCAGTTACATACTGCTCAAGAAACCCATCCCTAATACACTCAATGAACTCATCCTCAAGGCAGCCCTGCCCAGTTTGATTTGTCCAATGAATATGATAGTTAAAATCCCCCATAATTATAGATGTTCCCTTATTACAAGCCTCAACTATTTCCTGATTGATACTCCGTCCAACCGAGTTGCAACTGTTCGGAGGCCTATAGACTACGCCCACTAGTGTTTTTTTCCCTTTATTATTCCTTATCTCCACCCAAACTGTTTCATTATCCTGATCTTTTGACCCAATATCATTTCTCTGTATTACAGTGATTCCTTCCTTTATTAACATAGCCGGTCAACGGTGTGGCCTACTGTGACTTTGATGCGGAAAACTTGCTCATAGAGTTAGTGGCTGGTTATGACCGTGAAGGCTTGATGGGGGAGTGGTTGGTTGAAGCCACAGAGGGGCGAGGGGGAGACTTTTAGCAGCCACAGAGAGTGAATGACAGGTAGGGTCCGAGCATCATCAGGCCACAAGATGAGGAATGGCCCATCAGCTCATCCAAGCGGGAGAAGACTACAGGCCAGAGAACTATCCAATGAGTCCAGGAGATTGTGCCTCCGCTACCTTACCAATAAGCCCATTCTACATCTTGCTCACGCTCTGTGAAGGACTTCAGGCCTCACCTGTTTGAACCTGTGCCCCTTTGACACGGTTTGCCTAGTCATGAGGTTGTAGATTTCCCAATGCTTTGCGGTTACGATCTTGCTTTCCTCCACGAACAGGCAGTAACCGCGTGCTCCACGTGACACCATTCCCCCCTGTGCTTTGGCAAGACGGAGTTTAAGTGACAGAGCAGGTACCTGGCGATGACAGCGTTTCATTAAGAAACACTTGTCACATGGCATAGAGGAGTCCAACAGCAGATGGCCTGTGACACCTCCCATCATCTCAAATAACTAATTAACTTTCACTGCCCTTGCCTCATTGAAATGCAAGCGTATCCCACAGACATTGTAAACCGAGCTGTGGATTCAATCTACAAAATACACCACAATTACAGAACAACTCACCAAGGCCTCTTCGGCAGCACCTCCCAGAACCGCGACCTCCACCTCCTAGAAGGACAAGGGCAACAGGCACACAGGAATACCTGAAAGCTCCCCTCCAAGTCACACACATCATCCTGACTTGGACATATATCGGCCGTTCCTTCTGTAACCCTTTCTCTTACTACGGTTCGGACTTCAAGAATTACAAATAAGCGTAACAATGACAGACAAGTTTGTGATCAATAAAATCGGTCTTTATTCACACTATAGTTCAAAATTCAAGTGAACGTCGCAATCAATATGCGTCCAATTTACCTGTACATAAAAGTATTTCCCAGCAATTTACACGCTACCGCTGGGAGATTTATATTCCAAGTCAACCGTAGATAAAATTATCCCTTTTAACAATATCTAAGCTCTATGTCCAACTTTCATACATACTCCTTTATCTCTGGGTGATCGGTCCAGGGAGAATCGTAAGTCGAAACATAGACTGGCCAGCTTTCTCTGTTTGTCTGTTCTTCTGTTTTGTCTTCTTTGTCCCTTCTGTGTTCTTCTGTGTTCTGAATCTCCCGCCCCGGGTTACTTCTGTTATAGGGCCTTTCTGTCGGCCCACTCGTATATCACTGTCCACCTCCCTCTGATAGGTTGGTTTCGCTCCAAACCTTCCCTGATTGGAGTTCCTTCCACATGACACGTTCATGTTCCTGTGAGGTGTGTGGGGGCGGGACTTTCTTGTCACTCATGTACCTCCTTCCTAAATAACAACAGAAAATGCTGGAAAAACTCAGGCAACATCCGTGGAGAGAAATTTGAATTGACATTTCGGGTCGAAACCCTTTTTCAAAACTGGAAAGAAAATAAATAGATCGAAGGCAGGGCTGCGATCAAACAAAAGAAGTAAAAAAGAGACAATAAAAGGTATTCGAAACCAGACGAGATGGTAATGGGCCAGAGGAGACAAAAGGCAGCTGAGATTAGGTGTGAAGTGTACTGGCAGGATAGGAGACAGCTGAGAGAGAGAAACAAAAGGAAATGGGGGGGGGGGGGGGGAAAGGAAGACCCAAAACAAAGGGGTGGAAAAAATTATAAGTAAAAAAGTAATAGGGGCCGAGGTTATGATCTGAAATTGTTGAACTCGATATTGAGTCCGGAAGGCTGCAAAGTGCCTAATCGGAAGATGAGGTGCTGTTCCTCGAGTTTA
This sequence comes from Somniosus microcephalus, assembly GCF_052327205.1. Lineage (NCBI taxonomy): Eukaryota > Metazoa > Chordata > Chondrichthyes > Squaliformes > Somniosidae > Somniosus > Somniosus microcephalus. Next base: position 36,593,229 of record NW_028225182.1, read on the forward strand.
CGCTGAGCTTCCGTGGAATACCTCCTTCCTGGTCATGTGACCTCTCAAGCAAAGGACCATGTGCTGAGCACCAGGCCAAGGACCACCTGCTGACTTCCACCATTGTGTCTTCACAAACAAAGGACGCAAGCTGATTTCCTACATTTTGAATCCGTCTGTAACCATTTCACAATTCATTCTGTACATCGATTTCCACACGGTAGCAGCGGTTTTATTACAATTTTCACAACCTTGCACTTCGTCGTCGCTGGGTCAAAATCCTGGCACTGCCTACCGAACAGCACTTTGGGAGCACCTTCACCACACGGGCTGCAGGTCAAGAAGAAGGCCCACCACCACCTCCTCAAGGGCAATTAGGGATGGGCCATAGAGAGGAACTTGCAAGCTCGCCTCCAAGTCCTACATCATCCCACCATGGACGTATATCGGCCGTCTACTCTTGTCTTCAGTCTCCGGAGATCGACACTCTGTGCCCAGTCCGAAGGTTGTGGGTTCGAGTCCTGCTCCAGAGACGTGAGCACAAAAACCAGGCTGACACTCCCAGTGCCAGTACTGAGGGAGTGCCGCACTGTCGGAGGTGCCGTCTTTCACATGAGACGTTAAACCGAGGCCCCATCTGCCCTCTCAGGTGGATGTAAAAGATCCCACGGCCACTATTTCGAAGAAGAGTAGGGGGGAGTTCTTCACGGTTTCCTGGCCAATATTTATCCCTCAATCAACATCACTAAAAACAGATTATCTGGTCGTTATCACATTGCTGCATGCGGAAGCTTGCTGTGCGCAAATTGGCTGGCGCGCTTCCTACATTCCAACAGTGACTACACTTCAAAAGTACTTCAATGGCTGTAAAATGCTTTGGGACGTCCTGAGGTCGTGAAACGTGCTTTATAAATGCAAGTCTTTATTTCTTTCTCCAGAGATCTGTGTACATTGTCCGGGTCAAAGTTTGTATAATAACAGAGAGAGAGTTAGAGACAGTGTGAGAACATAAGAATTAGGAGCAAGAGTGGGCCACACAGCCCCTCGAGCCTGCTCCGCCATTCAATAAGATCACGGCTGACCATCGACCTCAACTCCACTTTCCCGCCCCATCCCCATATCCTTTGATTCCCCTAGAGTCTAAAAATCTATCGATCTCAGCCATGAATATACTCAGTGATTCAGCATTCACAGCCCTTTCAGGTAAGGATTTCCAAAGATTCACCACCCTCTGAATGAAGAAATTTCTCCTCATCTCAGTCCTAAATGGCCGACCCCTTATCCTGAGACTATGACCCCTGGTTCTGGACACTCCAGCCAGGGAAAACAACCTCTCAGCATCTACCCTGTCAAGTCCCCCTCAGAATTTTATGGGGCAAAATATTGGCCGTGTCCCCTTTGGGGCGGTAACGTTACCGGGGCGCTACTTTTAGCGCCCTGAAAAAGATAGCGCCCCCGCACCCGAAATTCACTGGTAGCGCCCCAAGAGGGAGGCAGGGCGCTACTGGATGCACCCCGCCTCTCTCTTGGGCGCTGCGAGTGAATATCGGGGCGCTATGTGCCGGGGTACTGCAGGGCTTCCTCCCCTTCTTAAAGGGGAGGGGCCTTGCGCAGCGCAACCCGGGGCCCAGCTGGGCAACCGGGGATCAGCGTGCTGGCAAAAGACCTGGCACTCGAGGAGTGCCGGGCTCACGGAGCGCAGCCGGCACCCCACGGGGGGGCTGCAGAGGAGGCCGGGGACAACAACGGGGGCAGGTGCTAGCAGGCGGCCTGCAACAAAAATGGCCGCCCGGCACCTCCCATTAATTATCATTGCCCCGGCCGCACGTACGCCTCCCTGGCCCTGTCGGACATAGCGTCCGGCGGTAAGTCAGGGGACGCTGCCGAAGTTCACGGCCGAGGCGCGAGTGGGGCGCTGCGCATGGTGATGATGTCATTGCCGGAGGCGCAGCGTCGTGGGGCGCTAACGGTTACTGTCGTCACTGACCTCCTGCTGAATTTCGTGGGAGTGCCTTCTTTTATTTTTTGTTCGCTTATGGGATGTGGGCATCGCTGGCGAGGCCAGTATTTATTGCCCATCCCTAATTGCCCTTGAGACGGTGGTGGTGAGCCGCCTTCTTGAACCGCTGCAGTCCGTGTGGTGAAGGTGCTCCCACAGTGCTGTTAGGTAGGGAGTTCCAGGATTTTGACCCAGCAACAATGAAAGAACGGCCGATATATTTCTAAGTCAGGATGGTGTGTGACTTGGAGGGGAACTTGGAGGTGGTGGTGTTCCCATGCGCCTGCTGCCCTTGTCCTTCTAGGTGGAAGAGGTCGCGGGTTTGGGAGGTGCAGCCGAAGAAGCCTTGGCGAGTTGCTGCAGTGCATCTTGTAGATGGTGCACACTGCAGCCACGGTGCGCCGGTGGTGGAGGGAGTGAATGTTTAAGGTGGTGGATGGGGTGCCAATCAAACGGGCTGCTTTGCCCTGGATGGTGTCGAGTTTCTTGAGTGTTGTTGGAGCTGCACTCATCCAGGCAAGTGGAGAGTATTCCATCACACTCCTGACTTGTGCCTTGTAGATGGTGGAAAGGCTTTGGGGAGTCAGGAGGTGAGACACCTGCCACAGAATACCCAGCCTCTGACCTGCTCTTTTTGCCACAGTATTTATGTGGCTGGTCCAGTTAAGTTCCTGATCAATGGTGACCCCCAGGATGTTGATGGTGGGGGATTCGGCGATGGTAATGCCATTGAATGTCAAAGGGTGGTGGTTAGACTCTCGCTTGTTGGAGATAGTCATTGCCTGGCACTTCTGTGGCGCGAATGTTAGCTGCCACTTCTCAGCCCAAGCCTGAACGTTGCCCAGGTCTTGTTGCATGCGGGCATGGACTGCTTCATTATCTGAGGAGTTGCGAATGGCGCTGAACACTGTGCAGTCATCACCGAACATCCCCATTTCTGACCTTATGTTGGAGGGAAGGTCATTGATGAAGCAGCTGAAGATGGTTGGGCCTAGGACAATGCCCTGAGGAACTCCTGCAGCGATGTCCTGGGGCTGTGATAATTGACCTTCAATCACCGCAACCATCTTCCTTTGTGCTAGGTAAGACACGAGCCAGTGGAGCGTTTTCCCCCCGATTCCCATTGAGACTCTGAGGGGGCTTGACAGGATAGATGTTGAGAGATTGTTTCCCGTGGGTGGAGAGTCTAGAACTAAAGGCGCTAATGGGAGGCGCAAAGCAACCGACTTTGGCCCCCCACATGTTTCAATGAGATCACCTCTCATTCTTCTAAACTCCAGCGAGTATCGGCCCATTCTACTCAATCTCTCTTCATAGGACAACCCGCTCATCCCAGGAACCAATTTAGAGAACAGTTTTTGCACCCCCTTTAAGGTATATCCTTCCTTTGATAAGGAGACCAAAACTGAGTAAAGTAGACCAGGTGTGGTCTCACCAAAGAGAAAGTGTCAGGGTCAGAGTGTGGGGAATAACAGAGAGTGAGAGAGAGTGAGACAGTGTCAGGGTCAGAGTGTGGGGAATAACAGAGAGTGAGAGAGTTAGAGACAGTGTCAGGGTCAGAGTGTGGGGAATAACATAGAGTGAGAGAGAGTTAGTGACAGTGTCAGGGTCAGAGTGTGGGGAATAACAGAGAGTGAGTGAGAGTTAGTGACAGTGTCAGGGTCAGAGTGTGGGGAATAACAGAGAGTGAGAGAGTTAGAGACAGTGTCAGGGTCAGAGTGTGGGGAATAACAGAGACTGAGAGAGAGTTAGAGACAGTGTCAGGGTCAGAGTGTGGGGAATAACAGAGAGTGAGAGAGAGTTAGAGACAGTGTCAGGGTCAGAGTGTGGGGAATAACAGAGAGTGAGAGAGACAGTGTCAGGGTCAGAGTGTGGGGAATAACAGAGAGTGAGAGTGTTAGAGACAGTGTCAGGGTCAGAGTGTGGGGAATAACAGAGACTGAGAGAGAGTTAGAGACAGTGTCAGGGTCAGAGTGTGGGGAATAACAGAGAGTGAGAGAGAGTTAGAGACAGTGTCAGGGTCAGAGTGTGGGGAATAACAGAGAGTGAGAGAGAGTTAGAGACAGTGTCAGGGTCAGAGTGTGGGGAATAACAGAGTGAGAGAGAGTTAGAGACTGTGTCAGGGTCAGAGTGTGGGGAATAACAGAGAGTGAGAGAGAGTTAGAGACAGTGTCAGGGTCAGAGTGTGGGGAATAACAGAGAGTGAGAGAGAGTTAGACACAGTGTCAGGGTCAGAGTGTGGGGAATAACAGAGAGTGAGAGAGAGTTAGAGACAGTGTCAGGGTCAGAGTGTGGGGAATAACAGAGAGTGAGAGAGAGTTAGAGACTGTGTCAGGGTCAGAGTGTGGGGAATAACAGAGAGTGAGAGAGAGTTAGAGACAGTGTCAGGGTCAGAATGTGGGGAATAACAGAGAGTGAGAGAGAGTTAGAGACAGTGTCAGGGTCAGAGTGTGGGGAATAACAGAGAGTGAGAGAGAGTTAGTGACAGTGTCAGGGTCAGAGTGTGGGGAATAACAGAGAGTGAGAGAGAGAGAGACAGTGTCAGGGTCAGAGTGTGGGGAATAACAGAGAGAGAGAGAGAGTTAGAGATAGTGTCAGGGTCAGAGTGTGGGGAATAACAGAGAGTGAGAGAGTTAGAGACAGTGTCAGGGTAAGAGTGTGGGGAATAACAGAGAGTGAGAGAGAGTTAGAGACAGTGTCAGGGTCAGAGTGTGGGGAATAACAGAGAGTGAGAGAGAGTTAGAGACAGTGTCAGGGTCAGAGTGTGGGGAATAACAGAGAGTGAGAGAGAGTTAGAGACAGTGTCAGGGTCAGAGTGTGGGGAATAACAGAGAGTGAGAGGGAGTTAGAGACAGTGTTAGGGTCAGAGTGTGGGGAATAACAGAGAGTGAGAGAGAGTTAGAGACAGTGTCAGGGTCAGAGTGTGGGGAATAACAGAGAGTGAGAGAGAGTTAGAGACAGTGTCAGGGTCAGAGTGTGGGGAATAACAGAGAGTGAGAGGGAGTTAGAGACAGTGTCAGGGTCACAGTGTGGGGAATAACAGAGAGTGAGAGAGTTAGAGACAGTGTCAGGGTCAGAGTGTGGGGAATAACAGAGAGTGAGAGAGTTAGAGACAGTGTCAGGGTCAGAGTGTGGGGAATAACAGAGAGTGAGAGAGAGTTAGAGACAGTGTCAGGGTCAGAGTGTGGCGAATAACAGAGAGTGAGAGAGAGTTAGAGACAGTGTCAGGGTCAGAGTGTGGGGAATAACAGAGAGTGAGAGAGAGTTAGAGACAGTGTCAGGGTCAGAGTGTGGGGAATAACAGAGAGTGAGAGAGAGAGAGAGACAGTGTCAGGGTCAGAGTGTGGGGAATAACAGAGAGTGAGAGCGAGTTAGAGACAGTGTCTGGGTCAGAGAGTGGGGAATAACAGAGAGTGAGAGAGAGTTAGAGACAGTGTCAGGGTCAGAGTGTGGGGAATAACAGAGAGTGAGAGAGTTAGAGACAGTGTCAGGGTCAGAGTGTGGGGAATAACAGAGAGTGAGAGAGAGAGAGAGACAGTGTCAGGGTCAGAGTGTGGGGAATAACAGAGAGTGAGAGCGAGTTAGAGACAGTGTCTGGGTCAGAGAGTGGGGAATAACAGAGAGTGAGAGAGAGTTAGAGACAGTGTCAGGGTCAGAGTGTGGGGAATAACAGAGAGTGAGAGAGTTAGAGACAGTGTCAGGGTCAGAGTGTGGGGAATAACAGAGAGTGAGAGAGTTAGAGACAGTGTCAGGGTCAGTGTGTGGGGAATAACAGAGAGTGAGAGAGTGAGAGACAGTGTCAGGGTCAGAGTGTGTGGAATAACAGAGAGTGAGAGAGAGACAGTGTCAGGGTCAGAGTGTGGGGAATAACAGAGAGTGAGAGAGAGTTAGAGACAGTGTCAGGGTCAGAGTGTGGGGAATAACAGAGAGTGAGAGAGAGTTAGAGACAGTGTCAGGGTCAGAGTGTGGGGAATAACAGAGAGTGAGAGAGTTAGAGACAGTGTCAGGGTCAGAGTGTGGGGAATAACAGAGAGTGAGAGAGAGTTAGAGACAGTGTCAGGGTCAGAGTGTGGGGAATAACAGAGAGTGAGAGCGAGTTAGAGACAGTGTCAGGGTCAGAGTGTGGGGAATAACAGAGAGTGAGAGAGAGTTCGAGACAGTGTCAGGGTCAGAGTGTGGGGAATAACAGAGAGTGAGAGAGAGTTAGAGACAGTGTCAGGGTCAGAGTGTGGGGAATAACAGAGACTGAGAGAGTTAGAGACAGTGTCAGGGTAAGAGTGTGGGGAATAACAGAGAGTGAGAGAGTTAGAGACAGTGTCAGGGTCAGAGTGTGGGGAATAACAGAGAGAGAGAGAGAGTTAGAGACAGTGTCAGGGTCAGAATGTGGGGATTAACAGAGAGAGAGAGAGAGTTAGAGACAGTGTCAGGGTCAGAGTGTGGGGAATAACAGAGAGTGAGAGAGTTAGAGACAGTGTCAGGGTCAGAGTGTGGGGAATAACAGAGAGAGAGAGAGAGTTAGAGACAGTGTCAGTGTCAGAATGTGGGGATTAACAGAGAGAGAGAGAGAGTTAGAGACAGTGTCAGGGTCAGAGTGTGGGGAATAACAGAGAGTGAGAGAGAGTTAGAGACAGTGTCAGGGTCAGAGTGTGGGGAATAACAGAGAGTGAGAGAGTTAGAGACAGTGTCAGGGTCAGAGTGTGGGGAATAACAGAGAGAGAGAGAGAGTTAGAGACAGTGTCAGGGTCAGAGTGTGGGGAATAACAGAGAGTGAGAGAGTTAGAGACAGTGTCAGGGTCAGAGTGGGGGAAAAACAGAGAGTGAGAGAGAGTTAGAGACAGTGTCAGGGTCAGAGTGTGGGGAATAACAGAGAGTGAGAGAGAGTGAGACAGTGTCAGGGTCAGAGTGTGCGGAATAACAGAGAGTTAGAGGGTTAGAGACTGTGTCAGGGTCAGAGTGTGGGGAATAACAGAGAGTGAGAGAGTTAGAGACAGTGTCAGGGTCAGAGTGGGGGAAAAACAGAGAGTGAGAGAGAGTTAGAGACAGTGTCAGGGTCAGAGTGTGGGGAATAACAGAGAGTGAGAGAGAGTTAGAGACAGTGTCAGGGTCAGAGTGTGGGGAATAACAGAGAGTGAGAGAGAGAGTGACAGTGTCAGGGTCAGAGTGTGGGGAATAACAGAGAGTGAGAGAGAGAGTGACAGTGTCAGGGTCAGAGTGTGGGGAATAACAGAGAGTGAGAGTTAGAGACAGTGTCAGGGTCAGAGTGTGGGGAATAACAGAGTGAGAGAGAGAGAGAGACAGTGTCAGGGTCAGAGTGTGGAATAACAGAGAGTGAGAGCGAGTTAGAGACAGTGTCAGGGTCAGAGAGTGGGGAATAACAGAGAGTGAGAGGGTTAGAGACTGTGTCAGGGTCAGAGTGTGGGGAATAACAGAGAGTGAGAGAGTTAGAGACAGTGTCAGGGTCAGAGTGGGGGAAAAACAGAGAGTGAGAGAGAGTTAGAGACAGTGTCAGGGTCAGAGTGTGGGGAATAACAGAGAGTGAGAGAGAGTTAGAGACAGTGTCAGGGTCAGAGTGTGGGGAATAACAGAGAGTGAGAGAGAGAGTGACAGTGTCAGGGTCAGAGTGTGGGGAATAACAGAGAGTGAGAGAGAGAGTGACAGTGTCAGGGTCAGAGTGTGGGGAATAACAGAGAGTGAGAGTTAGAGACAGTGTCAGGGTCAGAGTGTGGGGAATAACAGAGTGAGAGAGAGAGAGAGACAGTGTCAGGGTCAGAGTGTGGGGAATAACAGAGAGTGAGAGCGAGTTAGAGACAGTGTCAGGGTCAGAGAGTGGGGAATAACAGAGAGTGAGAGAGAGTTAGAGACAGTGTCAGGGTCAGAGAGTGGGGAATAACAGAGAGTGAGATAGAGAGAGAGACAGTGTCAGGGTCAGAGTGTGGGGAATAACAGAGTGTGAGAGAGTTAGAGACAGTGTGAGGGTCAGAGAGTGGGGAATAACAGAGAGTGAGAGAGAGTTAGAGACAGTGTCAGGGTCAGAGTGTGGGGAATAACAGAGAGTGAGAGAGAGTTAGAGACAGTGTCAGGGTCAGAGTGTGGGGAATAACAGAGAGTGAGAGAGGTTTAGAGACAGTGTCAGGGTCAGAGTGTGGGGAATAACAGAGAGTGAGAGAGAGTTAGAGACAGTGTCAGGGTCAGAGTGTGGGGAATAACAGAGAGAGAGAGAGTTAGAGACAGTGTCAGCGTCAGAGTGTGGGGAATAACAGAGAGTGAGAGCGAGTTAGAGACAGTGTCAGGGTCAGAGTGTGGGGAATAACAGAGAGTGAGTGAGAGTTAGAGACAGAATCAGGGTCAGAGTGTGGGGGATAACAGAGAGAGAGACAGTTAGAGACAGTGTCTGTGTCAGAGTGTGGGGAATAACAGAGTGAGAGAGAGTTAGAGACAGTGTCAGGGTCAGAGTGTGGGGAATAACAGAGAGTGAGAGAGAGTTAGAGACAGTGTCAGGGTCAGAGTGTGGGGAATAACAGAGAGTGAGTGAGAGTTAGTGACAGTGTCAGGGTCAGAGTGTGGGGAATAACAGAGAGTGAGAGAGTTAGAGACAGTGTCAGGGTCAGAGTGTGGGGAATAACAGAAAGTGAGAGAGTTAGAGACAGTGTCAGGGTCAGGGTGTGGGGAATAACAGAGTGTGAGAGAGAGTTAGAGACAGTGTCAGGGTCAGAGTGTGGGGAATAACAGAGAGTGAGAGAGGGTTAGAGACAGTGTCAGGGTCAGAGTGTGGGGAATAACAGAGAGTGAGAGAGAGTTAGAGACAGTGTCAGGGTCAGAGTGTGGGGAATAACAGAGAGAGAGAGAGTTAGAGACAGTGTCAGGGTCAGAGTGTGGGGAATAACAGAGAGTGAGAGAGTTAGAGACAGTGTCAGGGTCAGAGTGTGGGGAATAACAGAGAATGAGAGAGAGAGATACAGTGTCAGGGTGAGAGTGTGGGGAATAACAGAGAGTGAGAGAGTTAGAGACAGTGTCAGGGTCAGAGTGTGGGGAATAACATAGAGTGAGAGAGAGTTAGAGACAGTGTCAGGGTCAGAGTGTGGGGAACAACAGAGAGAGAGAGAGTTAGAGACAGTGTCAGGGTCAGAGTGTGGGGAATAACAGAGAGTGAGAGAGAGAGAGAGACAGTGTCAGGGTCAGAGTGTGGGGAATAACAGAGAGTGAGAGAGTTAGAGACAGTGTCAGGGTCAAAGTGTGGGGAATAACAGAGAGTGAGAGAGAGTTAGAGACAGTGTCAGGGTCAGAGTGTGGGGAATAACAGAGAGTGAGAGAGAGTTAGAGACAGTGTCAGGGTCAGAGTGTGGGGAATAACAGAGAGTGAGAGAGAGTTAGAGACAGTGTCAGGGTCAGAGTGTGGGGAATAACAGAGTGAGAGAGAGTTAGAGACAGTGTCAGGGTCAGAGTGTGGGGAATAACAGAGTGAGAGAGAGAGAGACAGTGTCAGGGTCAGAGTGTGGGGAATAACAGAGAGTGAGAGAGAGTTAGAGACAGTGTCAGGGTCAGAGTGTGGGGAATAACAGAGTGAGAGAGTTAGAGACAGTGTCAGGGTCAGAGTGTGGGGAATAACAGAGAGTGAGAGAGAGTTAGAGACAGTGTCAGGGTCAGAGTGTGGGGAATAACAGAGAGTGAGAGAGAGTTAGAGACAGTGTCAGGGTCAGAGTGTGGGGAATAACAGAGAGTGAGAGAGAGAGAGACAGTGTCGGGGTCAGAGTGTGGGGAATAACAGAGTGAGAGCGTTAGAGACAGTGTCAGGGTCAGAGTGTGGGGAATAACAGAGAGTGAGAGAGAGTTAGAGACAGTGTCCGGGTCAGAGTGTGGGGAATAACAGAGAGTGAGAGAGAGTTAGAGAGAGTGTCAGGGTCAGAGTGTGGGGAATAACAGAGAGTGAGAGAGAGAGTGACAGTGTCAGGGTCAGAGTGTGGGGAATAACAGAGAGTGAGAGAGAGAGTGACAGTGTCAGGGTCAGAGTGTGGGGAATAACAGAGAGTGAGAGAGTTAGAGACAGTGTCAGGGTCAGAGTGTGGGGAATAACAGAGAGTGAGAGAGAGAGAGAGACAGTGTCAGGGTCAGAGTGTGGGGAATAACAGAGAGTGAGAGCGAGTTAGAGACAGTGTCAGGGTCAGAGAGTGGGGAATAACAGAGAGTGAGAGAGAGTTAGAGACAGTGTCAGGGTCAGAGTGTGGGGAATAACAGAGAGTGAGAGAGTTAGAGACAGTGTCAGGGTCAGAGTGTGGGGAATAACAGAGAGTGAGAGAATTAGAGACAGTGTCAGGGTCAGTGTGTGGGGAATAACAGAGAGTGAGAGAGTTAGAGACAGTGTCAGGGTCAGAGTGTGTGGAATAACAGAGAGTGAGAGAGAGACAGTGTCAGGGTCAGAGTGTGGGGAATAACAGAGAGAGAGAGACTTAGAGACAGTATCAGGGTCAGAGTGTGGGGAATAACAGAGAGTGAGAGAGAGTTAGAGACAGTGTCAGGGTCAGAGTGTGGGGAATAACAGAGAGTGAGAGAGAGTGACAGTGTCAGGGTCAGAGTGTGTGGAATAACAGAGAGTGAGAGAGAGTTAGAGACAGTGTCAGGGTCAGAGTGTGGGGAATAACAGAGAGTGAGAGAGAGTTAGAGACAGTGTCAGGGTGAGAGTGTGGGGAATAACAGAGAGTGAGAGAGAGTTAGAGACAGTGTCAGGGTCAGAGTGTGGGGAATAACAGAGAGTGAGAGAGTTAGAGACAGTGTCAGGGTCAGAGTGTGGGGAATAACAGAGAGCGAGAGAGAGTTAGAGACAGTGTCAGGGTCAGAGTGTGGGGAATAACAGAGTGAGAGAGAGAGAGACAGTGTCAGGGTCAGAGTGTGGGGAATAACAGAGTGAGAGAGAGTTAGAGACAGTGTCAGGGTCAGAGTGTGGGGAATAACAGAGAGTGAGAGAGTTAGAGACAGTGTCAGGGTCAGAGTGTGGGGAATAACAGAGAGTGAGAGAATTAGAGACAGTGTCAGGGTCAGTGTGTGGGGAATAACAGAGAGTGAGAGAGTTAGAGACAGTGTCAGGGTCAGAGTGTGTGGAATAACAGAGAGTGAGAGAGAGACAGTGTCAGGGTCAGAGTGTGGGGAATAACAGAGAGAGAGAGACTTAGAGACAGTATCAGGGTCAGAGTGTGGGGAATAACAGAGAGTGAGAGAGAGTTAGAGACAGTGTCAGGGTCAGAGTGTGGGGAATAACAGAGAGTGAGAGAGAGTGACAGTGTCAGGGTCAGAGTGTGTGGAATAACAGAGAGTGAGAGAGAGTTAGAGACAGTGTCAGGGTCAGAGTGTGGGGAATAACAGAGAGTGAGAGAGAGTTAGAGACAGTGTCAGGGTGAGAGTGTGGGGAATAACAGAGAGTGAGAGAGAGTTAGAGACAGTGTCAGGGTCAGAGTGTGGGGAATAACAGAGAGTGAGAGAGTTAGAGACAGTGTCAGGGTCAGAGTGTGGGGAATAACAGAGAGCGAGAGAGAGTTAGAGACAGTGTCAGGGTCAGAGTGTGGGGAATAACAGAGTGAGAGAGAGAGAGACAGTGTCAGGGTCAGAGTGTGGGGAATAACAGAGTGAGAGAGAGTTAGAGACAGTGTCAGGGTGAGAGTGTGGGGAATAACAGAGAGCGAGAGAGAGTTAGAGACAGTGTCAGGGTCAGAGTGTGGGGAATAACAGAGTGAGAGAGAGAGAGACAGTGTCAGGGTCAGAGTGTGGGGAATAACAGAGAGTGAGAGAGAGTTAGAGACAGTGTCAGGGTCAGAGTGTGGGGAATAACAGAGAGTGAGAGAGAGTTAGAGACAGTGTCAGGGTCAGAGTGTGGGGAATAACAGAGAGTGAGAGAGACAGTGTCGGGGTCAGAGTGTGGGGAATAACAGAGAGTGAGAGAGAGAGAGACAGTGTCAGGGTCAGAGTGTGGGGAATAACAGAGAGTGAGAGAGAGTGAGACAGTGTCAGGGTCAGAGTGTGCGGAATAACAGAGAGTGAGAGGGTTAGAGACTGTGTCAGGGTCAGAGTGTGGGGAATAACAGAGAGTGAGAGAGTTAGAGACAGTGTCAGGGTCAGAGTGGGGGAAAAACAGAGAGTGAGAGAGAGTTAGAGACAGTGTCAGGGTCAGAGTGTGGGGAATAACAGAGAGTGAGAGAGAGTTAGAGACAGTGTCAGGGTCAGAGTGTGGGGAATAACAGAGAGTGAGAGAGAGAGTGACAGTGTCAGGGTCAGAGTGTGGGGAATAACAGAGAGTGAGAGAGTTAGAGACAGTGTCAGGGTCAGAGTGGGGGAAAAACAGAGAGTGAGAGAGAGTTAGAGACAGTGTCAGGGTCAGAGTGTGGGGAATAACAGAGAGTGAGAGAGAGTGAGACAGTGTCAGGGTCAGAGTGTGCGGAATAACAGAGAGTGAGAGGGTTAGAGACTGTGTCAGGGTCAGAGTGTGGGGAATAACAGAGAGTGAGAGAGTTAGAGACAGTGTCAGGGTCAGAGTGGGGGAAAAACAGAGAGTGAGAGAGAGTTAGAGACAGTGTCAGGGTCAGAGTGTGGGGAATAACAGAGAGTGAGAGAGAGTTAGAGACAGTGTCAGGGTCAGAGTGTGGGGAATAACAGAGAGTGAGAGAGAGAGTGACAGTGTCAGGGTCAGAGTGTGGGGAATAACAGAGAGTGAGAGAGAGAGTGACAGTGTCAGGGTCAGAGTGTGGGGAATAACAGAGAGTGAGAGTTAGAGACAGTGTCAGGGTCAGAGTGTGGGGAATAACAGAGTGAGAGAGAGAGAGAGACAGTGTCAGGGTCAGAGTGTGGGGAATAACAGAGAGTGAGAGCGAGTTAGAGACAGTGTCAGGGTCAGAGTGTGGGGAATAACAGAGAGTGAGAGAGGTTTAGAGACAGTGTCAGGGTCAGAGTGTGGGGAATAACAGAGAGTGAGAGAGAGTTAGAGACAGTGTCAGGGTCAGAGTGTGGGGAATAACAGAGAGAGAGAGAGTTAGAGACAGTGTCAGGGTCAGAGTGTGGGGAATAACAGAGAGTGAGAGCGAGTTAGAGACAGTGTCAGGGTCAGAGTGTGGGGAATAACAGAGAGTGAGTGAGAGTTAGAGACAGTGTCAGGGTCAGAGTGTGGGGGATAACAGAGAGAGAGACAGTTAGAGACAGTGTCAGTGTCAGAGTGTGGGGAATAACAGAGTGAGAGAGAGTTAGAGACAGTGTCAGGGTCAGAGTGTGGGGAATAACAGAGTGTGAGAGAGAGTTAGAGACAGTGTCAGGGTCAGAGTGTGGGGAATAACAGAGAGTGAGTGAGAGTTAGTGAGAGTGTCAGGGTCAGAGTGTGGGGAATAACAGAGAGTGAGAGAGTTAGAGACAGTGTCAGGGTCAGAGTGTGGGGAATAACAGAAAGTGAGAGAGTTAGAGACAGTGTCAGGGTCAGGGTGTGGGGAATAACAGAGTGTGAGAGAGAGTTAGAGACAGTGTCAGGGTCAGAGTGTGGGGAATAACAGAGAGTGAGAGAGGGTTAGAGACAGTGTCAGGGTCAGAGTGTGGGGAATAACAGAGAGTGAGAGAGAGTTAGAGACAGTGTCAGGGTCAGAGTGTGGGGAATAACAGAGAGAGAGAGAGTTAGAGACAGTGTCAGGGTCAGAGTGTGGGGAATAACAGAGAGTGAGAGAGTTAGAGACAGTGTCAGGGTCAGAGTGTGGGGAATAACAGAGAATGAGAGAGAGAGATACAGTGTCAGGGTGAGAGTGTGGGGAATAACATAGAGTGAGAGAGAGTTAGAGACAGTGTCAGGGTCAGAGTGTGGGGAACAACAGAGAGAGAGAGAGTTAGAGACAGTGTCAGGGTCAGAGTGTGGGGAATAACAGAGAGTGAGAGAGAGAGAGAGACAGTGTCAGGGTCAGAGTGTGGGGAATAACAGAGAGTGAGAGAGTTAGAGACAGTGTCAGGGTCAAAGTGTGGGGAATAACAGAGAGTGAGAGAGAGTTAGAGACAGTGTCAGGGTCAGAGTGTGGGGAATAACAGAGAGTGAGAGAGAGTTAGAGACAGTGTCAGGGTCAGAGTGTGGGGAATAACAGAGAGTGAGAGAGAGTTAGAGACAGTGTCAGGGTCAGAGTGTGGGGAATAACAGAGTGAGAGAGAGTTAGAGACAGTGTCAGGGTCAGAGTGTGGGGAATAACAGAGTGAGAGAGAGAGAGACAGTGTCAGGGTCAGAGTGTGGGGAATAACAGAGAGTGAGAGAGAGTTAGAGACAGTGTCAGGGTCAGAGTGTGGGGAATAACAGAGTGAGAGAGTTAGAGACAGTGTCAGGGTCAGAGTGTGGGGAATAACAGAGAGTGAGAGAGAGTTAGAGACAGTGTCAGGGTCAGAGTGTGGGGAATAACAGAGAGTGAGAGAGAGTTAGAGACAGTGTCAGGGTCAGAGTGTGGGGAATAACAGAGAGTGAGAGAGAGAGAGACAGTGTCGGGGTCAGAGTGTGGGGAATAACAGAGTGAGAGCGTTAGAGACAGTGTCAGGGTCAGAGTGTGGGGAATAACAGAGAGTGAGAGAGAGTTAGAGACAGTGTCAGGGTCAGAGTGTGGGGAATAACAGAGAGTGAGAGAGAGTTAGAGAGAGTGTCAGGGTCAGAGTGTGGGGAATAACAGAGAGTGAGAGAGAGAGTGACAGTGTCAGGGTCAGAGTGTGGGGAATAACAGAGAGTGAGAGAGAGAGTGACAGTGTCAGGGTCAGAGTGTGGGGAATAACAGAGAGTGAGAGAGTTAGAGACAGTGTCAGGGTCAGAGTGTGGGGAATAACAGAGAGTGAGAGAGAGAGAGAGACAGTGTCAGGGTCAGAGTGTGGGGAATAACAGAGAGTGAGAGCGAGTTAGAGACAGTGTCAGGGTCAGAGAGTGGGGAATAACAGAGAGTGAGAGAGAGTTAGAGACAGTGTCAGGGTCAGAGTGTGGGGAATAACAGAGAGTGAGAGAGTTAGAGACAGTGTCAGGGTCAGAGTGTGGGGAATAACAGAGAGTGAGAGAATTAGAGACAGTGTCAGGGTCAGTGTGTGGGGAATAACAGAGAGTGAGAGAGTTAGAGACAGTGTCAGGGTCAGAGTGTGTGGAATAACAGAGAGTGAGAGAGAGACAGTGTCAGGGTCAGAGTGTGGGGAATAACAGAGAGAGAGAGACTTAGAGACAGTATCAGGGTCAGAGTGTGGGGAATAACAGAGAGTGAGAGAGAGTTAGAGACAGTGTCAGGGTCAGAGTGTGGGGAATAACAGAGAGTGAGAGAGAGTTAGAGACAGTGTCAGGGTCAGAGTGTGGGGAATAACAGAGTGAGAGAGAGAGTGACAGTGTCAGGGTCAGAGTGTGGGGAATAACAGAGAGTGAGAGAGAGTTAGAGACAGTGTCAGGGTCAGAGTGTGGGGAATAACAGAGAGTGAGAGAGAGTTAGAGACAGTGTCAGGGTGAGAGTGTGGGGAATAACAGAGAGTGAGAGAGAGTTAGAGACAGTGTCAGGGTCAGAGTGTGGGGAATAACAGAGAGTGAGAGAGTTAGAGACAGTGTCAGGGTCAGAGTGTGGGGAATAACAGAGAGCGAGAGAGAGTTAGAGACAGTGTCAGGGTCAGAGTGTGGGGAATAACAGAGTGAGAGAGAGAGAGACAGTGTCAGGGTCAGAGTGTGGGGAATAACAGAGTGAGAGAGAGTTAGAGACAGTGTCAGGGTGAGAGTGTGGGGAATAACAGAGAGCGAGAGAGAGTTAGAGACAGTGTCAGGGTCAGAGTGTGGGGAATAACAGAGTGAGAGAGAGAGAGACAGTGTCAGGGTCAGAGTGTGGGGAATAACAGAGAGTGAGAGAGAGTTAGAGACAGTGTCAGGGTCAGAGTGTGGGGAATAACAGAGAGTGAGAGAGAGTTAGAGACAGTGTCAGGGTCAGAGTGTGGGGAATAACAGAGAGTGAGAGAGACAGTGTCGGGGTCAGAGTGTGGGGAATAACAGAGAGTGAGAGAGAGAGAGACAGTGTCAGGGTCAGAGTGTGGGGAATAACAGAGAGTGAGAGAGAGTGAGACAGTGTCAGGGTCAGAGTGTGCGGAATAACAGAGAGTGAGAGGGTTAGAGACTGTGTCAGGGTCAGAGTGTGGGGAATAACAGAGTGAGAGAGAGTTAGAGACAGTGTCAGGGTCAGAGTGTGGGGAATAACAGAGAGTGAGAGAGAGTTAGAGACAGTGTCAGGGTCAGAGTGTGGGGAATAACAGAGAGTGAGTGAGAGTTAGTGACAGTGTCAGGGTCAGAGTGTGGGGAATAACAGAGAGTGAGAGAGTTAGAGACAGTGTCAGGGTCAGAGTGTGGGGAATAACAGAAAGTGAGAGAGTTAGAGACAGTGTCAGGGTCAGGGTGTGGGGAATAACAGAGTGTGAGAGAGAGTTAGAGACAGTGTCAGGGTCAGAGTGTGGGGAATAACAGAGAGTGAGAGAGGGTTAGAGACAGTGTCAGGGTCAGAGTGTGGGGAATAACAGAGAGTGAGAGAGAGTTAGAGACAGTGTCAGGGTCAGAGTGTGGGGAATAACAGAGAGAGAGAGAGTTAGAGACAGTGTCAGGGTCAGAGTGTGGGGAATAACAGAGAGTGAGAGAGTTAGAGACAGTGTCAGGGTCAGAGTGTGGGGAATAACAGAGAATGAGAGAGAGAGATACAGTGTCAGGGTGAGAGTGTGGGGAATAACAGAGAGTGAGAGAGTTAGAGACAGTGTCAGGGTCAGAGTGTGGGGAATAACATAGAGTGAGAGAGAGTTAGAGACAGTGTCAGGGTCAGAGTGTGGGGAACAACAGAGAGAGAGAGAGTTAGAGACAGTGTCAGGGTCAGAGTGTGGGGAATAACAGAGAGTGAGAGAGAGAGAGAGACAGTGTCAGGGTCAGAGTGTGGGGAATAACAGAGAGTGAGAGAGTTAGAGACAGTGTCAGGGTCAAAGTGTGGGGAATAACAGAGAGTGAGAGAGAGTTAGAGACAGTGTCAGGGTCAGAGTGTGGGGAATAACAGAGAGTGAGAGAGAGTTAGAGACAGTGTCAGGGTCAGAGTGTGGGGAATAACAGAGAGTGAGAGAGAGTTAGAGACAGTGTCAGGGTCAGAGTGTGGGGAATAACAGAGTGAGAGAGAGTTAGGGACAGTGTCAGGGTCAGAGTGTGGGGAATAACAGAGTGAGAGAGAGAGAGACAGTGTCAGGGTCAGAGTGTGGGGAATAACAGAGAGTGAGAGAGAGTTAGAGACAGTGTCAGGGTCAGAGTGTGGGGAATAACAGAGTGAGAGAGTTAGAGACAGTGTCAGGGTCAGAGTGTGGGGAATAACAGAGAGTGAGAGAGAGTTAGAGACAGTGTCAGGGTCAGAGTGTGGGGAATAACAGAGAGTGAGAGAGAGTTAGAGACAGTGTCAGGGTCAGAGTGTGGGGAATAACAGAGAGTGAGAGAGAGAGAGACAGTGTCGGGGTCAGAGTGTGGGGAATAACAGAGTGAGAGCGTTAGAGACAGTGTCAGGGTCAGAGTGTGGGGAATAACAGAGAGTGAGAGAGAGTTAGAGACAGTGTCAGGGTCAGAGTGTGGGGAATAACAGAGAGTGAGAGAGAGTTAGAGAGAGTGTCAGGGTCAGAGTGTGGGGAATAACAGAGAGTGAGAGAGAGAGTGACAGTGTCAGGGTCAGAGTGTGGGGAATAACAGAGAGTGAGAGAGAGAGTGACAGTGTCAGGGTCAGAGTGTGGGGAATAACAGAGAGTGAGAGAGTTAGAGACAGTGTCAGGGTCAGAGTGTGGGGAATAACAGAGAGTGAGAGAGAGAGAGAGACAGTGTCAGGGTCAGAGTGTGGGGAATAACAGAGAGTGAGAGCGAGTTAGAGACAGTGTCAGGGTCAGAGAGTGGGGAATAACAGAGAGTGAGAGAGAGTTAGAGACAGTGTCAGGGTCAGAGTGTGGGGAATAACAGAGAGTGAGAGAGTTAGAGACAGTGTCAGGGTCAGAGTGTGGGGAATAACAGAGAGTGAGAGAATTAGAGACAGTGTCAGGGTCAGTGTGTGGGGAATAACAGAGAGTGAGAGAGTTAGAGACAGTGTCAGGGTCAGAGTGTGTGGAATAACAGAGAGTGAGAGAGAGACAGTGTCAGGGTCAGAGTGTGGGGAATAACAGAGAGAGAGAGACTTAGAGACAGTATCAGGGTCAGAGTGTGGGGAATAACAGAGAGTGAGAGAGAGTTAGAGACAGTGTCAGGGTCAGAGTGTGGGGAATAACAGAGAGTGAGAGAGAGTTAGAGACAGTGTCAGGGTCAGAGTGTGGGGAATAACAGAGTGAGAGAGAGAGTGACAGTGTCAGGGTCAGAGTGTGGGGAATAACAGAGAGTGAGAGAGAGTTAGAGACAGTGTCAGGGTCAGAGTGTGGGGAATAACAGAAAGTGAGAGAGTTAGAGACAGTGTCAGGGTCAGGGTGTGGGGAATAACAGAGTGTGAGAGAGAGTTAGAGACAGTGTCAGGGTCAGAGTGTGGGGAATAACAGAGAGTGAGAGAGGGTTAGAGACAGTGTCAGGGTCAGAGTGTGGGGAATAACAGAGAGTGAGAGAGAGTTAGAGACAGTGTCAGGGTCAGAGTGTGGGGAATAACAGAGAGAGAGAGAGTTAGAGACAGTGTCAGGGTCAGAGTGTGGGGAATAACAGAGAGTGAGAGAGTTAGAGACAGTGTCAGGGTCAGAGTGTGGGGAATAACAGAGAATGAGAGAGAGTTAGAGACAGTGTCAGGGTCAGAGTGTGGGGAATAACAGAGAGAGAGAGAGTTAGAGACAGTGTCAGGGTCAGAGTGTGGGGAATAACAGAGAGTGAGAGAGAGAGAGAGACAGTGTCAGGGTCAGAGTGTGGGGAATAACAGAGAGTGAGAGAGAGTTAGAGACAGTGTCAGGGTCAGAGTGTGGGGAATAACAGAGAATGAGAGAGAGAGATACAGTGTCAGGGTGAGAGTGTGGGGAATAACAGAGAGTGAGAGAGTTAGAGACAGTGTCAGGGTCAGAGTGTGGGGAATAACATAGAGTGAGAGAGAGTTAGAGACAGTGTCAGGGTCAGAGTGTGGGGAACAACAGAGAGAGAGAGAGTTAGAGACAGTGTCAGGGTCAGAGTGTGGGGAATAACAGAGAGTGAGAGAGAGAGAGAGACAGTGTCAGGGTCAGAGTGTGGGGAATAACAGAGAGTGAGAGAGTTAGAGACAGTGTCAGGGTCAAAGTGTGGGGAATAACAGAGAGTGAGAGAGAGTTAGAGACAGTGTCAGGGTCAGAGTGTGGGGAATAACAGAGAGTGAGAGAGAGTTAGAGACAGTGTCAGGGTCAGAGTGTGGGGAATAACAGAGAGTGAGAGAGAGTTAGAGACAGTGTCAGGGTCAGAGTGTGGGGAATAACAGAGTGAGAGAGAGTTAGGGACAGTGTCAGGGTCAGAGTGTGGGGAATAACAGAGTGAGAGAGAGAGAGACAGTGTCAGGGTCAGAGTGTGGGGAATAACAGAGAGTGAGAGAGAGTTAGAGACAGTGTCAGGGTCAGAGTGTGGGGAATAACAGAGTGAGAGAGTTAGAGACAGTGTCAGGGTCAGAGTGTGGGGAATAACAGAGAGTGAGAGAGAGTTAGAGACAGTGTCAGGGTCAGAGTGTGGGGAATAACAGAGAGTGAGAGAGAGTTAGAGACAGTGTCAGGGTCAGAGTGTGGGGAATAACAGAGAGTGAGAGAGAGAGAGACAGTGTCGGGGTCAGAGTGTGGGGAATAACAGAGTGAGAGCGTTAGAGACAGTGTCAGGGTCAGAGTGTGGGGAATAACAGAGAGTGAGAGAGAGTTAGAGACAGTGTCAGGGTCAGAGTGTGGGGAATAACAGAGAGTGAGAGAGAGTTAGAGAGAGTGTCAGGGTCAGAGTGTGGGGAATAACAGAGAGTGAGAGAGAGAGTGACAGTGTCAGGGTCAGAGTGTGGGGAATAACAGAGAGTGAGAGAGAGAGTGACAGTGTCAGGGTCAGAGTGTGGGGAATAACAGAGAGTGAGAGAGTTAGAGACAGTGTCAGGGTCAGAGTGTGGGGAATAACAGAGAGTGAGAGAGAGAGAGAGACAGTGTCAGGGTCAGAGTGTGGGGAATAACAGAGAGTGAGAGCGAGTTAGAGACAGTGTCAGGGTCAGAGAGTGGGGAATAACAGAGAGTGAGAGAGAGTTAGAGACAGTGTCAGGGTCAGAGTGTGGGGAATAACAGAGAGTGAGAGAGTTAGAGACAGTGTCAGGGTCAGAGTGTGGGGAATAACAGAGAGTGAGAGAATTAGAGACAGTGTCAGGGTCAGTGTGTGGGGAATAACAGAGAGTGAGAGAGTTAGAGACAGTGTCAGGGTCAGAGTGTGTGGAATAACAGAGAGTGAGAGAGAGACAGTGTCAGGGTCAGAGTGTGGGGAATAACAGAGAGAGAGAGACTTAGAGACAGTATCAGGGTCAGAGTGTGGGGAATAACAGAGAGTGAGAGAGAGTTAGAGACAGTGTCAGGGTCAGAGTGTGGGGAATAACAGAGAGTGAGAGAGAGTTCGAGACAGTGTCAGGGTCAGAGTGTGGGGAATAACAGAGTGAGAGAGAGAGTGACAGTGTCAGGGTCAGAGTGTGGGGAATAACAGAGAGTGAGAGAGAGTTAGAGACAGTGTCAGGGTCAGAGTGTGGGGAATAACAGAGAGTGAGAGAGAGTTAGAGACAGTGTCAGGGTGAGAGTGTGGGGAATAACAGAGAGTGAGAGAGAGTTAGAGACAGTGTCAGGGTCAGAGTGTGGGGAATAACAGAGAGTGAGAGAGTTAGAGACAGTGTCAGGGTCAGAGTGTGGGGAATAACAGAGAGCGAGAGAGAGTTAGAGACAGTGTCAGGGTCAGAGTGTGGGGAATAACAGAGTGAGAGAGAGAGAGACAGTGTCAGGGTCAGAGTGTGGGGAATAACAGAGTGAGAGAGAGTTAGAGACAGTGTCAGGGTGAGAGTGTGGGGAATAACAGAGAGCGAGAGAGAGTTAGAGACAGTGTCAGGGTCAGAGTGTGGGGAATAACAGAGTGAGAGAGAGAGAGACAGTGTCAGGGTCAGAGTGTGGGGAATAACAGAGAGTGAGAGAGAGTTAGAGACAGTGTCAGGGTCAGAGTGTGGGGAATAACAGAGAGTGAGAGAGAGTTAGAGACAGTGTCAGGGTCAGAGTGTGGGGAATAACAGAGAGTGAGAGAGACAGTGTCGGGGTCAGAGTGTGGGGAATAACAGAGAGTGAGAGAGAGAGAGACAGTGTCAGGGTCTGAGTGTGGGGAATAACAGAGAGTGAGAGAGAGTGAGACAGTGTCAGGGTCAGAGTGTGCGGAATAACAGAGAGTGAGAGGGTTAGAGACTGTGTCAGGGTCAGAGTGTGGGGAATAACAGAGAGTGAGAGAGTTAGAGACAGTGTCAGGGTCAGAGTGGGGGGAAAACAGAGAGTGAGAGAGAGTTAGAGACAGTGTCAGGGTCAGAGTGTGGGGAATAACAGAGAGTGAGAGAGAGTTAGAGACAGTGTCAGGGTCAGAGTGTGGGGAATAACAGAGAGTGAGAGAGAGAGTGACAGTGTCAGGGTCAGAGTGTGGGGAATAACAGAGAGTGAGAGAGTTAGAGACAGTGTCAGGGTCAGAGTGGGGGAAAAAGAGAGAGTGAGAGAGAGTTAGAGACAGTGTCAGGGTCAGAGTGTGGGGAATAACAGAGAGTGAGAGAGAGTGAGACAGTGTCAGGGTCAGAGTGTGCGGAATAACAGAGAGTGAGAGGGTTAGAGACTGTGTCAGGGTCAGAGTGTGGGGAATAACAGAGAGTGAGAGAGTTAGAGACAGTGTCAGGGTCAGAGTGGGGGAAAAACAGAGAGTGAGAGAGAGTTAGAGACAGTGTCAGGGTCAGAGTATGGGGAATAACAGAGAGTGAGAGAGAGTTAGAGACAGTGTCAGGGTCAGAGTGTGGGGAATAACAGAGAGTGAGAGAGAGAGTGACAGTGTCAGGGTCAGAGTGTGGGGAATAACAGAGAGTGAGAGAGAGAGTGACAGTGTCAGGGTCAGAGTGTGGGGAATAACAGAGAGTGAGAGTTAGAGACAGTGTCAGGGTCAGAGTGTGGGGAATAACAGAGTGAGAGAGAGAGAGAGACAGTGTCAGGGTCAGAGTGTGGGGAATAACAGAGAGTGAGAGCGAGATAGAGACAGTGTCAGGGTCAGAGAGTGGGGAATAACAGAGAGTGAGAGAGAGTTAGAGACAGTGTCAGGGTCAGAGAGTGGGGAATAACAGAGAGTGAGATAGAGAGAGAGACAGTGTCAGGGTCAGAGTGTGGGGAATAACAGAGTGTGAGAGAGTTAGAGACAGTGTGAGGGTCAGAGAGTGGGGAATAACAGAGAGTGAGAGAGAGTTAGAGACAGTGTCAGGGTCAGAGTGTGGGGAATAACAGAGAGTGAGAGAGAGTTAGAGACAGTGTCAGGGTCAGAGTGTGGGGAATAACAGAGAGTGAGAGAGGTTTAGAGACAGTGTCAGGGTCAGAGTGTGGGGAATAACAGAGAGTGAGAGAGAGTTAGAGACAGTGTCAGGGTCAGAGTGTGGGGAATAACAGAGAGAGAGAGAGTTAGAGACAGTGTCAGGGTCAGAGTGTGGGGAATAACAGAGAGTGAGAGCGAGTTAGAGACAGTGTCAGGGTCAGAGTGTGGGGAATAACAGAGAGTGAGTGAGAGTTAGAGACAGTGTCAGGGTCAGAGTGTGGGGAATAACAGAGAGTGAGTGAGTTAGAGACAGTGTCAGGGTCAGAGTGTGGGGGATAACAGAGAGAGAGACAGTTAGAGACAGTGTCAGTGTCAGAGTGTGGGGAATAACAGAGTGAGAGAGAGTTAGAGACAGTGTCAGGGTCAGAGTGTGGGGAATAACAGAGAGTGAGAGAGAGTTAGAGACAGTGTCAGGGTCAGAGTGTGGGGAATAACAGAGAGTGAGTGAGAGTTAGTGACAGTGTCAGGGTCAGAGTGTGGGGAATAACAGAGAGTGAGAGAGTTAGAGACAGTGTCAGGGTCAGAGTGTGGGGAATAACAGAAAGTGAGAGAGTTAGAGACAGTGTCAGGGTCAGGGTGTGGGGAATAACAGAGTGTGAGAGAGAGTTAGAGACAGTGTCAGGGTCAGAGTGTGGGGAATAACAGAGAGTGAGAGAGAGAGTGACAGTGTCAGGGTCAGAGTGTGGGGAATAACAGAGAGTGAGAGAGTTAGAGACAGTGTCAGGGTCAGAGTGGGGGAAAAAGAGAGAGTGAGAGAGAGTTAGAGACAGTGTCAGGGTCAGAGTGTGGGGAATAACAGAGAGTGAGAGAGAGTGAGACAGTGTCAGGGTCAGAGTGTGCGGAATAACAGAGAGTGAGAGGGTTAGAGACTGTGTCAGGGTCAGAGTGTGGGGAATAACAGAGAGTGAGAGAGTTAGAGACAGTGTCAGGGTCAGAGTGGGGGAAAAACAGAGAGTGAGAGAGAGTTAGAGACAGTGTCAGGGTCAGAGTGTGGGGAATAACAGAGAGTGAGAGAGAGTTAGAGACAGTGTCAGGGTCAGAGTGTGGGGAATAACAGAGAGTGAGAGAGAGAGTGACAGTGTCAGGGTCAGAGTGTGGGGAATAACAGAGAGTGAGAGAGAGAGTGACAGTGTCAGGGTCAGAGTGTGGGGAATAACAGAGAGTGAGAGTTAGAGACAGTGTCAGGGTCAGAGTGTGGGGAATAACAGAGTGAGAGAGAGAGAGAGACAGTGTCAGGGTCAGAGTGTGGGGAATAACAGAGAGTGAGAGCGAGATAGAGACAGTGTCAGGGTCAGAGAGTGGGGAATAACAGAGAGTGAGAGAGAGTTAGAGACAGTGTCAGGGTCAGAGAGTGGGGAATAACAGAGAGTGAGATAGAGAGAGAGACAGTGTCAGGGTCAGAGTGTGGGGAATAACAGAGTGTGAGAGAGTTAGAGACAGTGTGAGGGTCAGAGAGTGGGGAATAACAGAGAGTGAGAGAGAGTTAGAGACAGTGTCAGGGTCAGAGTGTGGGGAATAACAGAGAGTGAGAGAGAGTTAGAGACAGTGTCAGGGTCAGAGTGTGGGGAATAACAGAGAGTGAGAGAGGTTTAGAGACAGTGTCAGGGTCAGAGTGTGGGGAATAACAGAGAGTGAGAGAGAGTTAGAGACAGTGTCAGGGTCAGAGTGTGGGGAATAACAGAGAGAGAGAGAGTTAGAGACAGTGTCAGGGTCAGAGTGTGGGGAATAACAGAGAGTGAGAGCGAGTTAGAGACAGTGTCAGGGTCAGAGTGTGGGGAATAACAGAGAGTGAGTGAGAGTTAGAGACAGTGTCAGGGTCAGAGTGTGGGGGATAACAGAGAGAGAGACAGTTAGAGACAGTGTCAGTGTCAGAGTGTGGGGAATAACAGAGTGAGAGAGAGTTAGAGACAGTGTCAGGGTCAGAGTGTGGGGAATAACAGAGAGTGAGAGAGAGTTAGAGACAGTGTCAGGGTCAGAGTGTGGGGAATAACAGAGAGTGAGTGAGAGTTAGTGACAGTGTCAGGGTCAGAGTGTGGGGAATAACAGAGAGTGAGAGAGTTAGAGACAGTGTCAGGGTCAGAGTGTGGGGAATAACAGAAAGTGAGAGAGTTAGAGACAGTGTCAGGGTCAGGGTGTGGGGAATAACAGAGTGTGAGAGAGAGTTAGAGACAGTGTCAGGGTCAGAGTGTGGGGAATAACAGAGAGTGAGAGAGGGTTAGAGACAGTGTCAGGGTCAGAGTGTGGGGAATAACAGAGAGTGAGAGAGAGTTAGAGACAGTGTCAGGGTCAGAGTGTGGGGAATAACAGAGAGAGAGAGAGTTAGAGACAGTGTCAGGGTCAGAGTGTGGGGAATAACAGAGAGTGAGAGAGTTAGAGACAGTGTCAGGGTCAGAGTGTGGGGAATAACAGAGAATGAGAGAGAGAGATACAGTGTCAGGGTGAGAGTGTGGGGAATAACAGAGAGTGAGAGAGTTAGAGACAGTGTCAGGGTCAGAGTGTGGGGAATAACATAGACTGAGAGAGAGTTAGAGACAGTGTCAGGGTCAGAGTGTGGGGAACAACAGAGAGAGAGAGAGTTAGAGACAGTGTCAGGGTCAGAGTGTGGGGAATAACAGAGAGTGAGAGAGAGAGAGAGACAGTGTCAGGGTCAGAGTGTGGGGAATAACAGAGAGTGAGAGAGTTAGAGACAGTGTCAGGGTCAAAGTGTGGGGAATAACAGAGAGTGAGAGAGAGTTAGAGACAGTGTCAGGGTCAGAGTGTGGGGAATAACAGAGAGTGAGAGAGAGTTAGAGACAGTGTCAGGGTCAGAGTGTGGGGAATAACAGAGAGTGAGTGAGAGTTAGAGACAGTGTCAGGGTCAGAGTGTGGGGAATAACAGAGTGAGAGAGAGTTAGAGACAGTGTCAGGGTCAGAGTGTGGGGAATAACAGAGTGAGAGAGAGAGAGACAGTGTCAGGGTCAGAGTGTGGGGAATAACAGAGAGTGAGAGAGAGTTAGAGACAGTGTCAGGGTCAGAGTGTGGGGAATAACAGAGTGAGAGAGTTAGAGACAGTGTCAGGGTCAGAGTGTGGGGAGTAACAGAGAGTGAGAGAGAGTTAGAGACAGTGTCAGGGTCAGAGTGTGGGGAATAACAGAGAGTGAGAGAGAGTTAGAGACAGTGTCAGGGTCAGAGTGTGGGGAATAACAGAGAGTGAGAGAGAGAGAGACAGTGTCGGGGTCAGAGTGTGGGGAATAACAGAGTGAGAGCGTTAGAGACAGTGTCAGGGTCAGAGTGTGGGGAATAACAGAGAGTGAGAGAGAGTTAGAGACAGTGTCAGGGTCAGAGTGTGGGGAATAACAGAGAGTGAGAGAGAGTTAGAGAGAGTGTCAGGGTCAGAGTGTGGGGAATAACAGAGAGTGAGAGAGAGAGTGACAGTGTCAGGGTCAGAGTGTGGGGAATAACAGAGAGTGAGAGAGAGAGTAACAGTGTCAGGGTCAGAGTGTGGGGAATAACAGAGAGTGAGAGAGTTAGAGACAGTGTCAGGGTCAGAGTGTGGGGAATAACAGAGAGTGAGAGAGAGAGAGAGACAGTGTCAGGGTCAGAGTGTGGGGAATAACAGAGAGTGAGAGCGAGTTAGAGACAGTGTCAGGGTCAGAGAGTGGGGAATAACAGAGAGTGAGAGAGAGTTAGAGACAGTGTCAGGGTCAGAGTGTGGGGAATAACAGAGAGTGAGAGAGTTAGAGACAGTGTCAGGGTCAGAGTGTGGGGAATAACAGAGAGTGAGAGAATTAGAGACAGTGTCAGGGTCAGTGTGTGGGGAATAACAGAGAGTGAGAGAGTTAGAGACAGTGTCAGGGTCAGAGTGTGTGGAATAACAGAGAGTGAGAGAGAGACAGTTTCAGGGTCAGAGTGTGGGGAATAACAGAGAGAGAGAGACTTAGAGACAGTATCAGGGTCAGAGTGTGGGGAATAACAGAGAGTGAGAGAGAGTTAGAGACAGTGTCAGGGTCAGAGTGTGGGGAATAACAGAGAGTGAGAGAGAGTTAGAGACAGTGTCAGGGTCAGAGTGTGGGGAATAACAGAGTGAGAGAGAGAGTGACAGTGTCAGGGTCAGAGTGTGGGGAATAACAGAGAGTGAGAGAGAGTTAGAGACAGTGTCAGGGTCAGAGTGTGGGGAATAACAGAGAGTGAGAGAGAGTTAGAGACAGTGTCAGGGTGAGAGTGTGGGGAATAACAGAGAGTGAGAGAGAGTTAGAGACAGTGTCAGGGTCAGAGTGTGGGGAATAACAGAGAGTGAGAGAGTTAGAGACAGTGTCAGGGTCAGAGTGTGGGGAATAACAGAGAGCGAGAGAGAGTTAGAGACAGTGTCAGGGTCAGAGTGTGGGGAATAACAGAGTGAGAGAGAGAGAGACAGTGTCAGGGTCAGAGTGTGGGGAATAACAGAGTGAGAGAGAGTTAGAGACAGTGTCAGGGTGAGAGTGTGGGGAATAACAGAGAGCGAGAGAGAGTTAGAGACAGTGTCAGGGTCAGAGTGTGGGGAATAACAGAGTGAGAGAGAGAGAGACAGTGTCAGGGTCAGAGTGTGGGGAATAACAGAGAGTGAGAGAGAGTTAGAGACAGTGTCAGGGTCAGAGTGTGGGGAATAACAGAGAGTGAGAGAGAGTTAGAGACAGTGTCAGGGTCAGAGTGTGGGGAATAACAGAGAGTGAGAGAGACAGTGTCGGGGTCAGAGTGTGGGGAATAACAGAGAGTGAGAGAGAGAGAGACAGTGTCAGGGTCAGAGTGTGGGGAATAACAGAGAGTGAGAGAGAGTGAGACAGTGTCAGGGACAGGGTGTGCGGAATAACAGAGAGTGAGAGGGTTAGAGACTGTGTCAGGGTCAGAGTGTGGGGAATAACAGAGAGTGAGAGAGTTAGAGACAGTGTCAGGGTCAGAGTGGGGGAAAAACAGAGAGTGAGAGAGAGTTAGAGACAGTGTCAGGGTCAGAGTGTGGGGAATAACAGAGAGTGAGAGAGAGTTAGAGACAGTGTCAGGGTCAGAGTGTGGGGAATAACAGAGAGTGAGAGAGAGAGTGACAGTGTCAGGGTCAGAGTGTGGGGAATAACAGAGAGTGAGAGTTAGAGACAGTGTCAGGGTCGGAGTGTGGGGAATAACAGAGAGAGAGACAGTTAGAGACAGTGTCAGGGTCAGAGTGTGGGGAATAACAGAGAGTGAGAGAGATAGAGAGACAGTGTCAGGGTCAGAGTGTGGGGAATAACAGAGAGTGAGAGCGAGTTAGAGACAGAGTCAGGGTCAGAGAGTGGGGAATAACAGAGAGTGAGAGAGAGTTAGAGACAGTGTCAGGGTCAGAGTGTGGGGAATAACAGAGAGTGAGAGAGAGTTAGAGAGAGTTTCAGGGTCAGTGTGTGGGGAATAACAGAGAGTGAGATAGAGAGAGAGACAGTGTCAGGGTCAGAGTGTGGGGAATAACAGAGAGTGAGAGAGAGAGTGACAGTGTCAGGGTCAGAGTGTGGGGAATAACAGAGAGTGAGAGTTAGAGACAGTGTCAGGGTCGGAGTGTGGGGAATAACAGAGAGAGAGAGAGTTAGAGACAGTGTCAGGGTCAGAGTGTGGGGAATAACAGAGAGTGAGAGAGATAGAGAGACAGTGTCAGGGTCAGAGTGTGGGGAATAACAGAGAGTGAGAGCGAGTTAGAGAGAGTGTCAGGGTCAGAGAGTGGGGAATAACAGAGAGTGAGAGAGAGTTAGAGACAGTGTCAGGGTCAGAGTGTGGGGAATAACAGAGAGTGAGAGAGAGTGAGACAGTGTCAGGGTCAGAGTGTGGGGAATAACAGAGAGTGAGAGAGAGTTAGAGACAGTGTCAGGGTCAGAGTGTGGGGAATAACAGAGAGTGAGAGAGTTAGAGACAGTGTCAGGGTCAGAGTGTGGGGAATAACAGAGAGCGAGAGAGAGTTAGAGACAGTGTCAGGGTCAGAGTGTGGGGAATAACAGAGTGAGAGAGAGAGAGACAGTGTCAGGGTCAGAGTGTGGGGAATAACAGAGTGAGAGAGAGTTAGAGACAGTGTCAGGGTGAGAGTGTGGGGAATAACAGAGAGCGAGAGAGAGTTAGAGACAGTGTCAGGGTCAGAGTGTGGGGAATAACAGAGTGAGAGAGAGAGAGACAGTGTCAGGGTCAGAGTGTGGGGAATAACAGAGAGTGAGAGAGAGTTAGAGACAGTGTCAGGGTCAGAGTGTGGGGAATAACAGAGAGTGAGAGAGAGTTAGAGACAGTGTCAGGGTCAGAGTGTGGGGAATAACAGAGAGTGAGAGAGACAGTGTCGGGGTCAGAGTGTGGGGAATAACAGAGAGTGAGAGAGAGAGAGACAGTGTCAGGGTCTGAGTGTGGGGAATAACAGAGAGTGAGAGAGAGTGAGACAGTGTCAGGGTCAGAGTGTGCGGAATAACAGAGAGTGAGAGGGTTAGAGACTGTGTCAGGGTCAGAGTGTGGGGAATAACAGAGAGTGAGAGAGTTAGAGACAGTGTCAGGGTCAGAGTGGGGGAAAAACAGAGAGTGAGAGAGAGTTAGAGACAGTGTCAGGGTCAGAGTGTGGGGAATAACAGAGAGTGAGAGAGAGTTAGAGACAGTGTCAGGGTCAGAGTGTGGGGAATAACAGAGAGTGAGAGAGAGAGTGACAGTGTCAGGGTCAGAGTGTGGGGAATAACAGAGAGTGAGAGAGTTAGAGACAGTGTCAGGGTCAGAGTGGGGGAAAAACAGAGAGTGAGAGAGAGTTAGAGACAGTGTCAGGGTCAGAGTGTGGGGAATAACAGAGAGTGAGAGAGAGTGAGACAGTGTCAGGGTCAGAGTGTGCGGAATAACAGAGAGTGAGAGGGTTAGAGACTGTGTCAGGGTCAGAGTGTGGGGAATAACAGAGAGTGAGAGAGTTAGAGACAGTGTCAGGGTCAGAGTGGGGGAAAAACAGAGAGTGAGAGAGAGTTAGAGACAGTGTCAGGGTCAGAGTGTGGGGAATAACAGAGAGTGAGAGAGAGTTAGAGACAGTGTCAGGGTCAGAGTGTGGGGAATAACAGAGAGTGAGAGAGAGAGTGACAGTGTCAGGGTCAGAGTGTGGGGAATAACAGAGAGTGAGAGAGAGAGTGACAGTGTCAGGGTCAGAGTGTGGGGAATAACAGAGAGTGAGAGTTAGAGACAGTGTCAGGGTCAGAGTGTGGGGAATAACAGAGTGAGAGAGAGAGAGAGACAGTGTCAGGGTCAGAGTGTGGGGAATAACAGAGAGTGAGAGCGAGATAGAGACAGTGTCAGGGTCAGAGAGTGGGGAATAACAGAGAGTGAGAGAGAGTTAGAGACAGTGTCAGGGTCAGAGAGTGGGGAATAACAGAGAGTGAGATAGAGAGAGAGACAGTGTCAGGGTCAGAGTGTGGGGAATAACAGAGTGTGAGAGAGTTAGAGACAGTGTGAGGGTCAGAGAGTGGGGAATAACAGAGAGTGAGAGAGAGTTAGAGACAGTGTCAGGGTCAGAGTGTGGGGAATAACAGAGAGTGAGAGAGAGTTAGAGACAGTGTCAGGGTCAGAGTGTGGGGAATAACAGAGAGTGAGAGAGGTTTAGAGACAGTGTCAGGGTCAGAGTGTGGGGAATAACAGAGAGTGAGAGAGAGTTAGAGACAGTGTCAGGGTCAGAGTGTGGGGAATAACAGAGAGAGAGAGAGTTAGAGACAGTGTCAGGGTCAGAGTGTGGGGAATAACAGAGAGTGAGAGCGAGTTAGAGACAGTGTCAGGGTCAGAGTGTGGGGAATAACAGAGAGTGAGTGAGAGTTAGAGACAGTGTCAGGGTCAGAGTGTGGGGGATAACAGAGAGAGAGACAGTTAGAGACAGTGTCAGTGTCAGAGTGTGGGGAATAACAGAGTGAGAGAGAGTTAGAGACAGTGTCAGGGTCAGAGTGTGGGGAATAACAGAGAGTGAGAGAGAGTTAGAGACAGTGTCAGGGTCAGAGTGTGGGGAATAACAGAGAGTGAGTGAGAGTTAGTGACAGTGTCAGGGTCAGAGTGTGGGGAATAACAGAGAGTGAGAGAGTTAGAGACAGTGTCAGGGTCAGAGTGTGGGGAATAACAGAAAGTGAGAGAGTTAGAGACAGTGTCAGGGTCAGGGTGTGGGGAATAACAGAGTGTGAGAGAGAGTTAGAGACAGTGTCAGGGTCAGAGTGTGGGGAATAACAGAGAGTGAGAGAGGGTTAGAGACAGTGTCAGGGTCAGAGTGTGGGGAATAACAGAGAGTGAGAGAGAGTTAGAGACAGTGTCAGGGTCAGAGTGTGGGGAATAACAGAGAGAGAGAGAGTTAGAGATAGTGTCAGGGTCAGAGTGTGGGGAATAACAGAGAGTGAGAGAGTTAGAGACAGTGTCAGGGTCAGAGTGTGGGGAATAACAGAGAATGAGAGAGAGAGATACAGTGTCAGGGTGAGAGTGTGGGGAATAACAGAGAGTGAGAGAGTTAGAGACAGTGTCAGGGTCAGAGTGTGGGGAATAACATAGACTGAGAGAGAGTTAGAGACAGTGTCAGGGTCAGAGTGTGGGGAACAACAGAGAGGGAGAGAGTTAGAGACAGTGTCAGGGTCAGAATGTGGGGAATAACAGAGAGTGAGAGAGAGAGAGAGACAGTGTCAGGGTCAGAGTGTGGGGAATAACAGAGAGTGAGAGAGTTAGAGACAGTGTCAGGGTCAAAGTGTGGGGAATAACAGAGAGTGAGAGAGAGTTAGAGACAGTGTCAGGGTCAGAGTGTGGGGAATAACAGAGAGTGAGAGAGAGTTAGAGACAGTGTCAGGGTCAGAGTGTGGGGAATAACAGAGAGTGAGAGAGAGTTAGAGACAGTGTCAGGGTCAGAGTGTGGGGAATAACAGAGTGAGAGAGAGTTAGAGACAGTGTCAGGGTCAGAGTGTGGGGAATAACAGAGTGAGAGAGAGAGAGACAGTGTCAGGGTCAGAGTGTGGGGAATAACAGAGAGTGAGAGAGAGTTAGAGACAGTGTCAGGGTCAGAGTGTGGGGAATAACAGAGTGAGAGAGTTAGAGACAGTGTCAGGGTCAGAGTGTGGGGAATAACAGAGAGTGAGAGAGAGTTAGAGACAGTGTCAGGGTCAGAGTGTGGGGAATAACAGAGAGTGAGAGAGAGTTAGAGACAGTGTCAGGGTCAGAGTGTGGGGAATAACAGAGAGTGAGAGAGAGAGAGACAGTGTCGGGGTCAGAGTGTGGGGAATAACAGAGTGAGAGCGTTAGAGACAGTGTCAGGGTCAGAGTGTGGGGAATAACAGAGAGTGAGAGAGAGTTAGAGACAGTGTCAGGGTCAGAGTGTGGGGAATAACAGAGAGTGAGAGAGAGTTAGAGAGAGTGTCAGGGTCAGAGTGTGGGGAATAACAGAGAGTGAGAGAGAGAGTGACAGTGTCAGGGTCAGAGTGTGGGGAATAACAGAGAGTGAGAGAGAGAGTGACAGTGTCAGGGTCAGAGTGTGGGGAATAACAGAGAGTGAGAGAGTTAGAGACAGTGTCAGGGTCAGAGTGTGGGGAATAACAGAGAGTGAGAGAGAGAGAGAGACAGTGTCAGGGTCAGAGTGTGGGGAATAACAGAGAGTGAGAGCGAGTTAGAGACAGTGTCAGGGTCAGAGAGTGGGGAATAACAGAGAGTGAGAGAGAGTTAGAGACAGTGTCAGGGTCAGAGTGTGGGGAATAACAGAGAGTGAGAGAGTTAGAGACAGTGTCAGGGTCAGAGTGTGGGGAATAACAGAGAGTGAGAGAATTAGAGACAGTGTCAGGGTCAGTGTGTGGGGAATAACAGAGAGTGAGAGAGTTAGAGACAGTGTCAGGGTCAGAGTGTGTGGAATAACAGAGAGTGAGAGAGAGACAGTGTCAGGGTCAGAGTGTGGGGAATAACAGAGAGAGAGAGACTTAGAGACAGTATCAGGGTCAGAGTGTGGGGAATAACAGAGAGTGAGAGAGAGTTAGAGACAGTGTCAGGGTCAGAGTGTGGGGAATAACAGAGAGTGAGAGAGAGTTAGAGACAGTGTCAGGGTCAGAGTGTGGGGAATAACAGAGTGAGAGAGAGAGTGACAGTGTCAGGGTCAGAGTGTGGGGAATAACAGAGAGTGAGAGAGAGTTAGAGACAGTGTCAGGGTCAGAGTGTGGGGAATAACAGAGAGTGAGAGAGAGTTAGAGACAGTGTCAGGGTGAGAGTGTGGGGAATAACAGAGAGTGAGAGAGAGTTAGAGACAGTGTCAGGGTCAGAGTGTGGGGAATAACAGAGAGTGAGAGAGTTAGAGACAGTGTCAGGGTCAGAGTGTGGGGAATAACAGAGAGCGAGAGAGAGTTAGAGACAGTGTCAGGGTCAGAGTGTGGGGAATAACAGAGTGAGAGAGAGAGAGACAGTGTCAGGGTCAGAGTGTGGGGAATAACAGAGTGAGAGAGAGTTAGAGACAGTGTCAGGGTGAGAGTGTGGGGAATAACAGAGAGCGAGAGAGAGTTAGAGACAGTGTCAGGGTCAGAGTGTGGGGAATAACAGAGTGAGAGAGAGAGAGACAGTGTCAGGGTCAGAGTGTGGGGAATAACAGAGAGTGAGAGAGAGTTAGAGACAGTGTCAGGGTCAGAGTGTGGGGAATAACAGAGAGTGAGAGAGAGTTAGAGACAGTGTCAGGGTCAGAGTGTGGGGAATAACAGAGAGTGAGAGAGACAGTGTCGGGGTCAGAGTGTGGGGAATAACAGAGAGTGAGAGAGAGAGAGACAGTGTCAGGGTCAGAGTGTGGGGAATAACAGAGAGTGAGAGAGAGTGAGACAGTGTCAGGGTCAGAGTGTGCGGAATAACAGAGAGTGAGAGGGTTAGAGACTGTGTCAGGGTCAGAGTGTGGGGAATAACAGAGAGTGAGAGAGTTAGAGACAGTGTCAGGGTCAGAGTGGGGGAAAAACAGAGAGTGAGAGAGAGTTAGAGACAGTGTCAGGGTCAGAGTGTGGGGAATAACAGAGAGTGAGAGAGAGTTAGAGACAGTGTCAGGGTCAGAGTGTGGGGAATAACAGAGAGTGAGAGAGAGAGTGACAGTGTCAGGGTCAGAGTGTGGGGAATAACAGAGAGTGAGAGTTAGAGACAGTGTCAGGGTCGGAGTGTGGGGAATAACAGAGAGAGAGACAGTTAGAGACAGTGTCAGGGTCAGAGTGTGGGGAATAACAGAGAGTGAGAGAGATAGAGAGACAGTGTCAGGGTCAGAGTGTGGGGAATAACAGAGAGTGAGAGCGAGTTAGAGACAGTGTCAGGGTCAGAGAGTGGGGAATAACAGAGAGTGAGAGAGAGTTAGAGAGAGTGTCAGGGTCAGAGTGTGGGGAATAACAGAGAGTGAGAGAGAGTTAGAGAGAGTGTCAGGGTCAGTGTGTGGGGAATAACAGAGAGTGAGATAGAGAGAGAGACAGTGTCAGGGTCAGAGTGTGGGGAATAACAGAGAGTGAGAGAGAGAGTGACAGTGTCAGGGTCAGAGTGTGGGGAATAACAGAGAGTGAGAGTTAGAGACAGTGTCAGGGTCGGAGTGTGGGGAATAACAGAGAGAGAGACAGTTAGAGACAGTGTCAGGGTCAGAGTGTGGGGAATAACAGAGAGTGAGAGAGATAGAGAGACAGTGTCAGGGTCAGAGTGTGGGGAATAACAGAGAGTGAGAGCGAGTTAGAGACAGTGTCAGGGTCAGAGAGTGGGGAATAACAGAGAGTGAGAGAGAGTTAGAGACAGTGTCAGGGTCAGAGTGTGGGGAATAACAGAGAGTGAGAGAGAGTGAGACAGTGTCAGGGTCAGAGTGTGGGGAATAACAGAGAGTGAGAGAGTGTTAGAGACAGTGTCAGGGTCAGAGTGTGGGGAAAAACAGAGAGTGAGGGAGTTAGAGACGGTGTCAGGGTCAGAGTGTGGGGAATAACAGAGAGTGAGAGAGTTAGAGACACTGTCAGAGTCAGAGTGTGGGGAATAACAGAGAGTGAGAGAGAGTTAGAGACAGTGTCAGGGTCAGAGTGTGGGGAATAACAGAGAGTGAGAGTTAGAGACAGTGTCAGGGTCAGAGTGTGGGGAATAACAGAGAGTGAGAGAGAGTTAGAGACAGTGTCAGGGTCAGAGTGTGGGGAATAACAGAGAGTGAGAGAGGTTTAGAGACAGTGTCAGGGTCAGAGTGTGGGGAATAACAGAGAGTGAGAGAGAGTTAGAGACAGTGTCAGGGTCAGAGTGTGGGGAATAACAGAGAGTGAGAGAGAGAGAGACAGTGTCGGGGTCAGAGTGTGGGGAATAACAGAGTGAGAGCGTTAGAGACAGTGTCAGGGTCAGAGTGTGGGGAATAACAGAGAGTGAGAGAGAGTTAGAGACAGTGTCAGGGTCAGAGTGTGGGGAATAACAGAGAGTGAGAGAGAGTTAGAGAGAGTGTCAGGGTCAGAGTGTGGGGAATAACAGAGAGTGAGAGAGAGAGTGACAGTGTCAGGGTCAGAGTGTGGGGAATAACAGAGAGTGAGAGAGAGAGTGACAGTGTCAGGGTCAGAGTGTGGGGAATAACAGAGAGTGAGAGAGTTAGAGACAGTGTCAGGGTCAGAGTGTGGGGAATAACAGAGAGTGAGAGAGAGAGAGAGACAGTGTCAGGGTCAGAGTGTGGGGAATAACAGAGAGTGAGAGCGAGTTAGAGACAGTGTCAGGGTCAGAGAGTGGGGAATAACAGAGAGTGAGAGAGAGTTAGAGACAGTGTCAGGGTCAGAGTGTGGGGAATAACAGAGTGAGAGAGTTAGAGACAGTGTCAGGGTCAGAGTGTGGGGAATAACAGAGAGTGAGAGAGAGTTAGAGACAGTGTCAGGGTCAGAGTGTGGGGAATAACAGAGAGTGAGAGAGAGTTAGAGACAGTGTCAGGGTCAGAGTGTGGGGAATAACAGAGAGTGAGAGAGAGAGAGACAGTGTCGGGGTCAGAGTGTGGGGAATAACAGAGTGAGAGCGTTAGAGACAGTGTCAGGGTCAGAGTGTGGGGAATAACAGAGAGTGAGAGAGAGTTAGAGACAGTGTCAGGGTCAGAGTGTGGGGAATAACAGAGAGTGAGAGAGAGTTAGAGAGAGTGTCAGGGTCAGAGTGTGGGGAATAACAGAGAGTGAGAGAGAGAGTGACAGTGTCAGGGTCAGAGTGTGGGGAATAACAGAGAGTGAGAGAGAGAGTGACAGTGTCAGGGTCAGAGTGTGGGGAATAACAGAGAGTGAGAGAGTTAGAGACAGTGTCAGGGTCAGAGTGTGGGGAATAACAGAGAGTGAGAGAGAGAGAGAGACAGTGTCAGGGTCAGAGTGTGGGGAATAACAGAGAGTGAGAGCGAGTTAGAGACAGTGTCAGGGTCAGAGAGTGGGGAATAACAGAGAGTGAGAGAGAGTTAGAGACAGTGTCAGGGTCAGAGTGTGGGGAATAACAGAGAGTGAGAGAGTTAGAGACAGTGTCAGGGTCAGAGTGTGGGGAATAACAGAGAGTGAGAGAATTAGAGACAGTGTCAGGGTCAGTGTGTGGGGAATAACAGAGAGTGAGAGAGTTAGAGACAGTGTCAGGGTCAGAGTGTGTGGAATAACAGAGAGTGAGAGAGAGACAGTGTCAGGGTCAGAGTGTGGGGAATAACAGAGAGAGAGAGACTTAGAGACAGTATCAGGGTCAGAGTGTGGGGAATAACAGAGAGTGAGAGAGAGTTAGAGACAGTGTCAGGGTCAGAGTGTGGGGAATAACAGAGAGTGAGAGAGAGTTAGAGACAGTGTCAGGGTCAGAGTGTGGGGAATAACAGAGTGAGAGAGAGAGTGACAGTGTCAGGGTCAGAGTGTGGGGAATAACAGAGAGTGAGAGAGAGTTAGAGACAGTGTCAGGGTCAGAGTGTGGGGAATAACAGAGAGTGAGAGAGAGTTAGAGACAGTGTCAGGGTGAGAGTGTGGGGAATAACAGAGAGTGAGAGAGAGTTAGAGACAGTGTCAGGGTCAGAGTGTGGGGAATAACAGAGAGTGAGAGAGTTAGAGACAGTGTCAGGGTCAGAGTGTGGGGAATAACAGAGAGCGAGAGAGAGTTAGAGACAGTGTCAGGGTCAGAGTGTGGGGAATAACAGAGTGAGAGAGAGAGAGACAGTGTCAGGGTCAGAGTGTGGGGAATAACAGAGTGAGAGAGAGTTAGAGACAGTGTCAGGGTGAGAGTGTGGGGAATAACAGAGAGCGAGAGAGAGTTAGAGACAGTGTCAGGGTCAGAGTGTGGGGAATAACAGAGTGAGAGAGAGAGAGACAGTGTCAGGGTCAGAGTGTGGGGAATAACAGAGAGTGAGAGAGAGTTAGAGACAGTGTCAGGGTCAGAGTGTGGGGAATAACAGAGAGTGAGAGAGAGTTAGAGACAGTGTCAGGGTCAGAGTGTGGGGAATAACAGAGAGTGAGAGAGACAGTGTCGGGGTCAGAGTGTGGGGAATAACAGAGAGTGAGAGAGAGAGAGACAGTGTCAGGGTCAGAGTGTGGGGAATAACAGAGAGTGAGAGAGAGTGAGACAGTGTCAGGGTCAGAGTGTGCGGAATAACAGAGAGTGAGAGGGTTAGAGACTGTGTCAGGGTCAGAGTGTGGGGAATAACAGAGAGTGAGAGAGTTAGAGACAGTGTCAGGGTCAGAGTGGGGGAAAAACAGAGAGTGAGAGAGAGTTAGAGACAGTGTCAGGGTCAGAGTGTGGGGAATAACAGAGAGTGAGAGAGAGACAGTTAGAGACAGTGTCAGTGTCAGAGTGTGGGGAATAACAGAGTGAGAGAGAGTTAGAGACAGTGTCAGGGTCAGAGTGTGGGGAATAACAGAGAGTGAGAGAGAGTTAGAGACAGTGTCAGGGTCAGAGTGTGGGGAATAACAGAGAGTGAGTGAGAGTTAGTGACAGTGTCAGGGTCAGAGTGTGGGGAATAACAGAGAGTGAGAGAGTTAGAGACAGTGTCAGGGTCAGAGTGTGGGGAATAACAGAAAGTGAGAGAGTTAGAGACAGTGTCAGGGTCAGAGTGTGGGGAATAACAGAGTGTGAGAGAGAGTTAGAGACAGTGTCAGGGTCAGAGTGTGGGGAATAACAGAGAGTGAGAGAGGGTTAGAGACAGTGTCAGGGTCAGAGTGTGGGGAATAACAGAGAGTGAGAGAGAGTTAGAGACAGTGTCAGGGTCAGAGTGTGGGGAATAACAGAGAGAGAGAGAGTTAGAGACAGTGTCAGGGTCAGAGTGTGGGGAATAACAGAGAGTGAGAGAGTTAGAGACAGTGTCAGGGTCAGAGTGTGGGGAATAACAGAGAGTGAGAGAGAGAGAGAGAGACAGTGTCAGGGTCAGAGTGTGGGGAATAACAGAGAGTGAGAGAGTTAGAGACAGTGTCAGGGTCAAAGTGTGGGGAATAACAGAGAGTGAGAGAGAGTTAGAGACAGTGTCAGGGTCAGAGTGTGGGGAATAACAGAGAGTGAGAGAGAGTTAGAGACAGTGTCAGGGTCAGAGTGTGGGGAATATCAGAGAGTGAGAGAGAGTTAGAGACAGTGTCAGGGTCAGAGTGTGGGGAATAACAGGGAGTGAGAGAGAGTTAGAGACAGTGTCAGGGTCAGAGTGTGGGGAATAACAGAGTGAGAGAGAGAGAGACAGTGTCAGGGTCAGAGTGTGGGGAATAACAGAGAGTGAGAGAGAGTTAGAGACAGTGTCAGGGTCAGAGTGTGGGGAATAACAGAGTGAGAGAGTTAGAGACAGTGTCAGGGTCAGAGTGTGGGGAATAACAGAGAGTGAGAGAGAGTTAGAGACAGTGTCAGGGTCAGAGTATGGGGAATAACAGAGAGTGAGAGAGAGTTAGAGACAGTGTCAGGGTCAGAGTGTGGGGAATAACAGAGAGTGAGAGAGAGAGAGACAGTGTCGGGGTCAGAGTGTGGGGAATAACAGAGTGAGAGAGTTAGAGACAGTGTCAGGGTCAGAGTGTGGGGAATAACAGAGAGTGAGAGAGAGTTAGAGACAGTGTCAGGGTCAGAGTGTGGGGAATAACAGAGAGTGAGAGAGAGTTAGAGACAGTGTCAGGGTCAGAGTGTGGGGAATAACAGAGAGTGAGAGAGAGAGTGACAGTGTCAGGGTCAGAGTGTGGGGAATAACAGAGAGTGAGAGAGAGAGTGACAGTGTCAGGGTCAGAGTGTGGGGAATAACAGAGAGTGAGAGAGTTAGAGACAGTGTCAGGGTCAGAGTGTGGGGAATAACAGAGAGTGAGAGAGAGAGAGAGACAGTGTCAGGGTCAGAGTGTGGGGAATAACAGAGAGTGAGAGCGAGTTAGAGACAGTGTCTGGGTCAGAGAGTGGGGAATAACAGAGAGTGAGAGAGAGTTAGAGACAGTGTCAGGGTCAGAGTGTGGGGAATAACAGAGAGTGAGAGAGTTAGAGACAGTGTCAGGGTCAGAGTGTGGGGAATAACAGAGAGTGAGAGAGTTAGAGACAGTGTCAGGGTCAGTGTGTGGGGAATAACAGAGAGTAAGAGAGTGAGAGACAGTGTCAGGGTCAGAGTGTGTGGAATAACAGAGAGTGAGAGAGAGACAGTGTCAGGGTCAGAGTGTGGGGAATAACAGAGAGTGAGAGAGAGTTAGTGACAGTGTCAGGGTCAGAGTGTGGGGAATAACAGAGAGTGAGAGAGAGTTAGAGACAGTGTCAGGGTCAGAGTGTGGGGAATAACAGAGAGTGAGAGAGTTAGAGACAGTGTCAGGGTCAGAGTGTGGGGAATAACAGAGAGTGAGAGAGAGTTAGAGACAGTGTCAGGGTCAGAGTGTGGGGAATAACAGAGAGTGAGAGCGAGTTAGAGACAGTGTCAGGGTCAGAGTGTGGGGAATAACAGAGAGTGAGAGAGAGTTCGAGACAGTGTCAGGGACAGAGTGTGGGGAATAACAGAGAGTGAGAGAGAGTTAGAGACAGTGTCAGGGTCAGAGTGTGGGGAATAACAGAGACTGAGAGAGTTAGAGACAGTGTCAGGGTAAGAGTGTGGGGAATAACAGAGAGTGAGAGAGTTAGAGACAGTGTCAGGGTCAGAGTGTGGGGAATAACAGAGAGAGAGAGAGAGTTAGAGACAGTGTCAGGGTCAGAATGTGGGGATTAACAGAGAGAGAGAGAGAGTTAGAGACAGTGTCAGGGTCAGAGTGTGGGGAATAACAGAGAGTGAGAGAGTTAGAGACAGTGTCAGGGTCAGAGTGTGGGGAATAACAGAGAGAGAGAGAGAGTTAGAGACAGTGTCACTGTCAGAATGTGGGGATTAACAGAGAGAGAGAGAGAGAGAGTTAGAGACAGTGTCAGGGTCAGAGTGTGGGGAATAACAGAGAGTGAGAGAGAGTTAGAGACAGTGTCAGGGTCAGAGTGTGGGGAATAACAGAGAGTGAGAGAGTTAGAGACAGTGTCAGGGTCAGAGTGTGGGGATTAACAGAGAGAGTGAGAGAGTTAGAGACAGTGTCAGGGTCAGAGTGTGGGGAATAACAGAGAGTGAGAGATTTAGAGACAGTGTCAGGGTCAGAGTGTGGGGAATAACAGAGAGTGAGAGAGAGTTAGAGACAGTGTCAGGGTCAGAGTGTGGGGAATAACAGAGAGTGAGAGAGATTTAGGGACAGTGTGAGGGTCAGAGTGTGGGGAATAACAGAGAGAGAGAGAGTTAGAGACAGTGGCAGGGTCAGAGTGTGGGGAATAACAGAGAGTGAGAGAGAGAGAGACAGTGTCAGGGTCAGAGTGTGGGGAATAACAGAGAGTGAGAGAGTTAGGGACAGTGTGAGGGTCAGAGTGTGGGGAATAACAGAGAGTGAGAGAGAGAGTTAGAGACAGTGTCAGGGTCAGAGTGTGGGGAATAACAGAGAGAGAGAGAGTTAGAGACAGTGTCAGGGTCAGAGTGTGGGGAATAACAGAGAGTGAGAGAGAGAGAGACAGTGTCAGGGTCAGAGTGTGGGGAATAACAGAGAGTGAGAGAGAGAGACAGTGTCAGGGTCAGAGTGTGGGGAATAACAGAGAGTGAGAGAGAAAGAGACAGTGTCAGGGTCAGAGTGTGGGGAATAACAGAGAGTGAGAGAGTTAGAGACAGTGTCAGGGTCAGAGTGTGGGGAATAACAGAGAGTGAGAGCGTTAGAGACAGTGTCAGGGTCAGAGTGTGGGGAATAACAGAGAGAGAGAGAGAGTTAGAGACAGTGTCAGGGTCAGAGTGTGGGGAATAACAGAGAGAGAGAGAGAGTTAGAGACAGTGTCAGGGTCAGAGTGCGGGGAATAACAGAGACTGAGAGAGAGTTAGAGACAGTGTCTGGGTCAGAGTGTGGGGAATAACAGAGAGAGAGAGAGAGTTAGAGACAGTGTCAGGGTCAGAGTGTGGGGATTAACAGAGAGAGAGAGAGAGTTAGAGACAGTGTCAGGGTCAGAGTGTGGGGAATAACAGAGTGAGAGAGTTAGAGACAGTGTCAGGGTCAGAGTGTGGGGAATAACAGAGAGTGAGAGAGAGTTAGAGACAGTGTCAGGGTCAGAGTGTGGGGAATAACAGAGAGAGAGAGAGAGTTAGAGACAGTGTCAGGGTCAGAGGGCGGGGAATAACAGAGACTGAGAGAGAGTTAGAGACAGTGTCAGGGTCAGAGTGTGGGGAATAACAGAGAGTGAGAGAGAGTTAGAGACAGAGTCAGGGTCAGAGTGTGGGGATTAACAGAGAGAGAGAGAGAGTTAGAGACAGTGTCAGGGTCAGAGTGTGGGGAATAACAGAGTGAGAGAGTTAGAGACAGTGTCAGGGTCAGAGTGTGGGGAATAACAGAGAGTGAGAGAGAGTTAGAGACAGTGTCAGGGTCAGAGTGTGGGGAATAACACAGAGAGAGAGAGTTAGAGACAGTGTCAGGGTCAGAGTGTGGGGAATAACAGAGAGTGAGAGAGAAAGAGACAGTGTCAGGGTCAGAGTGTGGGGAATAACAGAGAGTGAGAGAGAGTTAGAGACAGAGTCAGGGTCAGAGTGTGGGGATTAACAGAGAGAGAGAGAGAGTTAGAGACAGTGTCAGGGTCAGAGTGTGGGGAATAACAGAGTGAGAGAGTTAGAGACAGTGTCAGGGTCAGAGTGTGGGGAATAACAGAGAGTGAGAGAGAGTTAGAGACAGTGTCAGGGTCAGAGTGTGGGGAATAACAGAGAGTGAGAGAGAGTTAGGGACAGCGTCAGGGTCAGAGTGTGGGGAATAACAGAGAGTGAGAGAGAGTTAGAGACAGTGTCAGGGTCAGAGTGTGGGGAATAACAGAGAGTGAGAGAGAGTTAGGGACAGCGTCAGGGTCAGAGTGTGGGGAATAACAGAGAGTGAGAGAGAGTTAGAGACAGTGTCAGGGTCAGAGTGTGGGGAATAACAGAGAGTGAGAGAGAGTTAGAGACAGTGTCAGGGTCAGAGTGTGGGGAATAACAGAGAGTGAGAGAGTTAGAGACAGTGTTAGGGTCAGAGTGTGGGGAATAACAGAGAGTGAGAGAGAGTGAGACAGTGTCAGGGTCAGAGTGTGGGGAATAACAGAGAGAGAGAGAGAGTTAGAGACAGTGTCAGGGTCAGAGTGTGGGGAATAACAGAGAGTGAGAGAGAGTTAGAGACAGTGTCAGGGTCGGAGTGTGGGGAATAACAGAGAGTGAGAGAGAGTTAGAGACAGTGTCAGGGTCAGAGTGTGGGGAATAACAGAGAGTGAGAGAGAGTTAGAGACAGTGTCAGGGTCAGAGTGTGGGGAATAACAGAGAGTAAGAGAGTTAGAGACAGTGTCAGGGTCAGAGTGTGGGGAATAACAGAGAGAGTGAGAGAGTTAGAGACAGTGTCAGGGTCCGAGTGTGGGGAATAACAGAGAGTGAGAGAGAGTTAGAGACAGTGTCAGGGTCAGAGTGTGGGGAATAACAGAGAGAGAGAGAGAGTTAGAGACAGTGTCAGGGTCAGAGTGCGGGGAATAACAGAGACTGAGAGAGAGTTAGAGACAGTGTCTGGGTCAGAGTGTGGGGAATAACAGAGAGAGAGAGAGAGTTGGAGACAGTGCCAGGGTCAGAGTGTGGGGAATAAGAGAGTGAGAGAGAGTTAGAGACAGTGTCAGGGTCAGAGTGTGGGGAATAACAGAGTGAGAGAGTTAGAGACAGTGTCAGGGTCAGAGTGTGGGGAATAACAGAGAGTGAGAGAGAGTTAGAGACAGTGTCAGGGTCAGAGTGCGGGGAATAACAGAGACTGAGAGAGAGTTAGAGACAGTGTCAGGGTCAGAGTGTGGGGAATAACAGAGAGTGAGAGAGAGTTAGAGACAGAGTCAGGGTCAGAGTGTGGGGATTAACAGAGAGAGAGAGAGAGTTAGAGACAGTGTCAGGGTCAGAGTGTGGGGAATAACAGAGTGAGAGAGTTAGAGACAGTGTCAGGGTCAGAGTGTGGGGAATAACAGAGAGTGAGAGAGAGTTAGAGACAGTGTCAGGGTCAGAGTGTGGGGAATAACACAGAGAGAGAGAGTTAGAGACAGTGTCAGGGTCAGAGTGTGGGGAATAACAGAGAGTGAGAGAGAAAGAGACAGTGTCAGGGTCAGAGTGTGGGGAATAACAGAGAGTGAGAGAGAGTTAGAGACAGAGTCAGGGTCAGAGTGTGGGGATTAACAGAGAGAGAGAGAGAGTTAGAGACAGTGTCAGGGTCAGAGTGTGGGGAATAACAGAGTGAGAGAGTTAGAGACAGTGTCAGGGTCAGAGTGTGGGGAATAACAGAGAGTGAGAGAGAGTTAGAGACAGTGTCAGGGTCAGAGTGTGGGGAATAACAGAGAGTGAGAGAGAGTTAGGGACAGCGTCAGGGTCAGAGTGTGGGGAATAACAGAGAGTGAGAGAGAGTTAGAGACAGTGTCAGGGTCAGAGTGTGGGGAATAACAGAGAGTGAGAGAGAGTTAGGGACAGCGTCAGGGTCAGAGTGTGGGGAATAACAGAGAGTGAGAGAGAGTTAGAGACAGTGTCAGGGTCAGAGTGTGGGGAATAACAGAGAGTGAGAGAGAGTTAGAGACAGTGTCAGGGTCAGAGTGTGGGGAATAACAGAGAGTGAGAGAGTTAGAGACAGTGTTAGGGTCAGAGTGTGGGGAATAACAGAGAGTGAGAGAGAGTGAGACAGTGTCAGGGTCAGAGTGTGGGGAATAACAGAGAGAGAGAGAGAGTTAGAGACAGTGTCAGGGTCAGAGTGTGGGGAATAACAGAGAGTGAGAGAGAGTTAGAGACAGTGTCAGGGTCGGAGTGTGGGGAATAACAGAGAGT
Organism: Somniosus microcephalus; assembly: GCF_052327205.1. NCBI lineage: Eukaryota > Metazoa > Chordata > Chondrichthyes > Squaliformes > Somniosidae > Somniosus > Somniosus microcephalus. The sequence continues at coordinate 36,636,942 of NW_028225182.1, forward strand.
GAGAGAGAGTTAGAGACAGTGTCAGGGTCAGAGTGTGGGGAATAACAGAGAGTGAGAGAGAGTTAGAGACAGTGTCAGGGTCAGAGTGTAGGGAATAACAGAGAGTAAGAGAGTTAGAGACAGTGTCAGGGTCAGAGTGTGGGGAATAACAGAGAGAGTGAGAGAGTTAGAGACAGTGTCAGGGTCCGAGTGTGGGGAATAACAGAGAGTGAGAGAGAGTTAGAGACAGTGTCAGGGTCAGAGTGTGGGGAATAACAGAGAGAGAGAGAGAGAGAGTTAGAGACAGTGTCAGGGTCAGAGTGTGGGGAATAACAGAGAGTGAGAGAGAGAGAGACAGTGTCAGGGTCAGAGTGCGGGGAATAACAGAGAGTGAGAGAGTTAGAGACAGTGTCAGGGTCAGAGTGTGGGGAATAACAGAGAGTGAGAGAGAGTTAGAGACAGTGTCAGGGTCAGAGTGTGGGGAATAACAGAGAGTGAGTGAGTTAGAGACAGTGTCAGGGTCAGAGTGTGGGGAATAACAGAGAGTGAGAGAGAGTTAGAGACAGTGTCAGGGTCAGTGTGTGGGGAATAACAGAGAGTGAGAGAGAGTTAGAGACAGTGTCAGGGACAGAGAGTGAGAGAGAGAGAGACAGTGTCAGGGTCAGAGTGTGGGGAATAACAGAGAGTGAGAGAGAGTTAGAGACATTGTCAGGGTCAGAGTGTGGGGAATAACAGAGAGTGAGAGAGAGTTAGAGACAGTGTCAGGGTCAGAGTGTGGGGAATAACAGAGAGTGAGAGAGAGTTAGAGACAGTGTCAGGGTCAGAGTGTGGGGAATAACAGAGAGTGTGACAGAGTTAGAGACAGTGTCAGGGTCAGAGTGTGGGGAATAACAGAGACTGAGAGAGTTAGAGACAGTGTCAGGGTCAGTGTGTGGGGAATAACAGAGAGTGAGAGAGAGTTAGAGACTGTGTCAGGGTCAGAGTGTGGGGAATAACAGAGAGTGAGAGAGAGTTAGAGACAGTGTCAGGGTCAGAGTGTGGGGAATGACAGAGAGTGAGAGAGAGTTAGAGACAGTGTCAAGGTCAGAGTGTGGGGAATAACAGAGAGTGAGAGAGAGTTAGAGACAGTGTCAGGGTCAGAGTGTGGGGAAAAACAGAGAGTGAGAGAGAGTTAGAGAAAGTGTCAGGGTCAGAGTGTGGGGAATGACAGAGAGTGAGAGAGAGTTAGAGACAGTGTCAGAGTCAGAGTGTGGGGAATAACAGAGAGTGAGAGAGAGAGAGAGACAGTGTCAGGGTCAGAGTGTGGGGAATAACAGAGAGTGAGAGAGAGTTAGAGACAGTGTCAGGGTCAGAGTGTGGGGAATAACAGAGAGAGAGAGAGAGTTAGAGACAGTGTCAGGGTCAGAGTGTGGGGAATAACAGAGAGTGAGAGAGTTAGAGACAGTGTCAGGGTCAGAGTGTGGGGAATAACAGAGAGTGAGAGAGTTAGAGACAGTGTCAGGGTCAGTGTGTGGGGAATAACAGAGAGTGAGAGAGTTAGAGACAGTGTCAGGGTCAGAGTGTGTGGAATAACAGAGAGTGAGAGAGAGACAGTGTCAGGGTCAGAGTGTGGGGAATAACAGAGAGTGAGAGAGAGTTAGAGACAGTGTCAGGGTCAGAGTGTGGGGAATAACAGAGAGTGAGAGAGAGTTAGAGACAATGTCAGGGTCAGAGTGTGGGGAATAACAGAGAGTGAGAGAGAGTTAGAGACAGTGTCAGGGTCAGAGTGTGGGGAATAACAGAGAGTGAGAGCGAGTTAGAGACAGTGTCAGGGTCAGAGTGTGGGGAATAACAGAGAGTGAGAGAGAGTTCGAGACAGTGTCAGGGTCAGAGTGTGGGGAATAACAGAGAGTGAGAGAGAGTTAGAGACAGTGTCAGGGTCAGAGTGTGGGGAATAACAGAGACTGAGAGAGTTAGAGACAGTGTCAGGGTCAGAGTGTGGGGAATAACAGAGAGTGAGAGAGTTAGAGACAGTGTCAGGGTCAGAGTGTGGGGAATAACAGAGAGAGAGAGAAAGTTAGAGACAGTGTCAGGGTCAGAATGTGGGGATTAACAGAGAGAGAGAGAGAGTTAGAGACAGTGTCAGGGTCAGAGTGTGGGGAATAACAGAGAGTGAGTGAGAGAGAGACAGTGTCAGGGTCAGAGTGTGGGGAATAACAGAGAGAGAGAGAGAGTTAGAGACAGTGTCAGCGTCAGAGTGTGGGGAATAACAGAGAGTGAGAGAGAGTTAGAGACAGTGTCAGGGTCAGAATGTGGGGAATAACAGAGAGAGAGAGAGAGTTAGAGACAGTGTCAGGGTCAGAATGTGGGGATTAACAGAGAGAGAGAGAGAGTTAGAGACAGTGTCAGGGTCAGAGTGTGGGGAATAACAGAGAGTGAGAGAGAGTTAGAGACAGTGTCAGGGTCAGAGTGTGGGGAATAACAGAGAGTGAGAGAGTTAGAGACAGTGTCAGAGTCAGAATGTGGGGATTAACAGAGAGAGAGAGAGAGTTAGAGACAGTGTCAGGGTCAGAGTGTGGGGAATAACAGAGAGTGAGAGAGAGTTAGAGACAGTGTCAGGGTCAGAATGTGGGGATTAACAGAGAGAGAGAGAGAGTTAGAGACAGTGTCAGCGTCAGAGTGTGGGGAATAACAGAGAGTGAGAGAGTTAGAGACAGTGTCAGGGTCAGAGTGTGGGGAATAACAGAGAGAGAGAGAGAGTTAGAGACAGTGTCAGGGTCAGAATGTGGGGATTAACAGAGAGAGAGAGAGAGTTAGAGACAGTGTCAGGGTCAGAGTGTGGGGAATAACAGAGAGTGAGAGAGAGTTAGAGACAGTGTCAGGGTCAGAGTGTGGGGAATAACAGAGAGTGAGAGAGTTAGAGACAGTGTCAGGGTCAGAGTGTGGGGATTAACAGAGAGAGTGAGAGAGTTAGAGACAGTGTCAGGGTCAGAGTGTGGGGAATAACAGAGAGTGAGAGAGTTAGAGACAGTGTCAGGGTCAGAGTGTGGGGAATAACAGAGAGTGAGAGAGAGTTAGAGACAGTGTCAGGGTCAGAGTGTGGGGAATAACAGAGAGTTAGAGAGAGTTAGAGACAGTATCAGGGTCAGAGTGTGGGGAATAACAGAGAGTGAGAGAGAGTTAGAGACAGTGTCAGGGTCAGAGTGTGGGGAATAACAGAGAGAGAGAGAGAGTTAGAGACAGTGTCAGGGTCAGTGTGTGGGGAATAACAGAGAGTAAGAGAGAGTTAGAGACAGTGTCAGGGTCAGAGTGTGGGGAATAACAGAGAGTGAGAGAGAGTTAGAGACAGTGTCAGGGTCAGAGTGTGGGGAATAACAGAGAGTGAGAGAGTTAGAGACAGTGTCAGGGTCAGAGTGTGGGGAATAACAGAGAGTGAGAGAGAGTGAGAGACAGTGTCAGGGTCAGAGTGTGGGGAATAACAGAGAGTGAGAGAGATTTAGGTACAGTGTGAGGGTCAGAGTGTGGGGAATAACAGAGAGAGAGAGAGTTAGAGACAGTGTCAGGGTCAGAGTTTGGGGAATAACAGAGAGTGAGAGAGAGAGAGACAGTGTCAGGGTCAGAGTGTGGGGAATAACAGAGAGTGAGAGAGTTAGGGACAGTGTGAGGGTCAGAGTGTGGGGAATAACAGAGAGTGAGAGAGGGTTAGAGACAGTGTCAGGGTCAGAGTGTGGGGAATAACAGAGAGTGAGAGAGAGTTAGAGACAGTGTCAGGGTCAGAGTGTGGGGAATAACAGAGAGTGAGAGAGTTAGAGACAGTGTCAGGGTCAGAGTGTGGGGAATAACAGAGAATGAGAGAGAGAGATACAGTGTCAGGGTGAGAGTGTGGGGAATAACAGAGAGTGAGAGAGTTAGAGACAGTGTCAGGGTCAGAGTGTGGGGAATAACATAGAGTGAGAGAGAGTTAGAGACAGTGTCAGGGTCAGAGTGTGGGGAACAACAGAGAGAGAGAGAGTTAGAGACAGTGTCAGGGTCAGAGTGTGGGGAATAACAGAGAGTGAGAGAGAGAGAGAGAGACAGTGTCAGGGTCAGAGTGTGGGGAATAACAGAGAGTGAGAGAGTTAGAGACAGTGTCAGGGTCAAAGTGTGGGGAATAACAGAGAGTGAGAGAGAGTTAGAGACAGTGTCAGGGTCAGAGTGTGGGGAATAACAGAGAGTGAGAGAGAGTTAGAGACAGTGTCAGGGTCAGAGTGTGGGGAATAACAGAGAGTGAGAGAGAGTTAGAGACAGTGTCAGGGTCAGAGTGTGGGGAATAACAGAGAGTGAGAGAGAGTTAGAGACAGTGTCAGGGTCAGAGTGTGGGGAATAACAGAGTGAGAGAGAGAGAGACAGTGTCAGGGTCAGAGTGTGGGGAATAACAGAGAGTGAGAGAGAGTTTGAGACAGTGTCAGGGTCAGAGTGTGGGGAATAACAGAGTGAGAGAGTTAGAGACAGTGTCAGGGTCAGAGTGTGGGGAATAACAGAGAGTGAGAGAGAGTTAGAGACAGTGTCAGGGTCAGAGTGTGGGGAATAACAGAGAGTGAGAGAGAGTTAGAGACAGTGTCAGGGTCAGAGTGTGGGGAATAACAGAGAGTGAGAGAGAGAGAGACAGTGTCGGGGTCAGAGTGTGGGGAATAACAGAGTGAGAGAGTTAGAGACAGTGTCAGGGTCAGAGTGTGGGGAATAACAGAGAGTGAGAGAGAGTTAGAGACAGTGTCAGGGTCAGAGTGTGGGGAATAACAGAGAGTGAGAGAGAGTTAGAGACAGTGTCAGGGTCAGAGTGTGGGGAATAACAGAGAGTGAGAGAGAGAGTGACAGTGTCAGGGTCAGAGTGTGGGGAATAACAGAGAGTGAGAGAGAGAGTGACAGTGTCAGGGTCAGAGTGTGGGGAATAACAGAGAGTGAGAGAGTTAGAGACAGTGTCAGGGTCAGAGTGTGGGGAATAACAGAGAGTGAGAGAGAGAGAGAGACAGTGTCAGGGTCAGAGTGTGGGGAATAACAGAGAGTGAGAGAGAGTTAGGGACAGCGTCAGGGTCAGAGTGTGGGGAATAACAGAGAGTGAGAGAGAGTTCGAGACAGTGTCAGGGTCAGAGTGTGGGGAATAACAGAGAGTGAGAGAGAGTTCGGGACAGCGTCAGGGTCAGAGTGTGGGGAATAACAGAGAGAGAGAGAGTTAGAGACAGTGTCAGGGTCAGAGTGTGGGGAATAACAGAGAGTGAGAGAGTTAGAGACAGTGTCAGGGTCAGAGTGTGGGGAATAACAGAGAGTGAGAGAGAGTGAGACAGTGTCAGGGTCAGTGTGGGGAATAACAGAGAGAGAGAGAGAGTTAGAGACAGTGTCAGGGTCGGAGTGTGGGGAATAACAGAGAGTGAGAGAGAGTTAGAGACAGTGTCAGGGTCAGAGTGTGGGGAATAACAGTGAGTGAGAGAGAGTTAGAGACAGTGTCAGGGTCAGAGTGTGGGGAATAACAGAGAGTAAGTGAGTTAGAGACAGTGTCAGGGTCAGAGTGTGGGGAATAACAGAGAGAGTGAGAGAGTTAGAGACAGTGTCAGGGTCCGAGTGTGGGGAATAACAGAGAGTGAGAGAGAGTTAGAGACAGTGTCAGGGTCAGAGTGTGGGGAATAACAGAGAGTGAGAGAGAGTTAGAGACAGTGTCAGGGTCAGAGTGTGGGGAATAACAGAGAGTGAGAGAGAGTTAGAGACATTGTCATGGTCAGAGTGTGGGGAATAACAGAGAGTGAGAGAGAGTTAGAGACAGTGTCAGGGTCAGAGTGTGGGGAATAACAGAGAGTGAGAGAGAGTTAGAGACAGTGTCAGGGTCAGAGTGTGGGGAATAACAGAGAGTGTGAGAGAGTTAGAGACAGTGTCAGGGTCAGAGTGTGGGGAATAACAGAGAGTGAGAGAGTTAGAGACAGTGTCAGGGTCAGAGTGTGGGGAATGACAGAGAGTGAGAGAGAGTTAGAGACAGTGTCAGGGTCAGTGTGTGGGGAATAACAGAGAGTGAGAGAGAGTTAGAGACTGTGTCAGGGTCAGAGTGTGGGGAATAACAGAGAGTGAGAGAGAGTTAGAGACAGTGTCAGGGTCAGAGTGTGGGGAATGACAGAGAGTGAGAGAGAGTTAGAGACAGTGTCAAGGTCAGAGTGTGGGGAATAACAGAGAGTGAGAGACAGTTAGAGACAGTGTCAGGGTCAGTGTGTGGGGAATAACAGAGAGTGAGAGAGAGTTAGAGACAGTGTCAGGGTCAGAGTGAGGGGAATAACAGAGAGTGAGAGAGAGTTAGAGACAGTGTCAGGGTCAGAGTGTGGGGAATGACAGAGAGTGAGAGAGAGTTAGAGACAGTGTCAGAGTCAGAGTGTGGGGAATAACAGAGAGTGAGAGAGAGAGAGAGACAGTGTCAGGGTCAGAGTGTGGGGAATAACAGAGAGTGAGAGAGAGTTAGAGACAGTGTCAGGGTCAGAGTGTGGGGAATAACAGAGAGTGAGAGAGAGTTAGAGACAGTGTCAGGGTCAGAGTGTGGGGAATAACAGAGAGAGAGAGAGAGTTAGAGACAGTGTCAGGGTCAGAGTGTGGGGAATAACAGAGAGAGAGAGAGTCAGAGACAGTGTCAGGGTCAGAGTGTGGGGAATAACAGAGAGTGAGAGAGAGTTAGAGACAGTGTCAGGGTCAGAGTGTGGGGAATAACAGAGAGTGAGAGAGTTAGAGACAGTGTCAGGGTCAGAGTGTGGGGAATAACAGAGAGTGAGAGAGAGTTAGAGACAGTGTCAGGGTCAGAGTGTGGGGAATAACAGAGAGTTAGAGAGAGTTAGAGACAGTATCAGGGTCAGAGTGTGGGGAATAACAGAGAGTGAGAGAGAGTTAGAGACAGTGTCAGGGTCAGAGTGTGGGGAATGACAGAGAGTGAGAGAGAGTTAGAGACAGTGTCAAGGTCAGAGTGTGGGGAATAACAGAGAGTGAGAGACAGTTAGAGACAGTGTCAGGGTCAGTGTGTGGGGAATAACAGAGAGTGAGAGAGAGTTAGAGACAGTGTCAGGGTCAGAGTGAGGGGAATAACAGAGAGTGAGAGAGAGTTAGAGACAGTGTCAGGGTCAGAGTGTGGGGAATGACAGAGAGTGAGAGAGAGTTAGAGACAGTGTCAGAGTCAGAGTGTGGGGAATAACAGAGAGTGAGAGAGAGAGAGAGACAGTGTCAGGGTCAGAGTGTGGGGAATAACAGAGAGTGAGAGAGAGTTAGAGACAGTGTCAGGGTCAGAGTGTGGGGAATAACAGAGAGTGAGAGAGAGTTAGAGACAGTGTCAGGGTCAGAGTGTGGGGAATAACAGAGAGAGAGAGAGAGTTAGAGACAGTGTCAGGGTCAGAGTGTGGGGAATAACAGAGAGAGAGAGAGTCAGAGACAGTGTCAGGGTCAGAGTGTGGGGAATAACAGAGAGTGAGAGAGAGTTAGAGACAGTGTCAGGGTCAGAGTGTGGGGAATAACAGAGAGTGAGAGAGTTAGAGACAGTGTCAGGGTCAGAGTGTGGGGAATAACAGAGAGTGAGAGAGAGTTAGAGACAGTGTCAGGGTCAGAGTGTGGGGAATAACAGAGAGTTAGAGAGAGTTAGAGACAGTATCAGGGTCAGAGTGTGGGGAATAACAGAGAGTGAGAGAGAGTTAGAGACAGTGTCAGGGTCAGAGTGTGGGGAATAACAGAGAGAGAGAGAGAGTTAGAGACAGTGTCAGGGTCAGTGTGTGGGGAATAACAGAGAGTAAGAGAGAGTTAGAGACAGTGTCAGGGTCAGAGTGTGGGGAATAACAGAGAGTGAGAGAGAGTTAGAGACAGTGTCAGGGTCAGAGTGTGGGGAATAACAGAGAGTGAGAGAGTTAGAGACAGTGTCAGGGTCAGAGTGTGGGGAATAACAGAGAGTGAGAGAGAGTTCGAGACAGTGTCAGGGTCAGAGTGTGGGGAATAACAGAGAGTGAGAGAGATTTAGGGACAGTGTCAGGGTCAGAGTGTGGGGAATAACAGAGAGAGAGAGAGTTAGAGACAGTGTCAGGGTCAGAGTGTGGGGAATAACAGAGAGTGAGAGAGAGAGAGACAGTGTCAGGGTCAGAGTGTGGGGAATAACAGAGAGTGAGAGAGTTAGGGACAGTGTGAGGGTCAGAGTGTGGGGAATAACAGAGAGTGAGAGAGGGTTAGAGACAGTGTCAGGGTCAGAGTGTGGGGAATAACAGAGAGTGAGAGAGAGTTAGAGACAGTGTCAGGGTCAGAGTGTGGGGAATAACAGAGAGAGAGAGAGTTAGAGACAGTGTCAGGGTCAGAGTGTGGGGAATAACAGAGAGTGAGAGAGTTAGAGACAGTGTCAGGTCAGAGTGTGGGGAATAACAGAGAATGAGAGAGAGAGATACAGTGTCAGGGTGAGAGTGTGGGGAATAACAGAGAGTGAGAGAGTTAGAGACAGTGTCAGGGTCAGAGTGTGGGGAATAACATAGAGTGAGAGAGAGTTAGAGACAGTGTCAGGGTCAGAGTGTGGGGAACAACAGAGAGAGAGAGAGTTAGAGACAGTGTCAGGGTCAGAGTGTGGGGAATAACAGAGAGTGAGAGAGAGAGAGAGAGACAGTGTCAGGGTTAGAGTGTGGGGAATAACAGAGAGTGAGAGAGTTAGAGACAGTGTCAGGGTCAAAGTGTGGGGAATAACAGAGAGTGAGAGAGAGTTAGAGACAGTGTCAGGGTCAGAGTGTGGGGAATAACAGAGAGTGAGAGAGAGTTAGAGACAGTGTCAGGGTCAGAGTGTGGGGAATAACAGAGAGTGAGAGAGAGTTAGAGACAGTGTCAGGGTCAGAGTGTGGGGAATAACAGAGCGTGAGAGAGAGTTAGAGACAGTGTCAGGGTCAGAGTGTGGGGAATAACAGAGAGTGAGAGAGAGTTTGAGACAGTGTCAGGGTCAGAGTGTGGGGAATAACAGAGTGAGAGAGTTAGAGACAGTGTCAGGGTCAGAGTGTGGGGAATAACAGAGAGTGAGAGAGAGTTAGAGACAGTGTCAGGGTCAGAGTGTGGGGAATAACAGAGAGTGAGAGAGAGTTAGAGACAGTGTCAGGGTCAGAGTGTGGGGAATAACAGAGAGTGAGAGAGAGAGAGACAGTGTCGGGGTCAGAGTGTGGGGAATAACAGAGTGAGAGAGTTAGAGACAGTGTCAGGGTCAGAGTGTGGGGAATAACAGAGAGTGAGAGAGAGTTAGAGACAGTGTCAGGGTCAGAGTGTGGGGAATAACAGAGAGTGAGAGAGAGTTAGAGACAGTGTCAGGGTCAGAGTGTGGGGAATAACAGAGTGTGAGAGAGAGAGTGACAGTGTCAGGGTCAGAGTGTGGGGAATAACAGAGAGTGAGAGAGAGAGTGACAGTGTCAAGGTCAGAGTGTGGGGAATAACAGAGAGTGAGAGAGTTAGAGACAGTGTCAGGGTCAGAGTGTGGGGAATAACAGAGAGTGAGAGAGAGAGAGAGACAGTGTCAGGGTCAGAGTGTGGGGAATAACAGAGAGTGAGAGAGAGTTAGGGACAGCGTCAGGGTCAGAGTGTGGGGAATAACAGAGAGTGAGAGAGAGTTCGAGACAGTGTCAGGGTCAGAGTGTGGGGAATAACAGAGAGTGAGAGAGAGTTCGGGACAGCGTCAGGGTCAGAGTGTGGGGAATAACAGAGAGAGAGAGAGTTAGAGACAGTGTCAGGGTCAGAGTGTGGGGAATAACAGAGAGTGAGAGAGTTAGAGACAGTGTCAGGGTCAGAGTGTGGGGAATAACAGAGAGTGAGAGAGAGTGAGACAGTGTCAGGGTCAGTGTGGGGAATAACAGAGAGAGAGAGAGAGTTAGAGACAGTGTCAGGGTCGGAGTGTGGGGAATAACAGAGAGTGAGAGAGAGTTAGAGACAGTGTCAGGGTCAGAGTGTGGGGAATAACAGAGAGTGAGAGAGAGTTAGAGACAGTGTCAGGGTCAGAGTGTGGGGAATAACAGAGAGTAAGTGAGTTAGAGACAGTGTCAGGGTCAGAGTGTGGGGAATAACAGAGAGAGTGAGAGAGTTAGAGACAGTGTCAGGGTCCGAGTGTGGGGAATAACAGAGAGTGAGAGAGAGTTAGAGACAGTGTCAGGGTCAGAGTGTGGGGAATAACAGAGAGTGAGAGAGAGTTAGAGACAGTGTCAGGGTCAGAGTGTGGGGAATAACAGAGAGTGAGAGAGAGTTAGAGACATTGTCATGGTCAGAGTGTGGGGAATAACAGAGAGTGAGAGAGAGTTAGAGACAGTGTCAGGGTCAGAGTGTGGGGAATAACAGAGAGTGAGAGAGAGTTAGAGACAGTGTCAGGGTCAGAGTGTGGGGAATAACAGAGAGTGTGAGAGAGTTAGAGACAGTGTCAGGGTCAGAGTGTGGGGAATAACAGAGAGTGAGAGAGTTAGAGACAGTGTCAGGGTCAGAGTGTGGGGAATGACAGAGAGTGAGAGAGAGTTAGAGACAGTGTCAGGGTCAGTGTGTGGGGAATAACAGAGAGTGAGAGAGAGTTAGAGACTGTGTCAGGGTCAGAGTGTGGGGAATAACAGAGAGTGAGAGAGAGTTAGAGACAGTGTCAGGGTCAGAGTGTGGGGAATGACAGAGAGTGAGAGAGAGTTAGAGACAGTGTCAAGGTCAGAGTGTGGGGAATAACAGAGAGTGAGAGAGAGTTAGAGACAGTGTCAGGGTCAGTGTGTGGGGAATAACAGAGAGTGAGAGAGAGTTAGAGACAGTGTCAGGGTCAGAGTGTGGGGAATAACAGAGAGTGAGAGAGAGTTAGAGACAATGTCAGGGTCAGAGTGTGGGGAATGACAGAGAGTGAGAGAGAGTTAGAGACAGTGTCAGAGTCAGAGTGTGGGGAATAACAGAGAGTGAGAGAGAGAGAGAGACAGTGTCAGGGTCAGAGTGTGGGGAATAACAGAGAGTGAGAGAGAGTTAGAGACAGTGTCAGGGTCAGAGTGTGGGGAATAACAGAGAGTGAGAGAGAGTTATAGACAGTGTCAGGGTCAGAGTGTGGGGAATAACAGAGAGAGAGAGAGAGTTAGAGACAGTGTCAGGGTCAGAGTGTGGGGAATAACAGAGAGAGAGAGAGTCAGAGACAGTGTCAGGGTCAGAGTGTGGGGAATAACAGAGAGTGAGAGAGAGTTAGAGACAGTGTCAGGGTCAGAGTGTGGGGAATAACAGAGAGTTAGAGAGAGAGACAGTGTCAGGGTCAGAGTGTGGGGAATAACAGAGAGTGAGAGAGAGTTATAGACAGTGTCAGGGTCAGAGTGTGGGGAATAACAGAGAGTGAGAGAGTTAGAGACAGTGTCAGGGTCAGAGTGTGGGGAATAACAGAGAGTGAGAGAGTTAGAGACAGTGTCAGGGTCAGAGTGTGGGGATTAACAGAGAGTGAGAGAGAGTTAGAGACAGTGTCAGGGTCAGAGTGTGGGGAATAACAGAGAGTGAGAGAGAGTTAGAGACAGTGTCAGGGTCAGTGTGTGGGGAATAACAGAGAGTGAGAGAGAGTTAGAGACAGTGTCAGGGTCAGTGTGTGGGGAATAACAGTGAGTGAGAGAGTTAGAGACAGTGTCAGGGTCAGAGTGTGGGGAATAACAGAGAGTGAGAGAGAGTTAGAGACAGTGTCAGGGTCAGAGTGTGGGGAATAACAGAGAGTGAGAGAGAGTTAGAGACAGTGTCAGGGTCAGAGTGTGGGGAATAACAGAGAGAGAGAGAGTTAGAGACAGTGTCAGGGTCAGAGTGTGGGGAATAACAGAGAGTGAGAGAGAGTTAGAGACAGTGTCAGGGTCAGAGTGTGGGGAATAACAGAGAGTGAGAGAGAGTTAGAGACAGTGTCAGGGTCAGAGTGTGGGGAATAACAGAGAGTGAGAGAGAGAGAGACAGTGTCGGGGTCAGAGTGTGGGGAATAACAGAGTGAGAGAGTTAGAGACAGTGTCAGGGTCAGAGTGTGGGGAATAACAGAGAGTGAGAGAGAGTTAGAGACAGTGTCAGGGTCAGAGTGTGGGGAATAACAGAGAGTGAGAGAGAGTTAGAGACAGTGTCAGGGTCAGAGTGTGGGGAATAAAACAGAGAGTGAGAGAGAGTTAGAGACAGTGTCAGGGTCAGAGTGTGGGGAATAACAGAGAGTGAGAGGGAGTTAGAGACAGTGTCAGGGTCAGAGTGTGGGGAATAACAGAGAGTGAGAGTGTTAGAGACAGTGTCAGGGTCAGAGTGTGGGGAATAACAGAGAGTGAGAGAGAGTTAGAGACAGTGTCAGGGTCAGAGTGTGGGGAATAACAGAGAGTGAGAGAGAGTTAGAGACAGTGTCAGGGTCAGAGTGTGGGGAACAACAGAGAGTGAGAGAGTTAGAGACAGTGTCAGGGTCAGAGTGTGGGGAATAACAGAGAGTGAGTGAGAGAGAGTTAGGGACAGCGTAATTGATCAGTAATTGATAAATATATTCCGCTACTCTTTCACTCTGTCCCTTTGTTCTGCCTCTTCCCAATGGCTTGTGATGGCTGAACAGCCACCTCCTGATGCGAGGATGAGGGAATTGCACTGATTCTGAAGGGCAGCATGGTGGCATAGTGGTTAGCACTGTTGCCTCACAGCGCCAGGGACCCGGGTTCAAATCCGGCCTCGGGTGACTGTCTGTGTGGAGTTTGCACATTCTCCCCGTGTTTGCGTGGGTTTCCTCCGGGTGCTCCGGTTTCCTCCCACAGTCCAAAGATGTGCGGGTTAGGCTGATTGGCCATGATAAAAAAAATAAAAAAATTGACCCTTCGTGTTAGGGGGGATTAAATACGTGGTGTTACGGGGATAGGGCTTGGGTGGGATGGCTGTCGGTGTAGGGACCGGGTGCTAGGGTTTGGATGATCAGCCATGATCACATTGAATGGCGGAGCAGGCTCGAGGGGCCGAATGGCCTACTCCTGCTCCTATCTTCTATGTTTCTATGTTTCTATTAGCTCTTCCCGGACTCAGCAGGTTGTGCACACTCAGCACCTTCAGGAAGTCACTGGCGTTTCACTGGGGACGCTCAGTGACGTGAGTATATATTTTTAACGAGAGAGAGGGAGAAGAGATGAGCGAATATCGCTGAGAGCAAGAGGCCTGATTCTGGCCGGAGCCAGTGACCCAAAGGAAAGATCAGTTGAGGCGATAATCTTTAATCGACAGTATTGGAGAAGCTGGTGCTCTTTGCCCTTGGGGTTATAGAGCTTTTTTTATCTCGAATATATTCAAAATCTCACATCTGCGCGCACTTTCTATCAACTGTTTCCAGTATAACTTCTTCTGTCAACGTTTATAGTGCTAACTTTCTATGTAGACTTGTCACGCTGTAATGACACTCTCCCGCCAGTAGCGGTGCTGTGGACACGGGAGTTTATAATGGCAAGATGTTCTTGCTTTCTCCATAAGGTAGCTCTGTAATGTCTTAAAGTCCACGGTGGTTGGGTGGGAGTGGGTAACATTGGACCTCGCTGCGCTCAAAATTCCGGGCGTAAAACAGGTGCAAAGATGTCCAAAATTGGGGGCCAAACCACGCCCGACGCCCATATTGGTTCAGGCGCTGTTGAGGCATCTCTGGCAGCTGCCTGAAACAGATGCCTTGAATGCGCTAATAAGGGGCCTTATGCCTGCTTTAGGACCCAGTCCAGAAATGAGCTTACACTGAACAAAACAGGCATCGGGCCTACTGCGCACTGGATCGCCAGGCCGACATGCAGCCTAAACTGGGGGAGCTTCCCCCCCGGCTCCACAGTAAAACCGCGGGCCACTGCGGGCCCACGGCTTCCCCCCCCCCACCACCCCCGACCCCAGCCCCCCCACCCCCGGATCGCCGATCATAAATAAATGAAGCCAGTGCATCAATATGTCGCAGTTCTGTCGCCGCCACCTTCACTTTCTAGGCCTGTTGTTCTTGTTTAATTTCCGAGAGGTAGCGCTGTACCTTCGCTCAGCCTGTTACCACAAACACAGCTAGAAGGCACGCACGCACGCACGCACGCACGCCGAATCTTACTCTGAAACAACAACAATACCGCACCTTTAACTTTGTAAAAATGTCCCAAGGCACGTCGCAGGCGCTTAACCAGGAAAAAAAGTGACAGCGAGCCACATGCGGAGATATTAGGGCAGGTGACCAAATGCTTGGTCAAAGAAGTAGGTTTTAAGGAGGGTCTTAAAAGGAGGAGGAGAGAGAGGCGGAGAGGTTTAGGGAGGGAATTCCAGAGCTTGGGGCCCAGGACAGCTGAAGGCACGGCCACCAATGGTGGAGCGAAAAAAATCAGGCTTGCGCAAGAGGCCAGAATTGGAGGAGTGCAGAGATCTCGGGGGGGGGGTGCTGTTGTAGGGCGGGAGGAGGTTGCAGAGATAGGTATGGGGGGGCAAGGCCGTGGAGGGATTGAGAACAAGGATGAGAATTTTAAAATTGAGGCGTTGCTGGACTGGGAGCCAATGTAGGTCAGCGAGCACAGGGGGTGATGGTTGAACGGGACTCGGTGCGAGTTAGGACACGGGGCAGCGAGCACAGGGGGGTGATGGGTGAACGGGACTTGGTGCGAGTTAGGACACGGGGCAGTGAGCACAGGGGGGTGATGGGTGAACGGGACTCGGTGCGAGTTAGGACACGGGGCACTGAGCACAGGGGGTGATGGGCGAACGGGACTCGATGCGAGTTAGGACACGGGGCAGTGAGCACAGGGGGTGATGGGTGAACGGGACTCGGTGCGAGTTAGGACACGGGGCAGTGAGCACAGGGGGGTGATGGGTGAACGGGACTCGGTGCGAGTTAGGACACGGGGCACTGAGCACAGGGGGTGATGGGCGAACGGGACTCGGTGCGAGTTAGGACACGGGGCAGCGAGCACAGGGGGTGATGGGTGAACGGGACTCGGTGCGAGTTAGGACACGGGGCAGCGAGCACAGGGGGTGATGGGTGAACGGGACTCGGTGCGAGTTAGGACACGGGGCAGCGAGCACAGTGGGTGATGGGTGAATGGGACTCGGTGCGAGTTAGGACACGGGGCAGCGAGCACAGGGGGTGATGGGTGAACGGGACTCGGTGCGAGTTAGGACACGGGGCAGCGAGCACAGGGGGGTGATGGGTGAACGGGACTCAGTGCGAGTTAGGACACGGGGCAGCGAGCACAGGGGGTGATGGCTAACGGGACTCGGTGCGAGTTAGGACACGGGGCAGCGAGCACAGGGGGGTGATGGGTGAACGGGGCTCGGTGCGAGTTAGGACACGGGTCAGCGAGCACAGGGGGGTGATGGGTGAACGGGACTCGGTGCGAGTTAGGACACGGGGCAGCGAGCACAGGGGGGTGATGGGTGAACGGGACTCGGTGCGAGTTAGGACACGGGGCACTGAGCACAGGGGGTGATGGGCGAACGGGACTCGGTGCGAGTTAGGACACGGGGCAGTGAGCACAGGGGGTGATGGGTGAACTGGACTGGGTGCGAGTTAGGACACGGGGCAGTGAGCACAGGGGGTGATGGGTGAACGGGACTCGGTGCAAGTTAGGACACGGGGCAGTGAGCACAGGGGGGTGATGGGTGAATGGGACTCGGTGCGAGTTAGGACACGGGGCAGTGAGCACAGGGGGGTGATGGGTGAACGGGACTCGGTGCGAGTTAGGACACGGGGCAGCGAGCACAGGGGGTGATGGGTGAACGGGACTCGGTGCGAGTTAGGACACGGGGCAGCGAGCACAGGGGGTGATCGGTGAACGGGACTCGGTGCGAGTTAGGACACGGGGCAGCGAGCACAGGGGGTGATGGGTGAACGGGACTCGGTGCGAGTTAGGACACGGGGCAGTGAGCACAGGGGGTGATGGGTGAACGGGACTCGGTGCGAGTTAGGACACGGGGCAGCGAGCACAGGGGGTGATGGGTGAACGGGACTCGGTGCGAGTTAGGACACGGGGCAGCGAGCACAGGGGGTGATGGGTGAACGGGACTCGGTGCGAGTTAGGACACGGGGCAGCGAGCACAGGGGGTGATGGGTGAACGGGACTCGGTGCGAGTTAGGACACGGGGCAGCGAGCACAGGGGGTGATGGGTGAACGGGACTCGGTGCGAGTTAGGACACGGGGCAGTGAGCACGGGGGTGATGGGTGAACGGGACTCGGTGCGAGTTAGGACACGGGGCAGCGAGCACAGGGGGTGATGGGTGAACGGGACTCGGTGCGAGTTAGGACACGGGGCAGTGAGCACGGGGGTGATGGGTGAACGGGACTCGGTGCGAGTTAGGACACGGGGCAGCGAGCACAGGGGGTGATGGGTGAACGGGACTCGGTGCGAGTTAGGACACGGGGCAGCGAGCACAGGGGGTGATGGGTGAACGGGACTCGGTGCGAGTTAGGACACGGGGCAGCGAGCACGGGGTGATGGGTGAACGGGACTCGGTGCGAGTTAGGACATGGGGCCGCGAGCACAGGGGGTGATGGGTGAACGGGACTCGGTGCGAGTTAGGACACGGGGGCAGTGAGCACAGGGGGGTGATGGGTGAACGGGACTCGGTGCGAGTTAGGACACGGGGCAGCGAGCACAGGGGGGTGTTGGGTGAACGGGACTCGGTGCGAGTTAGGACACGGGGCAGCGAGCACAGGGGGGTGATGGGTGAATGGGACTCGGTGCGAGTTAGGACACGGGGCAGCGAGCAGAGGGGGTGATGGGTGAACGGGACTCGGTGCGAGTTAGGACACGGGGGCTGCCGAATTTTGGATAAGCTCAAGTTTACAGAGGGTGAAAGATGGGCTAAATAGCCACGTGAAATGAAGGGGAGGGAGTCTGGGAGCCGTATTGCCGGATTCCCACACCTCAGAATCTGGGAATTTTCCCCTGGCCCCTCCCCACCCACCCACAGCAGAGAACTCAGCTGCTTGACCCTTGACCCTCGCCTCTCAATTGCTTTAAATGATGGAGGGAAGTGAATGGGACTGGGGCCTGGGATTCCTCTGCCTCCTGCCTCCAGTACTGCCAAGCCCAGCTCCCAGCAGCAGAGGGACAGCGGTACATCCTGGGGCCGAAGTGGTCAGTGCACTTTTGGTGGGGGGAAGAAGGTTTTCGTGAGGCCCCAGGCTCCGTATAGGCCTCGGCTCAGTCAAAGGCCTTCAACGAACTGTCGGCGGAAATCCTCAAGCCGCGCTTGCCCCCTTCGGCTGCGGCCCTTCCTCCTGCAAGCGCCAGCTGCATTTCCCAGGAGAGCGGGCCGCCCGCTCCCTCTGTGTGGCGGGGAGCTCACCGGGAAGGCCTGCACTTCGAATCAGACCCAAGCTAGGAAAGCGGGCTTCCCCCAGGCTTCCGACAAAGCTTAGGCCGAGGAACAGGGGACAAGCTTACGAGGAAATTCCCGGCCTGCACGCTCAGGCCTGGAGCGCAAATTGAACCCACAACATCCTGACTCAGAGACAAGAATACTACCCTCTGTGCCAAGCTGTCAGGGTAATCTAAGGGGAGCTCTGTACTGTCAGGGTGATGTAGAGGGAGCTCTGTACCGTCAGGGTAATGTAGAGGGAGCTCTGTACTGTCAGGGTGATGTAGAGGGAGCTCTGTACTGTCAGCGTAATGTAGAGGGTGTCTGTACTGTCAGAGTAATGTAGAGGGAGCTCTGTACTGTCAGGGTGATGTAGAGGGAGCTCTGTACTGTCAGGGTAATGTGGAGGTGTGGTGTATGTAACCTGTTCCACCTTAAGAGAACTTAAGCCTGTTCCACCTTAAGAGATGTACTACTTTCTCTGGCTGCTGTATACGTAATACCGGTGGTGACCACCGGTATATAAGTACTGTGTAGTGATATTGTATTTAGTATAGTCCTGACCTCCAACTAGTAAAGACCTGTTGAAACTTTATTCTTGTAGTCTGTGTCAGTAATTAATCTTAATACAACTGGAACACACAGACTTAACAGTGGCGATGAGTCCGATTCTTATCCTGCGGCAGTTATATCCACGTTGGCTTCGTCCACAGAACGGGCGTCGAAGAGAGGCATCCACCCTCATCACCCTGCTGGAAGACACGTCGCGCGGCAGGCATCGAGAACCCGGAGTGCAGAAGACATCCTGAACTCGAAGCCTCCATCAGCGGCAGTCAGCCATCTTCTTTCTACCTCGGTGGTGGGTAAGCTGGTCAGCGACGCGAGCAGAAAGTCAGCCGCGTTGGCTGTACAGACGGGGGAGGAAGACGGAGGAATAAGGGCGGTGAGATCGATCGCGACCGGAGATAAGGGCCGGGCCGCATTCGGGCCGAAAGGCGCAGCGCGGGGACATCGATCGCGGCTGGTGATAAGGGCCGGGCCGCTTTCGGGCCAAAAAGGCGCAGCGTCTGGGGCGACTGAAGGCGCGAGAGCCACGGTGAAGGCGAACGCAGCCAGTGCTAATAACCGGGCTGCAAGAAGGGCTGCGAGGCGCGACATCGGGGAAGCGCGAATGCCCGAGGGAGCCGCGGTGAAGCGGAGACAGCGTCGGGGGAGTTACTAACCGCTGGGAAAGGGGAGCAGCAGCGGCACGCCAAACGCCATTGCAGCCAGTGGGTGAAGACCGCCAAGCGCGGGAAAACCGCCATTTTGTAGGCAGAGGACGAAGACAAGAGCGGGAAGCCGCCATCTTGGGATAAAATTAAAAAAATAAAAGAAATAAATAGAATAAATTGCAACGATGCCTAAACATGGGAACATTAATACCTTTGATAGCGACATCGAAGATTGGGCCATGTATGTAGAACGCATACAAAATTATTGCAAAGCAAATAAAATCCCAGATGCAAAGAAAGCACTAACTTTATTAAACTTAATGGGTGCGAAGACATACGGGCAATTGAAACACCTTTTATCACCAGATGAACCGGCGGATAAGACGTTCGAGGAGATTGTTACTGTCCTGAAAAATCATCTAAACCCCACGCCGCTGATACTAGCGGAACGATTTAAATTTTACAGCAGAAGGCAGCTGAAGGATGAAAGCAATGCTGAATATTTAATGGAATTGCGTAAGCTAGCAAAGTACTGTCAGTTTGGAACGGGACTAACAGACGCGCTAAGAGATAAATTTGTGTGTGGATTATTAAAAGAAGATACACAAAAGCGACTGCTCGAGGAGAATGAGCTGACGCTTGAGAAAGCGGTCACTATGGCAGCAGCACACGAAGCCGCAGCGAGAGGCACGGCAGTAATGCAGCTACGGTCACCGGAACTCAGTACAAATAAATTGGGTTTGAGTACTGTAAAATGTTATCGTTGTGGAAAGACAACACACGATCAGAACCAGTGTTGGTTTAAAAACCAAGAATGCAGAACGTATGGCAGGCTTGGCCACATAGCTAAAGTATGCCGGTCAGGAAAGAAGACCAGCAACAAAAAGTCACCGCAAGGAAAATACATAAAGGTGCACAAGGTGACAAAGACCAGTTCAAACGAACAGAAGTCAGATTCAGACGCTAGCAGTAATGAACTGGGTAGCTTAAGAGTACACAACGTTGGTAAGGATGCAGATCTCCAGACAATTTGGTTCACTCTTCAGATAGCAGGAGTCCAAGTAAAGATGGAATTGGACACTGGATCGGCATTGACGGTCATGAATAAGAAAGATTACAAAAGGTTATTCCAACATATTCCCCTACGGGATACGGAGATTATATTGAAAACATACACGGGGCAAAGAGTGTACCCCATCGGAAAGATAGAGGTAAAAGTGGTCCACAAGGGCGAAGAAAGCCAAGTAATGGACTTATATGTGCTACTTGAAGGAGGTCCACCACTACTGGGACGGGAGTGGATTAGGAAAATGAATATGGACTGGCACTCCTTAAAAGCACTAACGGTAGATTCCGGGGAAACAGATGTCAAACCTAAACGATTGTCCAAAATATTGGATGATGCTAAAGAGGTGTTCCAGCAAGGACTGGGAACACTGAAAGGAATTACGGCAAACATCAAGATTGATGAACATGCACAACCAAAATTTTTCAAAGCCAGACCGGTACCCTATGCAATACGACCTACTGTAGAAGCGGAATTGGAAGCGCTAGAACGTTCAGGTGTACTGTCTAAGGTGGATTGGAGTGAGTGGGCTACGCCCATTGTTCCCGTTATGAAACGTCCTTCGAGCAACAAGCCAGGAGAACCAGGGAAGGTTCGCATCTGTGGAGATTTCAAGATCACCGTTAATCCGGTGCTTCACACGGTGCAGTATCCGCTTCCACGGATTGAGGATATTTTTGCTTCGTTGTCTGGCGGGAAACACTTCACCAAGATAGACCTGGCGCAGGCGTACTTGCAGATGGAGGTTAAAGAAGAGTCACGCCAGTACCTCACGATCAACACGCATAGAGGTTTGTACCGGTATAATAGGCTGGTTTTTGGAGTGGCATCGGCTCCGGCAATTTGGCAGAGGGCCATGGAGCAGGTATTACAGGGAATTCCAGGCACACAATGTTACCTGGACGATATTCTGATTACAGGTGATGGTGATGAAGAACACCTCGCAAACTTGGAACTGGTGCTCAACAGACTGAAAGAGTATGGACTTAGAGTTAATCGGCAGAAATGTGAGTTCTTTCAGAAGCGGATCTCGTACTGTGGTCATGTCATTGACCGGGAGGGGCTTCATAAGTCTCCTGACAAGATAGAGGCAGTTGTAAAGGCTCCCGCTCCGGATAATGTCTCTCAGTTGAGGTCGTTTCTGGGATTGATTAACTATTACCATAAGTTTCTACCGAATCTATCCACGGTACTGCACCCACTGAACGCTCTTTTACAGAAGGGGGTACCATGGGAATGGAGCGAAAACTGTAAGAAGGCATTTCGCAAAAGCAAAGAATTGATCACCTCAGAGGAAGTGTTGGCTCACTTCAACCCGACACTGCCTATTCGGTTGGCTTGTGATGCTTCTCCATATGGTATTGGGGCAGTACTCTCACACAAGTTGCCAAATGGCACGGAAAGGCCAGTCGCGTTTGCATCCAGATCATTGACCTCCGCTGAGCGCAACTATGCGCAGATCGATAGGGAGGCTCTCAGCCTTGTATGGGGAGTGAAGAAGTTTAATCATTACCTGCAGGGCCAAAAATTCACACTTCTGACAGACCATCAGCCGTTGGTATCCATTTTTAACCCTAAGAAGGGTGTTTCGGTGATGACAGCACAGCGACTCCAGAGATGGTCCCTTTTCCTAGGGGCACATCAATATCAAATAGAATTCAAAGGTACAAAGCAGCATGGCAATGCTGATGGGCTGTCGCGCCTGCCACTACCTGAAGCAGAAGAGATAATGAAAGTTGACCCTGTTGAGTTATTTCATTCGACCATCATCGAGTGTTTACCAGTCACCAATGCAAGTATTGAAAGAGAAACCAGGAACGACCCGACACTGTCCCGAGTTTACGAGGTGACAGTGAAGGGATGGCCAACACATGGTGATCCTCTGTTACCGGCATTCTCGGCAAGGCGAGACCAGCTGTCCGTCTGCCATGGTACTTTGATGTACGGGACAAGAGTGATTATTCCTCCCAAGTTACGGGAAAGAGTTCTAAAGGAACTGCATGAAGGTCATCTGGGGGGAGTTAAGATGAAAAGTCTTGCTAGGGCTTATGTATGGTGGCCGGGCATTGACCAACAGATAGAGGAGTTGACAAAAAGCTGCGCTGGGTGCCAAAAAGTGCAAAATGCACCTCCGATCGCACCGCTACACCCATGGGAATGGCCTTCAGCCCCATGGCAACGCGTACATATTGACTTTGCTGGTCCATTCATGGACTCCATGTTCCTAATTGCGGTGGACGCACATTCCAAATGGCCAGAAGTGATCAAGATGAATACCACTACTTCAGAAAAGACAATTGCGGTGCTAAGAACAATATTCGCAAGGAACGGATTGCCAGAACAGATATGTTCGGACAACGGACCACAGTTCGTGTCGGAAGAATTCCAAAAATTCTTAAAGAAGAATGGGGTGAAACATTATACCTCTGCCCCATATCATCCGGCGACAAACGGGTTGGCCGAGAGATTTGTCCAAACATTCAAAAAGGCAATAAAGGCCATGAACGATGATCAGATTCCGTTACAACACAAGGTGGACAATTTCCTAATGGCATATCGAAACGCCGCTCATGCAGTGACTAACCAAAGTCCTGCCATGATGTTTTATAACAGGAGGTTGCGGTCCAGGTTGGACTTGTTAAAACCAAATGTGCGGAGGGAAGTGGAAAACAAACAGTTCCGGCATATTAATAACAAGTCCACTCAAAGTTTCGACGTAGGACAACCAGTGTTGGCAAGGGGCTATGGAAACGAAAAATGGCAGTCCGGAACAATTCGGGCCAGACAAGGACCTCTGATGTACACAGTAGATATTGGTAACAATGTGATAAAGCATCATGCGGATCAACTGGTAGAATCAAGAGCAAGGGTCGAACCCATGGTTGCGACAGAGCCAACTGTGGAAGACGTTAATGAACCTGAAGCATCTACCTCGGCAGGGACTGTACCTGATGATGACGTCCAATACATAGGAAACCAACAAGAAGAGTCACCTCAGCAACAAGAATCAGAGACCACTGAAAGGCGTTATCCAAACCGAATCAGAAGGCCTCCTGAGAGACTGAACCTTTGAACTGTTTATACCTGAAGTTATATATGTATATATGTTATTATGTTATGTTAAATGGGGATATGAATGTTAAGCTAAAAAGGGAGGATTGTGGTGTATGTAACCTGTTCCACCTTAAGAGAACTTAAGCCTGTTCCACCTTAAGAGATGTACTACTTTCTCTGGCTGCTCTATACGTAATACCGGTGGTGACCACCGGTATATAAGTACTGTGTAGTGATATTGTATTTAGTATAGTCCTGACCTCCAACTAGTAAAGACCTGTTGAAACTTTATTCTTGTAGTCTGTGTCAGTAATTAATCTTAATACAACTGGAACACACAGACTTAACAGGAGGGAGCTCTGTACTGTCAGGGTGATGTAGAGGGAGCTCTGTACTGTCAGGGAAATGTAGAGGGTGCTCTGTACTGTCAGGGTAATGTGGAGGGAGCTCTGTACTGTCAGGGTAATGTGGAGGGAGCTCTGTACTGTCAGGGTGATCTAGAGGGAGCTCTGTACTGTCGGGGTAATGTAGAGGGAGCTCTGTACTGTCAGGGTAATGTAGAGGGAGCTCTGTACTGTCAGGGTAATGTAGAGGGAGCTCTGTATTGTCAGGGTGATCTAGAGGGAGCTCTGTACTGTCGGGGTAATGTAGAGGGAGCTCTGTACTGTCAGGGTAATGTAGAGGGAGCTCTGTACTGTCAGGGTGATGTAGAGGGAGCTCTGTACTGTCAGGGTAATGTAGAGGGAGCTCTGTACTGTCAGGGTGATGTAGAGGGAGCTCTGTACTCTCAGGGTGATGTAGAGGGAGCTCTGTACTGTCAGGGTAATGTAGAGGGAGCTCTGTACTCTCAGGGTGATGTAGAGGGAGCTCTGTACTCTCAGGGTGATGTAGAGGGAGCTCTGTACTGTCAGGGTGATGTAGAGGGTGCTCTGTACTGTCAGGGTAATGTAGAGGGAGCTCTGTACTGTCAGGGTAATGTAGAGGGAGCTCTGTACTGTCAGGGTGATGTAGAGGGTGCTCTGTACTGTCAGGGTGATGTAGAGGGAGCTCTGTACTGTCAGGGTGATGTAGAGGGAGCTCTGTACTGTCAGGGTGATGTAGAGGGAGCTCTGTACTGTCAGGGTGATGTAGAGGGAGCTCTGTACTGTCAGGGTAATGTAGAGGGAGCTCTGTACTGTCAGGGTGATGTAGAGGGAGCTCTGTACTGTCAGGGTGATGTAGAGGGAGCTCTGTACTGTCAGGGTACTGTAGAGGGAGCTCTGTACTGTCAGGGTGATGTAGAGGGAGCTCTGTACTGTCAGGGTAATTGATACGCTTATCAATTACTTCATAAAAGGTGATGAGTCGAAGAAGAGATGATGAGTCGAAAGAAGAGATGAATAAGGCTTTTATTAGCTAAGAAGAGACCATGCTTCTTCGTGAGTGACTGAACAAGTCTGAACGAAACCCACACAGTGGTGGGTGGAGTCAGCTGAGGCATGCCTCCATACACAGCGCCACCCAGAGGTGGCAATATACAATACAGTGGTTTACCACATTCACCCCTTGTTTAATGTGAAGTCCGGCGGGGTGAAGGGTACTACAAGTTAAGTCTATCAGGAGGCCTTGTCTGACGTCCTGATCGTCGTGGTGGCGGCGGTGGTGTTGCAGCATCCGACGTCGGGTCTGGTGTCTGGGTGGTTGGCGAAGATTCCTGGGGCTTTGGCATGCCGTCTGCAGGGGTTGGGTTGGGAGGGGTGGTGGGGGATAACAGTGGTAAGGGGGATAACGGTGGTAAGGGGGATAACGGTGGTAATTCAGGGGTACCCGAGGGTGCGAGATCTCGTATGGAGACCGTGTCCTCCCGCCCGTCTGGGTATGTCACCCAGGCATACTGGGGGTTGGCGTGTAGGAGGTGCACCCGCTCGACCAGGGGGTCCGTTTTATGCGTCCTCACGTGCCTCCGCAGTAGGACGGGCCCAGGAGAAGTCAACCATGCCGGTAGCGAGGTTCCCGATGTAGACTTCCGGGGGAAAACGAACATTTTCTCATGAGGGGTCGCATTAGTGGCAGTACAAAGCAGTGACCGAATGGAGTGAAGCGCTGCAGGGAGGACCTCCTGCCAGCGGGAGGTCGGAAGGCCCTTAGATTTTAGTGCTAAGAGGACTGCCTTCCAAACCGTCGCGTTCTCCCTTTCCACCTGGCCGTTCCCCCGGGGGTTGTAACTGGTGGTCCTGCTCGTGGCGATACCTCTTGTTAGCAGGTACTGCCGAAGTTCGTCGCTCATGAACGATGAGCCCCTGTCGCTATGTATATAGCTGGGGAACCCGAACAGAGCGAAGATGTCATTCAGACACTTGATGACCGTGGTACTGGTCATGTCTGGGCAAGGGATGGCAAAGGGGAAACGGGAGTACTCATCAACTATGTTGAGGAAGTACACATTGCGGTCAGCGGAGGGGAGGGGCCCTTTAAAATCGACGCTCAGGCGTTCGAAGGGGCGGGTGGCCTTGATCAGGCTTGCTCTGTCCGGCCTATAGAAGTGCGGTTTGCACTCGGCGCAGATTTGGCAGCTCTTGGTCATGGTCCTGACCTCCTCGATGGAGTAGGGCAGGTTACGGGATTTGATAAAATGGAAAAACCTGGTGACCCCCGGGTGGCAGAGGTCATTGTGGAGGGACTGCAGCCTATCACTCTGCGCGTTGGCGCATGTACCACGTGATAGGGCATCTGGGGGCTCATTGAGTTTCCCTGGCCGATACAAGATATCATAATTGTAGGTGGAGAGTTCGATTCTCCACCTCAAGATCTTGTCGTTCTTGATTTTACCCCTCTGCTTATTATTAAACATAAAAGCTACTGAACGCTGGTCAGTGAGCAGGGTAAATCGTTTCCCGGCCAGGTAATGCCTCCAGTGACGCACCGCTTCTACAATAGCCTGGGCCTCCTTTTCGACGGAGGAGTGTCTCGTCTCGGGGCCCTGGAGGGTCCTTGAGAAAAAGGCCACGGGTCTGCCCGCCTGGTTAAGGGTCGCGGCTAGGGCGAAGTCGGAGGCATCGCTCTCCACTTGGAAGGGGATGGACTCATCCACCGCGTGCATTGCGGCCTTCGCGATATCGTTCTTGATAAGAGTGAAGGCTGCACACGCCTCTGGTGTCAGGGGGAAGGAGGTGGCTTTGATGAGGGGCCTGGCTTTGTCTGCATAGAGGGGCACCCACTGGGCGTAGTAGGAGAAAAACCCCAGGCATCTCTTCAGTGCTTTTGGCAGTGGGGAAGGGGTAGCTCCATTAGGGGGCGCATTCTGTCGGGGTCGGGCCCGATGACTCCGTTCTCCACCACGCAGCCGAGGATGGCCAGGCGCTTGGTGTGAAACATACATTTTTCCTTATTGTACGTTAGGTTCAGCCGTTGGGCCGTACGGAGGAAATTTGCTAGATTAACGTCGTGGTCCTGCTGGTCGTGGCCGCAGATGGTGACGTTATCCAAATAGGGGAAGGTTGCCCGCAGCGCGTTCTGGTCAACCATTCGGTCCATCTCCCTTTGGAAGACCGAAACCCCGTTGGTGACGCCGAAGGGGACCCTAAGGAAGTGGTAGAGGCGGCCGTTTGCCTCGAAGGCAGTATACTGGCGGTCCTCATGGCGGATGGGCAGCTGGTGGTACGCTGACTTAAGGTCGATGGTGGAGAATACTTTGTATTGCGCAATCTGATTGACCATATCAGATATGCGAGGGAGGGGGTACGCGTCCAGCTGGGTGTACCGGTTTATGGTTTGGCTGTAGTCGATTACCATGCGGCGTTTTGCAGTGGTTTTAACGACTACAACCTGGGCTCGCCAGGGGCTAGTGCTACCTTCGATAATGCCCTCCTTCAAGAGCCGCTCCACCTCAGAGCTGATAAAAGCTCTGTCCCCGGCACTGTACCGCCTGCTTTTGGTAGCGATGGGTTTACAGTCGCGGGTGAGGTTAGCGAACAGGGGAGGGGGGGGGACTTTTAATGTGGAAAGGCTGCAGGTGGTTTGCAGCGGGCGATTTAAAAGTTGTTGGTTGCAGACTGTGAGTGGGGGGAGGGGTCCACCGTATGCTAGTGTGACACTCTTAAGGTGGCACTGAAAATCCAACCCTAGCAGGACGGCAGCGCAAAGACGGGGCAGGACTAGCAGTTTAAATTTTTGATATTCAGTGCCCCCTACTGACAGGGTCACCACACAGTAGCCGCTGATGTCC
This sequence comes from Somniosus microcephalus, assembly GCF_052327205.1. NCBI lineage: Eukaryota > Metazoa > Chordata > Chondrichthyes > Squaliformes > Somniosidae > Somniosus > Somniosus microcephalus. Next base: position 36,663,719 of record NW_028225182.1, read on the forward strand.
ATTGACTGGGACTTGGACGCCATAGAAATGCGATGGTGCGTTGGCAGAATCGTGAGGGAGTGGCTACGTACCGTGTCGGGGTGGACGAAACTCTCTGTGCTCCCGCTGTCGATCAGGCAACTGGTGGCGCGGCCGTTTACCGCGATATCCATCATGGAGCTGGATAGATGGTGAGGGTGGCCTTGATCCAGCGTCACGGAGGCCAGTATGTGGCTTAGTGAGTCACTATAGTCATCCGCCGAGACGGTGGTCGGTTCCGGTGACGAAATGGCGGTTGAGTGCGTTGGATACGATGGCGGCGGATGCCATGCGGCCGGGGGTACACAAAATGGCGGATAAGATGGCTGCTCCCACGGCCCGCACGCTGCGCTGCTGGCTGGCTTCACCTTGCAGGCGTTAGCGTAATGGCCTTTCTTCCCGCAGCCCGAGCAGGTAGCTGTCTTAGCTGGGCAGTGCGCTCTGGGATGTTTTAACTGGCCACAGAAATAGCATTTTTGGGCCTGGTTACTGGGCATCGAAGCAGTTCTTACCGGAGGCTGCTGTCTCGGTTGGGTCGCTGCAGCGGTTGGTGCCGGGGGCGGCGGTCCCGTGTCCCACGGTTTCGATTGCCATGTCTCGGCGCCGTTACGGGGGTATGCCTCGAGGTTTCGGTGGGCCTCCTCTAACGAGAGCGCAAGGGCAATGGCCGTCTTCAGGTCGGGTTCCTTGCTTTCTAGCAGTCTCTGCCGGGTGTGGTCTGACTGGAGGCCCCTGACGAAGGCATCACAGGCGAGTCCCTGCGCGTGCTCCACAGCCGTTACCGCTTTACAATCGCAGTCTCTGCAGAGTGCCAGTAGCGCCCGTGCAAATGCCCCTACCGATTCTCCCGGTTGCTGCCTGCGGGATCCCAAGAGGTGTCGGGCGTAAATTGTGTTCACTGGGCGCGTATATTGCCCTTTTAGTAGCTCGAGGGCCGCCACGTACGTATTAGAGTCCCGGATTAGCATATATACTTGATGGCTCACCTGGGCGGTCAAAATTTTCAGTTTGTGATCCTCCTCTGTAACCTGTGAGATTGCGAGGAAGGATTCAAAGCAGCTCAGCCAGTGTTCAAACTTGGCTGATGCACCCACATCTTGAGGGTCGAGGTCCAGGCGTGGTGGTCTGAGGGCTCTCAGCAATGTCTGCTGTATCCGTTGCTGTTGTTGCTCCTCAGGTGTCGCCATTTAACTTTTAGCTAATAAAATTGATACGCTTATCAATTACTTCATAAAAGGTGATGAGTCGAAGAAGAGATGATGAGTCGAAAGAAGAGATGAATAAGGCTTTTATTAGCTAAGAAGAGACCATGCTTCTTCGTGAGTGACTGAACAAGTCTGAACGAAACCCACACAGTGGTGGGTGGAGTCAGCTGAGGCATGCCTCCATACACAGCGCCACCCAGAGGTGGCAATATACAATACAGTGGTTTACCACAGTAATGTAGAGGGAGCTCTGTACTGTCAGGGTGATGTAGAGGGAGCTCTGTACTGTCAGGGTGATGTAGAGGGAGCTCTGTACTGTCAGGGTGATGTAGAGGGAGCTCTGTACTGTCAGGGTGATGTAGAGGGTGCTCTGTACTGTCAGGGTAATGTAGAGGGTGCTCTGTACTGTCAGGGTAATGTAGAGAGAGCTCTGTACTGTCAGGGTAATGTAGAGGGTGCTCTGTACTGTCAGGGTAATGTAGAGGGTGCTCTGTACTGTCAGGGTAATGTAGAGGGAGCTCTGTACTGTCAGGGTGATGTAGAGGGAGCTCTGTACTGTCAGGGTGATGCAGAGGGAGCTCTGTACTGTCAGGGTTATGTAGAGGGAGCTCTGTACTGTCAGGGTAATGTAGAGGGAGCTCTGTACTGTCAGGGTAATGTAGAGGGAGCTCTGTACTGTCAGGGTGATGTAGAGGGAGCTCTGTACTGTCAGGGTGATGTAGAGGGAGCTCTGTACTGTCAGGGTGATGTAGAGGGAGCTCTGTACTGTCAGGGTGATGTAGAGGGTGCTCTGTACTGTCAGGGTAATGTAGAGGGTGCTCTGTACTGTCAGGGTAATGTAGAGAGAGCTCTGTACTGTCAGGGTAATGTAGAGAGAGCTCTGTACTGTCAGGGTAATGTAGAGGGAGCTCTGTACTGTCAGGGTAATGTAGAGGGAGCTCTGTACTGTCAGGGTAATGTAGAGGGAGCTCTGTACTGTCAGGGTGATGTAGAGAGAGCTCTGTACTGTCAGGGTAATGTAGAGGGAGCTCTGTACTGTCAGGGTAATGTAGAGGGAGCTCTGTACTGTCAAGGTGATGTAGAGGGAACTCTGTACTGTCAGGGTAATGTAGAGGGAGCTCTGTACTGTCAGGGTAATGTAGAGAGAGCTCTGTACTCTCAGGGTGATGTAGAGGGAGCTCTGTACTGTCAGGGTAATGTAGAGGGAGCTCTGTACTGTCAGGGTAATGTAGAGGGAGCTCTGTACTCTCAGGGTGATGTAGAGGGAGCTCTGTACTGTCAGGGTGATGTAGAGGGAGCTCTGTACTGTCAGGGTAATGTAGAGGGAGCTCTGTACTGTCAGGGTAATGTAGAGGGAGCTCTGTACTGTCAGGGTAATGTAGAGGGAGCTCTGTACTGTCAGGGTAATGTAGAGGGAGCTCTGTACTGTCAGGGTAATGTAGAGGGAGCTCTGTACTGTCAGGGTAATGTAGAGGGAGCTCTGTACTGTCAGGTGATGTAGAGGGAGCTCTGTACTGTCAGGGTAATGTAGAGGGTGCTCTGTCCTGTCAGGGTAATGTAGAGGGTGCTCTGTCCTGTCAGGGTAATGTAGAGGGAGCTCTGTACTGTCAGGGTAATGTAGAGGGAGCTCTGTACAGTCAGGGTGATGTAGAGGGAGCTCTGTACTGTCAGGGTAATGTAGAGGGTGCTCTGTACTGTCAGGGTAATGTAGAGGGAGCTCTGTACTGTCAGGGTGATGTAGAGGGAGCTCTGTACTGTCAGGGTGATGTAGAGGGAGCTCTGTACTGTCAGGGTGATGTAGAGGGAGCTCTGTACTGTCAGGGTGATGTAGAGGGAGCTCTGTACTGTCAGGGTGATGTAGAGGGAGCTCTGTACTGTCAGGGTGATGTAGAGGGAGCTCTGTACTGTCAGGGTGATGTAGAGGGAGCTCTGTACTGTCAGGGTGATGTAGAGGGAGCTCTGTACTGTCAGGGTAATGTAGAGGGAGCTCTGTACTGTCAGGGTAATGTAGAGGGAGCTCTGTACTGTCAGGGTAATGTAGAGGGAGCTCTGTACTGTCAGGGTAATGTAGAGGGAGCTCTGTACTGTCAGGGTAATGTAGAGGGAGCTCTGTACTGTCAGGGTAATGTAGAGGGAGCTCTGTACTGTCAGGGTAATGTAGAGGGAGCTCTGTACTGTCAGGGTAATGTAGAGGGAGCTCTGTACTGTCAGGGTGATGTAGAGGGAGCTCTGTACTGTCAGGGTAATGTAGAGGGAGCTCTGTACTGTCAAGGTGATGTAGAGGGAGCTCTGTACTGTCAGGGTAATGTAGAGGGAGCTCTGTACTGTCAGGGTAATGTAGAGGGAACTCTGTACTGTTAGGGTAATGTAGAGGGTGCTCTGTCCTGTCAGGGTAATGTAGAGGGAGCTCTGTACAGTCAGGGTGATGTAGAGGGAGCTCTGTACTGTCAGGGTAATGTAGAGGGTGCTCTGTCCTGTCAGGGTAATGTAGAGGGAGCTCTGCACTGTCAGGGTAATGTAGAGGGTGCTCTGTCCTGTCAGGGTAATGTAGAGGGAGCTCTGTACAGTCAGGGTGATGTAGAGGGAGCTCTGTACTGTCAGGGTAATGTAGAGGGTGCTCTGTCCTGTCAGGGTAATGTAGAGGGAGCTCTGTACAGTCAGGGTGATGTAGAGGGAGCTCTGTACTGTCAGGGTAATGTAGAGGGAGCTCTGTACTGTCAGGGTAATGTAGAGGGAGCTCTGTACTGTCAGGGTAATGTAGAGGGAGCTCTGTACAGTCAGGGTGATGTAGAGGGAGCTCTGTACTGTCAGGGTGATGTAGAGGGAGCTCTGTACTGTCAGGGTGATGTAGAGGGAGCTCTGTACTGTCAGGGTAATGTAGAGAGTGCTCTGTACTGTCAGGGTGATGTAGAGGGAGCTCTGTACTGTCAGGGTGATGTAGAGGGAGCTCTGTACTGTCAGGGTAATGTAGAGGGTGCTCTGTCCTGTCAGGGTAATGTAGAGGGAGCTCTGTACAGTCAGGGTAATGTAGAGGGAGCTCTGTACTGTCAGGGTAATGTAGAGGGAGCTCTGTACTGTCAGGGTAATGTAGAGGGAGCTCTGTACAGTCAGGGTAATGTAGAGGGTGCTCTGTACTGTCAGGGTAATGTAGAGGGTGCTCTGTACTGTCAGGGTGATGTAGAGGGAGCTCTGTACTGTCAGGGTAATGTAGAGAGAGCTCTGTACAGTCAGGGTAATGTAGAGGGAGCTCTGTACTGTCAGGGTAATGTAGAGGGTGCTCTGTCCTGTCAGGGTAATGTAGAGGGAGCTCTGTCCTGTCAGGGTAATGTAGAGGGAGCTCTGTACAGTCAGGGTAATGTAGAGGGAGCTCTGTACTGTCAGGGTAATGTAGAGAGTGCTCTGTACTGTCAGGGTAATGTAGAGGGAGCTCTGTACTGTCAGGGTGATGTAGAGGGTGCTCTGTCCTGTCAGGGTAATGTAGAGGGAGCTCTGTACTGTCAGGGTAATGTCGAGGGTGCTCTGTCCTGTCAGGGTGATGTAGAGGGAGCTCTGTACTGTCAGGGTGATGTAGAGGGAGCTCTGTACTGTCAGGGTAATGTAGAGGGAGCTCTGTACTGTCAGGGTAATGTAGAGGGAGCTCTGTACTGTCAGGGTGATGTAGAGGGAGCTCTGTACTGTCAGGGTAATGTAGAGGGAGCTCTGTACTGTCAGGGTAATGTAGAGGGTGCTCTGTACTGTCAGGGTAATGTAGAGGGAGCTCTGTACTGTCAGGGTAATGTAGAGGGAGCTCTGTACTGTCAGGGTAATGTAGAGGGTGCTCTGTACTGTCAGGGTAATGTAGAGGGTGCTCTGTACTGTCAGGGTAATGTAGAGGGAGCTCTGTACTATCAGGGTGATGTAGCGGGAGCTCTGTACTGTCAGGGTAATGTAGAGGGAGCTCTGTACTGTCAGGGTAATGTAGAGGGAGCTCTGTACTGTCAGGGTGATTTAGAGGGAGCTCTGTACTGTCAGGGTAATGTAGGGGGAGCTCTGTACTGTCAGGGTAATGTAGAGGGAGCTCTGTACTGTCAGGGTAATGTAGAGGGAGCTCTGTACTGTCAGGGTGATGTAGAGGGAGCTCTGTACTGTCAGGGTAATGTAGAGGGAGTTCTGTACTGTCAGGGTAATGTAGAGGGAGCTCTGTACTGTCAGGGTAATGTAGAGGGAGCTCTGTACTGTCAGGGTAATGTAGAGGGAGCTCTGTACTGTCAGGGTAATGTAGAGGGAGCTCTGTACTGTCAGGGTAATGTAGAGGGAGCTCTGTACTGTCAGGGTAATGTAGAGAGAGCTCTGTACTGCCAGGGTAATGTAGAGGGAGCTCTGTACTGTCAGGGTAATGTAGAGGGAGCTCTGTACTGTCAGGGTAATGTAGACGGAGCTCTGTACTGTCAGGGTAATGTAGAGGGAGCTCTGTACTGTCAGGGTAATGTAGAGGGAGCTCTGTACTGTCAGGGTAATGTAGAGGGAGCTCTGTACTGTCAGGGTAATGTAGACGGAGCTCTGTACTGTCAGGGTAATGTAGAGGGAGCTCTGTACTGTCAGGGTAATGTAGAGGGAGCTCTATACTGTCAGGGTAATGTAGAGGGAGCTCTGTACTGTCAGGGTAATGTAGAGGGAGCTCTATACTGTCAGGGTGATGTAGAGGGTGCTCTGTACTGTCAGGGTAATGTAGAGGGAGCTCTGTGCTGTCATGGTGATGTAGAGGGTGCTCTGTACTGTCAGGGTAATGTAGAGAGAGCTCTGTACTGTCAGGGTAATGTAGAGGGAGCTCTGTACTGTCAGGGTGATGTAGAGGGTGCTCTGTACTGTCAGGGTAATGTAGAGGGAGCTCTGTACTGTCAGGGTGATGTAGAGGGAGCTCTGTACTGTCAGGGTATTGTAGAGGGAGCTCTGGACTGTCAGGGTAATGTAGAGGGAGCTCTGTGCTGTCATGGTGATGTAGAGGGAGCTCTGTACTGTCAGGGTGATGTAGAGGGAGCTCTGTACTGTCAGGGTAATGTAGAGGGAGCTCTGTACTGTCAGGGTAATGTAGAGGGTGCTCTGTACTGTCAGGGTAATGTAGAGAGAGCTCTGTACTGTCAGGGTATTGTAGAGGGAGCTCTGGACTGTCAGGGTGATGTAGAGGGAGCTCTGTACTGTCAGGGTAATGTAGAAGGAGCTCTGTACTGTCAGGGTAATGTAGAGGGTGCTCTGTACTGTCAGGGTAATGTAGAGGGAGCTCTGTACTGTCAGGGTAATGTAGAAGGAGCTCTGTACTGTCAGGGTAATGTAGAGGGTGCTCTGTACTGTCAGGGTAATGTAGAGGGAGCTCTGTACTGTCAGGGTGATGTAGAGGGAGCTCTGTACTGTCAGGGTAATGTAGAGGGAGCTCTGTACTGTCAGGGTGATGTAGAGGGAGCTCTGTACTGTCAGGGTAATGTAGAAGGAGCTCTGTACTGTCAGGGTGATGTAGAGGGAGCTCTGTACTGTCAGGGTAATGTAGAGGGAGCTCTGTACTGTCAGGGTGATGTAGAGGGTGCTCTGTACTCTTGGGTTAATGTAGAGGGAGCTCTGTACTGTCAGGGTAATGTCGAGGGAGCTCTGTCCTGTCAGGGTAATGTAGAGGGAGCTCTGTACTCTCGGGTTAATGTAGAGGGAGCTCTGTACTGTCAGGGTAATGTAGAGGGAGCTCTGTACTGTCAGGGTAATGTAGAGGGAGCTCTGTACTGTCAGGGTAATGTAGGGGGAGCTCTGTACTGTCAGGGTGATGTAGAGGGAGCTCTGTCCTGTCAGGGTGATGTGGAGGGAGCTCTGTACTGTCAGGGTGATGTAGAGAGAGCTCTGTACTGTCAGGGTAATGTAGAGGGAGCTCTGTACTGTCAGGGTAATGTAGAGGGAGCTCTGTACTGTCAGGGTAATGTAGAGGGTGCTCTGTACTGTCAGGGTAATGTAGAGGGAGCTCTGTACTGTCAGGGTGATGTCGAGGGAGCTCTGTACTGTCAGGGTAATGTAGAGGGTGCTCTGTACTGTCAGGGTAATGTAGAGGGAGCTCTGTACTGTCAGGGTGATGTAGAGGGTGCTCTGTACTGTCAGGGTAATGTAGGGGGAGCTCTGTACTGTCAGGGTGATGTAGAGGGAGCTCTGTACTGTCAGGGTAATGTAGAGGGAGCTCTGTACTGTCAGGGTGATGTAGAGGGAGCTCTGTACTGTCAGGGTGATGTCGAGGGAGCTCTGTACTGTCAGGGTGATGTAGAGTGAGCTCTGTACTGTCCGGGTAATGTAGAGGGAGCTCTGTACTGTCAGGGTGATGTAGAGGGAGCTCTGTACTGTCAGGGTGATGTAGAGGGAGCTCTGTACTGTCAGGGTGATGTCGAGGGAGCTCTGTACTGTCAGGGTGATGTAGAGGGAGCTCTGTACTGTCAGGGTAATGTCGAGGGAGCTCTGTACTGTCAGGGTGATGTAGAGTGAGCTCTGTACTGTCCGGGTAATGTAGAGGGAGCTCTGTAATGTCAGGTGTAGTGTATGTACCTTTAAGGGGAGAACTACTTTTTATAGCTCCTGTATACTGTAGTACCGGCAGTGACCACACCTGTATATAAACCCTGAGTAGGGATCTGTATTGTTAGTTTTAGAGTAACCCTCATGCAGTAAACACCTGTTGATTGTTCCCCTGCAATCTCTGTATAGTTATTGAAGGACACACAACATCAAGATACACGGATCTAACATTGGCGACGAGTCGATTAGAACCTACCTGCAACTCTGCATCACCTCCCAGGGATTTGCTCCTGGAGAACAGTGCAAGAAGAAGGTCGAGTCCAGAAGTACGGGCGTCGACCATCCAGCGGAGACTTGAGCATCGCAGGGGAGGCTGTTGAGAGCTGGGCTTGGTTCTCCAGTCACGGTGGTCCAGCAAAACGGGCTGGCAACAGGTACGGCGCAGACCCTTCCCGGACAGCGGCGGCTAGAGCCGACCGACGGCACAGGAAAAAGGCCGAGCAGCGTCGACGGGAGCAGAAAGAGGGTAGAGCGCACAGGGCGCAGCCGGTGTTCAGGACCGAGTGGCGTCGACGGGAAAAGAGAGAGGGTAGAGCGCACAGGGCGCAGCCACTGTTCAGGACCGAGCGGCGTCGACGCGAGAAGAGAGAGGGTAGAGCGCACAGGGCGCAGCCGCTGTTCAGGACCGAGCGGCGTCAACGAGAGAGAGAGGCGCGCAGGAAAACGCGTAGAGCGCAGCCGGGGGTTCAAGGGCCGAGCAGCGTCAGCTGGGAAGAAAGGAAAGCGCGGGAGACGCCATTTGAGCCGCAGCGGAGAAGAAGGGAGAGCGCGGGAGACGCCATTTTGAGCCACAGCGGAGAAGAAGGGAGAGCGCGGGAGACACCATTTTGAGCCACAGCGGAGAAGAAGGGAGAGCGCGGGAAGAAAGAAAAGCGCGGGAGGCACCATTTTGAGCCACAGCGGAGAAGAAGGGAGAGCGCGGGAAAACGCCATTTTGAGCCAGTCTAACCACACCCAGGGATGCCGAAGAGTGGCAGTGTCACAGCGTTCGACAGTGAAGTCGAAGATTGGACGACATATGTCGAACGCATAGAAGTGTACTGCAAGGCGAATGAAGTGCCAGATGAGAGGAAAGCGCTGGTATTGTTGAATTCAATGGGTGCAAAAACATATGGCTTACTGCGAAACCTAGTAACCCCAGAGAAGCCAGTGGAAAAGGATTTTGAAAACATTGTGTCAATCCTACAGGACCACTTAGACCCCACACCGCTGCTGATAGCGGAAAGATTTAAGTTTCACAAAAGGAACCAGCATAAAGATGAAAGTAATGCTGAGTTTTTAACGGAACTGCGCAAGCTATCGAAACACTGCCAGTTTGGAACGGGACTAGCAGATACTTTAAGGGACAAGTTTGTGTGTGGGCTTCAAAGTGAAGAAACCCAGAAACGGCTTCTATCAGGAAAGGATCTTACGCTGGACAAGGCTTTCAGCATGGCAGTATCACACGAAGCAGCAGCACGGGGCGCGGCAGAGATACAACGGAGACCGCAAGAATATGGCACAAATGAAATGTCATACGGAACAGTGAAGTGCTAGCATTGCGGCAGAACAACACATGACCATAAGGATTGCTGGTTCAAGGACCAAGTGTGCAGACAGTGTGGAAAAGTAGGACACACAGCAAGAGTCTGCAGGTCGGAAAAGAAAACCAGCAGCAAGAAATCCCCACAGGAGAAGTACAAGAAGGTACATAAGGTGACGGAGAGTAGTGCAGACGAACAGAAAAGTGATACAGACTCTGGAAGCAAGGAGCTGGGTTGTCTGAAACTACAAAATGTGATCAAAACGGAGGATCACCAAACTATCTGGGTCACGCTCAAGATAGCCGGAGTCCAAGTGAAAATGGAATTGGACACAGGATCAGCCCTAACAGTCATAAACCGAAGGGACTACAAGCGGCTATTCTCACATATACCCTTGAGAGATACAGAGATTGTCTTGAAGACGTACACGGGGCAAAAAGTCTACCCCAAAGGAAAAATAAGGGTGAACGTTATATATAACGGCAAGGAAACACCAAAAATGGACCTATATGTATTGCCAGATGGAGGACCACCACTACTAGGACGTGAATGGATCCGAAAGATACAGTTAGATTGGCATTCCATACAAGCACTGACGGTAGATGCCAAAAAGGATGACGACGTCCCACCTGGACGACTGTCAAAAATGCTAACTGACGCATAAGAAGTGTTCCAGGAGGGACTCGGAACACTAAAAGGCATAACAGCGACGATCAAAATAGAGGAAAATGCAAGCCCAAAGTTTTTAAGGCCAGACCGGTGCCTTATGCGATCCACCCAGCCGTCGAAGCAGAGCTGGAAGGTTTGGAACATTCTGGAGTACTGTCCAAAGTGGACTGGAGTGAGTGGGCTACACCCATCATTCCTGTAATGAAGAGGTCGTTGAGTAATATGCCTGGGGAACCAAAGAAGGTTCGCATCTGTGGGGACTTTAAGGTGACAGTGAACCCAGTCCTTCACACGGTACAATATCCGCTTCCGCGGATTGAAGATATTTTCGCCTCGCTATCTGGAGGAAAATGCTTCACTAAGATTGATCTGGCCCAGGCGTACCTGCAAATGGAGGTAGAAGAAGCCTCGAAACAGTACCTCACGATCAACACTCATAAAGGTCTCTACCAATACAACCGGCTGGTGTTCGGGGTAGCATCAGCTCCGGCTATTTGGCAAAGGGCAATGGATCAAGTCCTGCAAGGGATTCCAGGGACCCAGTGTTATTTGGACGACATCCTGGTCACGGGCGAAAATGACAGTGATCACCTCGCCAACCTGGAGCAGGTGCTCACTAGATTGAAGGAATATGGGCTCCGAGCTAATCGCCACAAATGCAAGTTTTTCCAGGAGCAGATCTCGTATTGTGGCCACGTTATTGATGAAGAGGGGTTACATAAGTCCCCTGAAAAGATTGAGGCAGTAGTCAAGGCTCCAGCACCGGAAAATGTGTCACAACTGAGGTCGTTCCTCGGGCTGGTGAACTACTACCATAAGTTCTTGCCGAATTTGTCTACAGTACTACACCCACTGAACACCCTACTGCAAACAGGGGTACCATGGAAGTGGAATGACGAATGTAAATGAGCTTTCCAGAAGTGCAAAGAATTGATCACATCAAAAGAGGTGTTGGCTCATTTCAACCCAGCACTACCAATTCGGTTGGCATTGGAGCGGTGCTGTCGCACAAATTCCCGGATGGCTCGGAGAGGCCAGTAGCCTTTGCGTCTCGGTCACTAACCTCAGCCGAGCGGAACTACGCCCAGATTGACAGGGAGGCCCTCAGCCTAGTGTGGGGAGTGAAAAAGTTCAACCACTATCTGCACGGGCAGAAGTTCACCTTGCTGACTGACCACCAACCACTTGTCTCCATCTTTAATCCAAAGAAGGGCGTTCCGGTGATGACTGCACAACGGCTACAAAGATGGTCCCTTTTTCTAGGGGCGAATCAATATGAAATAGAGTATAAGGGCACGAAACAGCATGGAAACGCTGATGGGCTATCACGCCTGCCACTGCCTACTGCGGAGGAAGCACCAGCAGTGGACCTTGTCGAAATATTTTATTCGACTCTAATTGAATGCTTGCCAGTAACTAACACGGACATAAAGAAGGAGACCCGAAATGACCCGACACTGTCTCGGGTACATGATTTGACGGTGAAGGGATGACCAACACATGGCGACTCACTGTTGCCAGCATTCTCATCCAGAAAAGAACAGCTGTCAGTATGCCAGGGGACCTTGATGTGTGGATCCCGAGTGGTAATTCCACCCAAGTTAAGGGAGAGTGCTCAATGAGCTTCACGAAGGCCATCTGGGAGGGGTGAAAATGAAAAGCCTTGCTAGGGCTTATGTGTGGTGGCCGGGGATCGATCAGCAAATCGAGGACCTGACAAAGAGCTGCTCAGGATGCCAGAAGGTCCAAAATGCACCACCACATGCCCCTCTACACCCATGGGAGTGGCCCTCCTCTACATGGCAACGGGTGCATATTGATTTTGCTGGTCCATTCATGGACTCAATGTTTTTAATAGCTGTGGATGCGCACTCGAAATGGCCTGAGGTGATCAAAATGTCCTCCACCACCACGGAGAAAACAATTGCAGTCCTACGGACCATATTTGCCAGGAACGGCTTGCCAGAGCAGATTTGCTCTGATAACGGACCACAGTTTGTGTCCGAAGAGTTTCGGAAATTTATGAAAAGGAATGGGGTAAGACATTACACATCCGCCCCGTATCATCCAGCCACAAATGGATTGGCTGAGAGGTTCGTACAAACCTTTAAAAAGGCAGTAAGGGCCATGTGCGATGACGACATTCCACTGCAGCATAAGGTGGACAATTTCCTGTTAGCCTACAGAAATGCGACACATGCAGTCACCAACCAGACCCCGGCCATGATGTTCTTTAACCGAAGGTTGAGATCTCGTCTGGATTTGCTCAGACCAAATGTACGAAGAGATGTTGAGAATAAGCAATTCCAGCACATCAATGAGAAGCTGACAAGGAGCTTCAATGTAAGGCAACCAGTTTTGGCCCGCGACTACCGAACAGAGAAATGGCAACCAGGAACGATATGCACACGGCAGGGGCCACTAATGTACACAGTGGATGTTGGGGAGAACATTGTGAGATGCCATGTCGACCAGATCCTAGAGTCACAGGAACGAGTCAACCCCATGTCTCGCGTACCTGGTAATGAACCCAACATACAGGTAGCATCTACCCCAGAAACAGTAGCATCGGAAGCTGATGAACCAATCGAAGACAGGGGGCCAGAATTGACTCCGCACCAAGAGCAAGACACTCAGGAAAGGCGCTATCCAGAAAGGATCAGGAAGCCGCCCCAAAGACTGAATTTATAAATGGACTATTTTCAGTTAATGTTGCATGTTAAAAGTGTTAATTGTTAAATGAATGTTATGGTACTGTTAATTTAAAGGGGAGGAATTGTAGTGTATGTACCTTTAAGGGGAGAACTACTTTTTACAGCTCCTGTCTACTGTAGTACCGGCAGTGACCACACCTGAGTAGGGATCTGTACAGTTGGTTTTAGAGTAACCCTCATCCAGTAAACACCAGTTGATTGTTCCCCTGCAATCTCTGTATAGTTATTGAAGGCCACACAACATCAAGATACACGGATCTAACATTAGGGTAATGTAGAGGGAGCTCTGTACTGTCAGGGTATTGTAGAGGGAGCTCTGTACTGTCAGGGTAATGTAGAGGGAGATCTGTACTGTCAGGGTAATGTAGAGGGAGCTCTGTACTGTCAGGGTGATGTAGAGGGAGCTCTGTACTGTCAGGGTGATGTAGAGGGAGCTCTGTACTGTCAGGGTGATGTAGAGAGAGCTCTGTACTGTCAGGGTGATGTAGAGGGAGCTCTGTACTGTTAGGGTAATGTAGAGGGTGCTCTGTACTGTCAGGATAATGTAGAGGGAGCTCTGTACTGTCAGGGTAATGTAGAGGGAGCTCTGTACTGTCAGGGTGATGTAGAGGGAGCTCTGTACTGTCAGGGTAATGTAGAGGGAGCTCTGTACTGTCAGGGTGATGTAGAGGGAGCTCTGTACTGTCAGGGTGATGTAGAGGGAGCTCTGTACTGTCAGGGTAATGTAGAGGGAGCTCTGTACTGTCAGGGTGATGTAGAGGGAGCTCTGTACTGTCAGGGTGATGTAGAGGGAGCTCTGTACTGTCAGGGTAATGTAGAGGGAGCTCTGTACTGTCAGGGTAATGTAGAGGGAGCTCTGTACTGTCAGGGTAATGTACAGGGTTCTCTGTACTGTCAGGGTAATGTAGAGGGAGCTCTGTACTGTCAGGGTGATGTAGAGGGAGCTCTGTACTGTCAGGGTGATGTAGAGAGAGCTCTGTACTGTTAGGATAATGTAGAGGGAGCTCTGTACTGTCAGGGTGATGTAGAGGGTGCTCTGTACTGTCAGGGTAATGTAGAGAGAGCTCTGTACTGTCAGGGTGATGTAGAGGGAGCTCTGTACTGTCAGGGTGATGTAGAGGGAGCTCTGTACTGTCAGGGTGATGTAGAGGGAGCTCTGTACTGTCAGGGTAATGTAGAGGGAGCTCTGTACTGTCAGGGTGATGTAGAGGGAGCTCTGTACTATCAGGGTGATGTAGAGGGAGCTCTGTACTGTCAGGGTAATGTAGAGGGAGCTCTGTACTGTCAGGGTAATGTAGAGGGAGCTCTGTACTGTCAGGGTAATGTAGAGAGAGCTCTGTACTGTTAGGATAATGTAGAGGGAGCTCTGTACTGTCAGGGTGATGTAGAGGGAGCTCTGTACTGTCAGGGTGATGTAGAGTGAGCTCTGTACTGTCAGGGTAATGTAGAGGGTGCTCTGTACTGTCAGGGTAATGTAGAGGGAGCTCTGTACTGTCAGGGTAATGTAGAGGGTGCTCTGTACTGTCAGGGTGATGTAGAGGGTGCTCTGTACTGTCAGGGTGATGTAGAGGGTGCTCTGTACTGTCAGGGTGATGTAGAGGAAGCTCTGTACTGTCAGGGTAATGTAGAGGGTGCTCTGTACTGTCAGGGTGATGTAGAGGGTGCTCTGTACTGTCAGGGTGATGTAGAGGGAGCTCTGTACTGTCGGTAATGTAGAGGGAGCTCTGTACTGTCAGGGTGATGCAGAGGGAGCTCTGTACTGTCAGGGTAATGTAGAGGGAGCTCTGTACTGTCAGGGTAATGTAGAGGGAGCTCTGTACTGTCAGGGTAATGTAGAGGGAGCTCTGTACTGTCAGGGTAATGTAGAGGGAGCTCTGTACTGTCAGGGTAATGTAGAGGGTGCTCTGTACTGTCAGGGTGATGTAGAGGGAGCTCTGTACTGTCAGGGTAATGTAGAGGGTGCTCTGTACTGTCAGGGTGATGTAGAGGGTGCTCTGTACTGTCAGGGTGATGTAGAGGGTGCTCTGTACTGTCAGGGTAATGTAGAGGGTGCTCTGTACTGTCAGGGTAATGTAGAGGGTGCTCTGTACTGTCAGGGTAATGTAGAGAGTGCTCTGTACTGTCAGGGTGATGTAGAGGGTGCTCTGTACTGTCAGGGTAATGTAGAGGGTGCTCTGTACTGTCAGGGTGATGTAGAGGGAGCTCTGCACTGTCAGGGTAATGTAGAGGGTGCTCTGTACTGTCAGGGTAATGTAGAGGGTGCTCTGTACTGTCAGGGTAATGTAGAGGGAGCTCTGTACTGTCAGGGTAATGTAGAGGGTGCTCTGTACTGTCAGGGTAATGTAGAGAGAGCTCTGTACTGTCAGGGTAATGTAGAGGGTGCTCTGTACTGTCAGGGTAATGTAGAGGGAGCTCTGTACTGTCAGGGTGATGTAGAGGGAGCTCTGTACTGTCAGGGTGATGTAGAGGGAGCTCTGTACTGTCAGGGTGATGTAGAGGGAGCTCTGTACTGTGAGGGTGATGTAGAGGGAGCTCTGTACTGTCAGGGTGATGTAGAGGGAGCTCTGTACTGTCAGGGTAATGTAGAGGGTGCTCTGTACTGTCAGGGTAATGTAGAGAGAGCTCGGTACTGTCAGGGTAATGTAGAGGGAGCTCTGTACTGTCAGGGTAATGTAGAGGGTGCTCTGTACTGTCAGGGTAATGTAGAGGGTGCTCTGTACTGTCAGGGTGATGTAGAGGGAGCTCTGTACTGTCAGGGTGATGTAGAGGGAGCTCTGTACTGTCAGGGTGATGTAGAGGGAGCTCTGTACTGTCAGGGTGATGTAGAGGGTGCTCTGTACTGTCAGGGTAATGTAGAGGGAGCTCTGTACTGTCAGGGTGATGTAGAGGGAGCTCTGTACTGTCAGGGTGATGTAGAGGGAGCTCTGTACTGTCAGGGTAATGTAGAGGGAGCTCTGTGCTGTCAGGGTAATGTAGAGGGAGCTCTGTACTGTCAGGGTGATGTAGAGAGAGCTCTGTACTGTCAGGGTGATGTAGAGGGAGCTCTGTACTGTCAGGGTGATGTAGAGGGAGCTCTGTACTGTCAGGGTAATGTAGAGGGAGCTCTGTACTGTCAGGGTAATGTAGAGGGAGCTCTGTACTGTCAGGGTGATGTAGAGGGAGCTCTGTACTGTCAGGGTAATGTAGAGGGAGCTCTGTACTGTCAGGGTAATGTAGAGGGAGCTCTGTACTGTCAGGGTAATGTAGAGGGAGCTCTGTAATGTCAGGGTAATGTAGAGGGAGCTCTGTACTGTCAGGGTAATGTAGAGGGAGCTCTGTACTGTCAGGGTAATGTAGAGGGAGCTCTGTACTGTCAGGGTGATGTAGAGGGAGCTCTGTACTGTCAGGGTAATGTAGAGAGAGCTCTGTACTGTCAGGGTAATGTAGAGGGTGCTCTGTACTGTCAGGGTGATGTAGAGGGAGCTCTGTACTGTCAGGGTGATGTAGAGGGAGCTCTGTACTGTCAGGGTAATGTAGAGGGAGCTCTGTACTGTCAGGGTAATGTAGAGGGAGCTCTGTACTGTCAGGGTAATGTAGAGGGAGCTCTGTACTGTCAGGGTGATGTAGAGGGAGCTCTGTACTGTCAGGGTAATGTAGAGGGAGCTCTGTACTGTCAGGGTAATGTAGAGGGAGCTCTGTACTGTCAGGGTGATGTAGAGGGAGCTCTGTACTGCAGGGTAATGTAGAGGGTGCTCTGTACTCTCAGGGTAATGTAGAGGGAGCTCTGTACTGTCAGGGTGATGTAGAGGGAGCTCTGTACTGTCAGGGTGATGTAGAGGGAGCTCTGTGCTGTCAGGGTGATGTAGAGGGAGCTCT
The DNA here is from genome assembly GCF_052327205.1 of Somniosus microcephalus. Lineage (NCBI taxonomy): Eukaryota > Metazoa > Chordata > Chondrichthyes > Squaliformes > Somniosidae > Somniosus > Somniosus microcephalus. Next base: position 36,680,279 of record NW_028225182.1, read on the forward strand.
GTACTGTCAGGGTGATGTAGAAGGAGCTCTGTACTGTCAGGGTGATGTAGAGGGTGCTCTGTACTGTCAGGGTAATGTAGAGGGAGCTCTGTACTGTCAGGGTAATGTAGAGGGAGCTCTGTACTGTCAGGGTAATGTAGAGGGAGCTCTGTACTGTCAGGGTAATGTAGAGGGAGCTCTGTACTGTCAGGGTAATGTAGAGGGAGCTCTGTACTGTCAGGATAATGTAGAGGGAGCTCTGTACTGTCAGGGTAATGTAGAGAGAGCTCTGTACTGTCAGGGTGATGTAGAGGGTGCTCTGTACTGTCAGGGTGATGTAGAGGGTGCTCTGTACTGTCAGGGTGATGTAGAAGGAGCTCTGTACTGTCAGGGTGATGTAGAGGGAGCTCTGTACTGTCAGGGTGATGTAGAAGGAGCTCTGTACTGTCAGGGTAATGTAGAGGGAGCTCTGTACTGTCAGGGTAATGTAGAGGGTGCTCTGTACTGTCAGGGTAATGTAGAGGGAGCTCTGTACTGTCAGGGTAATGTAGAGGGAGCTCTGTACTGTCAGGGTGATGTAGAGGGAGCTCTGTACTGTCAGGGTGATGTAGAGGGAGCTCTGTACTGTCAGGGTGATGTAGAGGGTGCTCTGTACTGTCAGGGTAATGTAGAGGGAGCTCTGTACTGTCAGGGTAATGTAGAGGGAGCTCTGTACTGTCAGGGTAATGTAGAGGGAGCTCTGTACTGTCAGGGTAATGTAGAGGGAGCTCTGTACTGTCAGGGTAATGTAGAGGGAGCTCTGTACTGTCAGGGTAATGTAGAGGGAGCTCTGTACTGTCAGGGTGATGTAGAGGGAGCTCTGTACTGTCAGGGTAATGTAGAGGGAGCTCTGTACTGTCAGGGTAATGTAGAGGGAGCTCTGTACTGTCAGGGTGATGTAGAGAGAGCTCTGTACTGTCAGGGTGATGTAGAGAGAGCTCTGTACTGTCAGGGTAATGTAGAGGGAGCTCTGTACTGTCAGGGTGATGTAGAGGGAGCTCTGTACTGTCAGGGTAATGTAGAGGGAGCTCTGTACTGTCAGGGTGATGTAGAGGGAGCTCTGTACTGTCAGGGTGATGTAGAGAGAGCTCTGTACTGTCAGGGTAATGTAGAGGGAGCTCTGTACTGTCAGGGTGATGTAGAGAGAGCTCTGTACTGTCAGGGTAATGTAGAGGGAGCTCTGTACTGTCAGGGTAATGTAGAGGGAGCTCTGTACTGTCAGGGTGATGTAGAGAGAGCTCTGTACTGTCAGGGTGATGTAGAGGGAGCTCTGTACTGTCAGGGTGATGTAGAGAGAGCTCGGTACTGTCAGGGTAATGTAGAGGGAGCTCTGTACTGTCAGGGTAATGTAGAGGGAGCTCTGTACTGTCAGGGTGATGTAGAGGGAGCTCTGTACTGTCAGGGTGATGTAGAGGGAGCTCTGTACTGTCAGGGTGATGTAGAGGGAGCTCTGTACTGTCAGGGTAATGTAGAGGGAGCTCTGTACTGTCAGGGTAATGTAGAGGGAGCTCTGTACTCTCAGGATATTCTCAGGAATACTACTGACCCAGATATTTTGCAGTCTGAGAATGTTTTGTGCCCTCTCTGTGTAGAAAAGCACCGTGGGGACCTCCCTCAATCTGAGATACACAGGCACTGCCTCTATCAGCATCAACATGTGTGCGTGTTCCCAGAACCTTCCCCATTAGCCGACTGCTGATTCTGGGACAGCCGTCTCCCGGGAAACGGTCGCACAGCAGGCGCGGAGGGAAGATCCACGGGCAGGCAATTCGGAAGAGAGAGAAAAATAGTCAGCGCCTCGCTGGTACATGGAAGGGGAGGGAGTGGAATAACTTCACAGTCGCACAACACTGAAATATTTCACGGTCATGTTAGGGGTCACGGTGAGGTTTCTTCAGGAAACCCCCCGTTCACTCATTGAAAGGAGATCTGTGTATTCAAATCAAAAGTCCCTCATCGAACACACTTCAAACTGTCGCACTTTCGATAAGAGGCCAACCGTTTTAAAAAATAATTTACATTTCCTGTTGGTTTTCCGACCCGTGGCTCAACGAAAAACTTGCACCTTTACACCACCTCAGGACGTCCCAAATCGCTTTACGGCCAATGAAGTACTTTTTGAAGTGCAGTCACTGTTGTAACGTGGGAAATGCGGCAGCCAAGTTGCGCACAGCAAGCTCCCACAGACAGCAACGTGATAATCACCAGATCGTCTGTTTTTTTAATTATGTTGGTTGAGGGATGAATATCGGCCCCAGGACACGGGGGAGAACTGCTCCCCTGCTCTTCTTCCAGTAGTGGCCGTGGATCCTTTTACATCCACCCGAGAGAGCAGACGGGGCCTCGGTTTAACGTCTCATCTGAAAAACGGCACCTCTGACAGTGCAGCACTCCCTCGGTACTACACAGAACCGTCACTCACTGTTGGGGGTCTCTGAGAGTGGGAGCTCCTCCTTATCACAGAACAGTCACTCACTGTTGGGAGGTCTCTGAGAGTGGGAGCCCCTCACTATCACAGGACCGTCACTCACTGTTGGGGGGTCTGAGAGTGGGAGCCCCTCACTATCACAGGACAGTCACCCACTCTTGGGGAATCTCTGAGAGTGGGAGCCCCTCACTATCACAGGACAGTCACCCACTCTTGGGGAATCTCTGAGAGTGGGAGCCCCTCACTATCACAGGACAGTCACCCACTCTTGGGGAATCTCTGAGAGTGGGAGCCCCTCACTATCACAGGACAGTCACCCACTGTTGGGGGGTCTCTGAGAGTGGGAGCCCCTCACTATCACAGGACAGTCACCCACTGTTGGGGGGTCTCTGAGAGTGGGAGCCCCTCACTATCACAGGACCGTCACCCACTGTTGGGGGGTCTCTGAGAGTGGGAGCCCCTCACTATCACAGGACAGTCACCCACTCTTGGGGAGTCTCTGAGAGTGGGAGCCCCTCACTATCACAGGACAGTCACCCACTGTTGGGGGGTCTGAGAGTGGGAGCCCCTCACTATCACAGGACAGTCACCCACTGTTCGGGGTCTCTGAGAGTGGGAGCCCCTCACTATCACAGGACCGTCACCCACTGTTGGGGGGTCTCTGAGAGTGGGAGCCCCTCACTATCACAGGACAGTCACCCACTCTTGGGGAGTCTCTGAGAGTGGGAGCCCCTCACTATCACAGGACCGTCACTCACTGTTGGGGAGTCTGAGAGTGGGAGCCCCTCACTATCACAGGACCGTCACTCACTGTTGGGGGTCTCTGAGAGTGGGAGCCCCTCACTATCACAGGACAGTCACTCACTGTTGGGGGTCTCTGAGAGTGGGAGTCCCTCACTATCACAGGGCAGTCACTCAATGTTGGGGAGTCTCTGAGAGTGAGAGCCCCTCACTATCACAGGACAGTCACTCACTGTTGGGGGTCTCTAGGTCTGGGAGCCCCTCACTATCACAGGACAGTCACTCACTGTTGGGGGGTCTGAGAGTGAGAGCCCCTCACTATCACAGGACAGTCACCCACTGTTCGGGTTCTCTAGGTCTGGGAGCCCCTCACTATCACAGGACAGTCACTCACTGTTGGGGGTCTCTAGGGCTGGGAGCCCCTCACTATCACAGGACAGTCACTCACTGTTGGGGGGTCTGAGAGTGGGAGCCCCTCACTATCACAGGACAGTCACTCACTGTTGGGGGGTCCCTGAGAGTGGGAGCCCCTCACTATCACAGGACATTCACTCACTGTTGGGGAGTCTCTGAGAGTGGGAGCCCCTCACTATCACAGGACAGTTACCCACTCTTGGGGTGGTCTCTGAGAGTGGGAGCCCCTCACTATCACAGGACAGTCACTCACTGTTGGGGGTCTCTAGAGCTGGGAGCCCCTCACTATCACAGGACAGTCACTCAATGTTGGGGAGTCCCTGAGAGTGGGAGCCCCTCACTATCACAGGACAGTCACTCACTGTTGGGGGTCTCTAGGGCTGGGAGCCCCTCACTATCACCGGACAGTCACCCACTCTTGGGGTGGTCTCTAGGGCTGGGAGCCCCTCACTATCACAGGACAGTCACCCACTCTTGGGGTGGTCTCTAGGGCTGGGAGCCCCTCACTGCGTGCGATACAGATAATTGACTGCGGTCTCCAACAGCCTGCAGTTTAATGCTAAGGCGCTCCCCTGTGATAAACAGTTCCTTATTCAGTAACAAACCCTTGTCAGATTGCCGCAACCTATTAAACTTTCATTACCCTTGCAATGTTGTGCTTTTAGAAAAGCTTTTACAGGAGTGGTGACTGTTCCATTGACAATTACCTCTTAAATCTGTGGATTCAATTAGTTACATATTAATTAGTGACCATTGCGTAATGAAGTGCTGGCACTGATCAATAACCGTAACTGTGAGACCAGCTCGAAAGCTCTATCACTTCCTCCGCTTATGTTCAGGGGCTTTTACATTGATTGAATGGCTGCTGCTTGAACAGGGATCCCTGGCCCCATGCCACTTCTGCCTTGATTTACCGATACCAAGTGCTCACACAAAGCAGGAAAGAAAATGCATTTCTACAGCGAATTTCAGCACCTCAGGCCGTCCCAAAGCGTTTTACAGCCAATGAAGTACTTTTGAAGTGTGGCTGTTGCAGGAAAAGCGGCAGCCAGTTTGCGCACATCAGCCTCCCACGGACAACAAAGTGCTAATCGCCAGATCATCTGATCTTAGGTGTTGGTTGAGGGATAAATATTGGCCCCAGGACACCGGGGAAAACTCGCCCTGCTCTTCGTCAGAATAGTGGCCGTGAGATCTTCTACATCCCTCTGAGGGAACAGACGGGGCCTCGGTTTAATGTCTCACCTGGAAGTCGGCACCCCCGGCAGTGCGGCACTCCCTCGGCACCGCACTGGGTGTGTCAGCCTGGATTTTGTGCTCGAGTCTCTGGAGTGGGGCTCGAACCCACGACCTTCTGACTCAGAGGCGAGAGTGCCACCCACTCAGCCACGGCTGACACCCAATGGGTGGGCTTTCGATACTCCATGTTTCTGGACGACACAAGTTAGGTCCCTTGGCACCATTGGACAAGGTCGTGTTTCCACTGGGGGTCATTTTGAACGTGCCGATATTAAGGCGGATTTTACCACGGACGGATGATCTGCCCTCTCTTCGCTCCCCACCCCCCCCGCCCCCCCCTCAACGGCTGAAGGTAAAAGTTATCCCCCTAGTGTCTCATCACCATCTCCCATGTCCTACTGAAGTTCACCCAATGGGCAACCTGTTTTTTTAAAGCACAGTGACTGCCATTTTACACACAGCAAGATCCCACAAACAGCACTGAGATAGACAACCACATTAATGAATCTGTTTTCGGTGGTGTTGTCTGAGGGAGGTCTGTTTGGAGTGTTTGATGGGACAGTGTAGAGGGAGCTTTACTCTGTACCTAACCTGTGCTGTACCTGCCCTGGGAGTGTTTGATGGGACAGTGTAGAGTGAACTTTACTCTGTATCTAACCCGTGCTGTACCTGCCCTGGGAGTGTTTGATGGGACAGTGTAGAGGGAGCTTTACTCTGTATCTAACCCGTGCTGTACCTGCCCTGGGAGTGTTTGATGGGACAGTGTAGAGGGAGCTTTACTCTGTGTCTAACCCGTGCTGTACCTGCCCTGGGAGTGTTTGATGGGACAGTGTAGAGGGAGCTTTACTCTGTATCTAACCCGTGCTGTACCTGCCCTGGGAGTGTTTGATGGGACAGTGTAGAGGGAGATTTACTCTGTATCTAACCCGTGCTGTACCTGCCCTGGGAGTGTTTGATGGGACAGTGTAGAGGGAGCGTTACTCTGTATCTAACCCATGCTGTACCTGCCCTGGGAGTGTTTGATGGGACAGTGTAGAGGGAGCTTTACTCTGTATCTAACCCGTGCCGTACCTGCCCTGGGAGTGTTTGATGGGACAGTGTAGCGGGAGCTTTACTCTGTATCTAACCCGTGCTGTACCTGCCCTGGGAGTGTTTGATGGGATAGTGTAGAGGGAGATTTAGTCTGTATCTGTAGGAATTAAACAAGCGGGGTTGGGGTTATTGCCTCTGTCCAGTCAGAAGCCTCTGAGCTGCTCCAGGGACCGCCGTGCGGTTTCGAAGCGCTCCCCTATTCCTGGTTCTGACCTGTAGTGTATGTGCCTTTAAGAGCCCCATATGTGCTGTAATGCCGGTAATGGCCACCCGGGCTATATAAGCCTCTGTATTGTGTTATATCCGTTAGTACCCCTCCAGACTTTGCTTAGTAAACACCTATGAACCAACTCCTGTCTTCAGTGTCTCTATCAACACACGGACACTACAGTGGCGACGAAGTGGAAACGGACTTACCTACAATTCGGCAGCACCTCAAGGACATCGATTCCTCTGGCGTCCAGAAGAATCAAGAAGTGAAAGAAGCTGTTGTTTCGCCAGCTGGCCAAGCTGGTGGCAGGTGCTGCGGTGGTCCTTCCTGGGCGTCAGGCTGGGGCTCCAGCAGCTGGCTCTACAGCTGGGCCAGGCAGCGAAAGCGGAGGCAAGCAGTAACGGACGGGGAGGGAGCACTCGGGAGACGGCCACGGCTGCAAGCAGGTCGGCGTTCAGACCTACAGAGAGAGTCCGGCGGGAACGAGTCTCCAACTGTAAATAAATAAATAAATAAAAAAATTTAAAACGGAAACCGCGGGAAACAGCGTTGTCATCGGCAGCAGTGGCGGGAAAGCGCGGGAAGTGCCATATCTTTTCTACAGAAAAGAAAGAAAAGCGCGGGAAGCGCCATATCTTTTCTAAGATGCCTAATTCTGGCAATATTGATGCTTTTGATAACGAGATAGAGGATTGGACCACATATGTGGAAAGAGTGGAGGTATATTGCACCGCAAATGGAATAGAAGATGAGGAAAAAGCTTCAGTACTTCTGGATCTAATGGGCGCAAAGACATACAAGCTGTTACGAAACTTAATCACTCCAGCCAAGCCGATGGACAAAAATTTTAAGGAGATTGTTGATACCCTACACTGCCAATTCGAAGCAGGACTGGCAGATTCTCTGTGAGACAAATTCGTCTGCGGTCCCCTAAGTGTAGAAACACAAAAAAGGCTATTTTCTGAGAAAGATTTAACACTGGACAAGGCTTTCAGTGCAATAGGAGCTGCAGAGATACAGCAAAGGCCACAGGACTTCGGCACCCATGAAATGACACGGGGTTTCGAGAGATGTTATCGCTGCGGCAGATCCACCCATGACCAGAGGGACTGCTGGTTCAAGGACAAAGCATGCAGGCAATGCGGAAAGATGGGACACATTACACGGGTGTGCCGATCTGGAAACAAAAAGTCCACCAACAGGAAAAGAATCAATAAGGAAAAGCACAGAAAGGCACAAATGATGACGGACAGTAGCTCCGAAGACCAGAAGAGCGATAGCGACTCCGGGAACAAGAGACTAAGCTCTCTCAAATTACATAATGTAATTGCCAAAGAAGATTACCAGACCATTTGGGTTACCCTCACAATAGCAGGGTCCCCAGTTAAAATGGAGCTAGATACAGGATCAGCTCTGACCGTCATAAATCGACGGGATTACGAGCGGCTATTTCCGCATATACCTTTAAAAGACACATCCATTATCTTGAAAACATATACGGGGCAGAAAGTATACCCCAAAGGAAAAATAAGGGTGCCTGTTGTATACAACGGCAAGGAAATACAGAAGTTGTATTTATACGTTCTACATGATGGTGGTCCACCGCTGTTGGGACGTGAATGGATCAGAAAAATACGTTTAGACTGGCACTCCATTCAGGCACTGACGGTGACCAGTAAGGAAAAAAATGATGATGACGTCATACCTGAACGATTAAAAGACATTTTGGCCAACGCCAAGGAAGTGTTTCAAGAGAAACTAGGAACCTTGAAAGGCATCACCGCCTCAATAAAAGTGGAAGATGCAGCAATTCCCAAATTTTTTAGGGCAAGACCGGTACCATACGCAATTCGTCCAGCAGTCGAGGCAGAGCTGGAGAATTTGGAAAAGGCAGGCGTATTATCTAAAATAGATTGGAGCGAGTGGGCAACACCCATCGTCCCAATCATGAAGAAAGCATTGAAGAATGATAAATCTGAAGAACAGAGAAAAATTCGCATCTGTGGAGACTTCAAGGTGACTGTAAACCCGGTCCTTCACATGATACAGTATCCTCTTCCGAGGATAGAAGATATTTTTGCCTCACTATCCGGAGGGAAACGTTTCACCAAAATTGACTTGGCACAGGCATATCTACAGATGGAGGTTGAAGAGGCCTCTAAAAAATATCTCACGATAAATACACACAAAGGTCTGTACCAGTACAATCGACTGGTTTTCGGAGTAGCATCAGCTCCAGCTATCTGGCAAAGAGCTATGGAGCAAGTCCTCCAAGGGATTCCGGGGACTCAATGCTACCTAGATGACATCCTTGTAACAGGAGAAAACGACAACGAGCACCTTGCCAATTTAGAGCAGGTGCTCACTAGGCTGAGAGAACGGGGCCTACGAGCAAATCGCCCCAAGTGCGAATTTTTCCGAAATCAAATATCATATTGTGGCCACATAATAAATAAGGAAGGGTTGCATAAGTCACCTGAAAAAATTGAAGCGGTCATAAAAGCCCCAGCACCTGAAAATGTTTCACAATTAAGGTCGTTCCTGGGATTAATAAATTACTATCATAAATTTTTACCGAACTTATCAACTCTTCTACACCCTCTTAATGAACTGCTACAAACAGGAGTAATTTGGAAATGGAACGAAGACTGCAAACGTGCCTTCCATAACTGCAAAGACTTAATCACATCCAAAGAAGTTTTGGCTCATTACAACCCATCACTGCCAATCAGACTGGCGTGCGATGCATCCCCTTACGGCATAGGAGCAGTATTATCGCATAAATTCCCTGATGGCTCGGAACGGCCGATAGCTTTTGCGTCACGCTCATTGAACTCAGCTGAGCGTAACTATGCCCAAATCGACAGAGAAGCACTCAGCCTGGTATGGGGAGTGAAGAAATTCAACCATTACCTACACGGACAAAAATTTACCTTGTTGACTGACCATCAACCCCTCATCTCCATATTCAACCCTAAAAAGGGTGTTCCCATTATGACAGCGCAAAGGCTACAGAGGTGGTCCCTTTTTCTAGGGGCACACCAATACAACATAGAATACAAAGGATCGAAACAGCATGGCAATGCTGACGGTTTATCGCGCCTACCGTTGCCAACGGTAGAAGAGGCACCTACAGTAGACCCAGTGGAGATGTTCCACTCTACCATAGTGGAATGTCTACCAATAACAAATTCTGCCATTGAAAGGGAAACGAGAAATGACCCGACTCTCTCACGGGCCTACGATTTAACAGTGAAGGGATGGCCAGCACATGGCGAACCACTGTTGCCAGCATTCTCGCAAAGAAGATAACAGCTGTCAGTGTGCCGAGGAACCTTGATGTGTGGATCCAGATTGGTGATTCCACCCAAACTCCAGGATAAAGTGCTAAAGGAGCTTAATGAGGGGCATCTGGGTGGAGTGAAAATGAAGAACCTAGCCAGGGCGTTTGTATGGTGGCCAGGTATCGATGGAGACATCGAAGAAATGACCAAGAGCTGCCTAGGATGCCAGAAGGTCCAAAACGCTCCACCACAAGCCCCTCTACATCCATGGGAGTGGCCCTCATCTCCCTGGCAAAGGGTACACATCGACTTTGCTGGTCCATTTATGGACTCAATGTTCTTAATCGCGGTTGATGCACACTCCAAGTGGCCGGAGGTAATAAAGATGTCCTCCACCACCACGGAAAAAACCATCACAGTATTAAGGACCATATTTGCCAGGAATGGGCTGCCGGAACAGATCTGATAATGGACCGCAATTTGTGTCCGAAGAATTCAGGAAGTTCTTAAAAAACAATGGGGTTAAGCACTACACGTCCGCCCCATACCATCCCGCCACCAATGGATTGGTTTGTCCAGACCTTCAAGAAGGCCATAAAGGCCTTGGGTAATGAAGACATAAAACTTCAGCACAAGGTGGATAACTTCTTGTTCGCATACAGGAATGCAACACATATGGTTACCAACCAAACTCCCGCCATGATGTTCTTCAATAGAAACCTAAGATGCCAGCTGGATTTGGCCAAGCCCAACATCAGAAGGGACGTGGAGAACCGGCAGTTTCAAGGCATGAATGAAAGGCCAACTAGAACCTTCCAGATAGGTCAACAAGTTTTGGCCCAGGACTACCGTACCGAGAAATGGCAGCCTGGAACTATCTGCACACAACTAGGACCACTGATGTATACTGTGGACATCGGAGAAAGCATAATAAGGCGCCATGCTGACCAAATCATAGAGTCATCCAAAAAGGGACAACCTGCACCACAACTCTATACGCCGAACGATGAAGTAGAGATACCCATATCTACCTCCGATCCGGTGATACTGGAACCCGATGAACCTGACACTGGCATTCAAGCCGAATCAGCCTTGCCAAAAGAACCTACTACACCACCAGAAACTACTACACCACCGAGGCGTTATCCAGACCGAGTCAGGAAGCCTCCAGAGAGACTGACTTATAATTAATTAACTACAGCAATGTGTATATTATTTTTCTTATAACATGTAATTAATAATTACTTAAAATATGATGTACTGGTTAGCTAAAAGGGGAGGAATTGTAGTGTATGTGCCTTTAAGAGCCCCATATGTGCTGTAATGCCGGTAATGGCCACTCGGGCTATATAAGCCTGTGTATTGTGTTATATCTGTTAGTACCCCTCCAGACTTTGCTTAGTAAACACCTATGAACCAACTCCTGTCTTCAGTGTCTCTATCAACACACGGACACTACATGACCGCCGGACTTATTCGGTAACGATGTAGACAGAAAAACGTGACTCATGGTTGGGTGCAAAACAGACCAGTATTTATTGAAAGAAAAAGAAACAAATTGAAAATAAACAATACAGCACACCTATGCTGAAATACAGCACTTTACTTCTCACAGTACACTTTAGTGTCTAGTACAGCACTTTTCTGCTTAGTGCAACACTGTTACTTAAATGCAGCACTTTTAATACAGCTACTTAGGCCTAGAAATTCATTGACGCCACTTTTGGGGCGCTAAAGTGGGGCGCCCGCTAAAGTTTGCGTCCGCCGCCAAATCTAGGCCACTTCTCCGATATTCATTAGCTTCGCCCTACTAGTTCGGGCGAGCGCTAAAACTGCTGTTGGACGCCTCTCTTTGGGCGCTAAGCCGGAGGTGGTGATCTATAGCGCCGAGGCCGGGCGCAGCGCAGGTGCAGCCATCTCGTGACTGACAGCAGACACCCTGGCGCCGGCCAGCTCTTAAGGGGGAAGGGTCGACTGTGTCTGCTGCCACGCCCTGGATAGTGGAGCCCTCCAGCTAGGCCTGAACACTGCTGCTGGACCCAAATAGCGCCTGAAGACATGGAGAAGGCCCGTGAACGTGCGCAGCGCTTCTCAGAGCGTGATCTGAGTGTGCTGCTTGCTGCTGTGGAGAAGAGGCGCCATGTTTTGTACCCGGACAATGGCAAGAAGGCGACGGTCCGCGTCTACAGGAGAGCCTGGAGGCATGTCGCCAGCAAGCTGTCAGCCAACAGCGACGTCCCCAGGACCGGTGCCCAATGCCGCAACAATTTAAATGACCTCACACGCATTGTCAGGGTGAGTACCCTTTCCAATGACCTCCTCATCCTTGCATGTGCACCTCACATTATGGGCAAAGGGACCTGAAAGCTCTAATGGCCAGCCTTCATCCAGCAGCTATGGCACAGGCATGAGCATCAATTGCACATTCTGCACTGAACACACTGGCCAAGCTATTCCACCATGGGAGGCAGTGCACAGCAGATCATGGCGACACACTGGCCAGGCTATTCCACCATGGGAGGCAGTGCACACAAGATCACGGCGACACACTGTACTTAGAGGCCGTCCTTTCTCTTGCAGGCCAAGCTGGCGAATAATCGCAAGAGCCGGACTGCGACCGGGGGAGGACGACCCCATATCCAGCCACTCACCGACCTGCAACATCGCGTGGAGCGCCTCATGGGTCACCGGGTGATTGGGCCCGTTGCATGTGGAGATGCCGACCCTGTTCTGGGAAGCAATGGTAAGGACATCACCTTTTGCACCTCTCTCGTCCCACTTGCGCATCAGATCTACATCCTTTGCCACTGTCCGACCAATGCGCTGAATGCCACCACTCATGCATCCCGCACTGACGCCCTCTCCTCACTCTAAAGCTACTCTTGTGCCTTCCTGCTTTCAGATGGTCAAGAGGAGGTCCCTCAACTTGCCAGTGACAGACCTTCCGAGGAGGAGCAGGAGGAGGAGCAAGAGGGAAGCGGCCCATCAGGGGAACCCTCAGCCGCGGCCACCCAGGCCAATGTAGGGGACACGTCTTCCCTGGAGGGCAGCGTGGCGGAAGTGTCGAAGGGGAGGGGAGCTCCTGGGACCTGCGTGCTGCAGAAAGGCGGGAGGGGGGTGGAAGCTCGGCGGCCTTCTCCCCAGAGGGGGGATGCGTCGGAGGGGAGTCCAATTGCTGGGCCCAGTGGCCTCCAGCAACGCAGGAAGGGTCGGCCAGCTCGGCGGCCTTCTCCCCTGAGGGAGAGTCCGGCCTCCAGTCAGGAGATGCTCTTCGCCGAGGAGATGGAACGCCTCGAAGACTTGTCCGCGGACTCGGAGCACCGGCACACGGAGCTCATTGCGGCAGTGGCACGGTTGCCTGAGTCCATCGATTCCCTCTCTCGGAGTGTGGCTGAGTTCGGGCCCTTAGAGGCCACCAGTCGGGCGGAATACCGGGCAGATCTTTCAGCGACTGGCCAGGTGATTAGTGGTGCCATCCAGTCACTGGCTGCTCTGCTGCGGTCAGTGAACAGGTCAACACGGGCACTCACTGCTGCCACACTCGCTGTGTCAGCCAGGCATCGCCAGGGCACCTGGCGCGCTGCAGCAGCACATCGGTCTGTCCCTCGGCAGATTGGTGCGCATGCTGCAGTGCTGGCCCGGGCGAGTGCCAGTGTCTCAGGCGACCAGCGAGCGCCTGCCATCCGCCAGCTTGCCGCCATTCCTCCAGCCGCCACTGCCACTCCCCCAGTGGAGCTGCCAGGAGCTGCTGCAGCGACTGATGCTGGCCAGCCACAGCTGCAGCAATCAACAGCCGGCCGCTCGACGCCCAGACCTCGACTAGGCCGACCCCCAAGGGCATCTGCCGTCATGACATGTGCCCCTCAGGAGCCTGCCCCCAGCCTTGCAGCAGGCAATGGCCTTACTTTGAGGCGGAGCAGCAGGGCGGGCAGGGGCCACCCAAAGATGGCCAAGGCATCGCCCTAGCGGGCCAAATAGTCGAATGTGTGGCCATTTGTGTTTGTTTCTTGAGGCCGAGAATTGGATGTTTGTTTTTTGAAGGCCGATGATGTGATGTTTGTTTTGGACGAAGGCCGAGAATGACGGCCATTTTAGTTGCCCTATTTTGTTAATCCTCCCCAGGTTGTGGGAGCGAGTAATGTGTTTGAGTGTTTTTTGGGGGTTTCCTCTGTTTTTGGGAAGGGCCCAGAGTTTGTACAATAAAGCATTTTATTTATTCACATTGTCCATGTTTAATCTTTGAAGTGTTTGTTGCCTTAACCGGCTGAGGGCTTGCGGAGCGGCTGCAACCATGTTCTATCATTGGCACAAGCCATTCCCTGACAGGGGGCCTAGAAGTGACGTTCAATAAGCCGCCGACGGGCGGCCCTTGGACCTTGTGCGTCCCTCCTGGGCTGGTACTCCTCATCCTCATCATCCTCATGCTCCTCCTGCTCCTCCTCCTGAGGTGGTGGTCCAACGTGAGGTGGCAGTGCCTGAGTCCTGCGGATAGCCAGGTTGTGCAGCATGCAGCAAACGACGACGAATTGGGAGACTCGATCCTGCGAATACTGGAGGGCTCCCCCGGAGCGGTCGAGACAGCGGAACCATTGCTTGAGCACGCCGATTGTTTGTTCTATGAGGTTCCTCGTCGCTTGATGGCTCTCGTTGTATGCCTCTTCAGCAGGGGTCGTGGGCACGCGGAGCGGGGTCATGAGCCAGGTACACAAAGGATAGCCTTTGTCCCCGATAAGCCATCCTCTTGGGGGAGGCTGTGCCTGGAACATGTCAGCCACAGTTGTCTGTCGCAGGATAAAGGCATCGTGGCTGCTGCCTGGAAAGCGGGCATTGACAGCTAGGATGCGCTGCCTGTGGTCACACACCAGCTGTACATTGAGGGAATGGTAGCCCTTCCGGTTGCGGTAATCCTCGGCATGCTCAAGAGGTGCCCGCAAAGCCACATGCGTGCAGTCAATGGCGCCCTGCACCATGGGGAAGCCCGCTATTCTTGCAAACCCCACTGCACGCTGCTGCTGCTTGTCCAGGGTCATGGGGAAGGAGATGAATTGATGTCTCCTTCTGAAAAGGGCTTCGGTCACCTGGCGGATGCAGCAATGCACAGCGAACTGGGAGATGTTAGCGATGTCCCCAGTGGCGGATTGGAAGGAGCCGGAGGCATAGAAGTTGAGAGCCACCGTCACCTTCACTGCCACCGGCAGAGATGTCCTGCGCATCAGCTGTGGCTGCAGATCTCTCTGAAGCAGCCGGCAGATGTCTGCAACCACCTCCCTTCGGAATTGCAGCCTCCTAACACACATCGCGGCAGACATGGTCAGATAGGAGGTCTGCTGGCGGTATACCCTGCGTGGGTAAGGCCTCAGTTGGCGACGCCTGTTGCCCCCTCTGCGTCTAGCCAGGGCTGCCACTCTCTCACGGCGTCTGTAAGCCCTTCTGGCATAAGGCTGAAATTCAGCGTTGCCACCCAATGCAGCCCCCATTATATGCTGGCAAACACTGAGCTCTGAATGAAGGCTAAGATAATTGGTAAGCTCTGGCCTGAGCCAAAAATACCTGTCCAAGTGTTGGTCCAAACCAGTAAACTCTCCTCCTTGGTCTCTGTCCAAAAAACCGTTGCACAAGAGTGAATGCTGCAAAATGGCTGGCCTTTATACTGCTGGGCAAGTGCCCTTTAATTAGCGCTCCCCCTGGCCCGGCTGGCCTGTGTACCGTTCCACTTCACAGTCGCTCGGGACGCCCGGCGCACAATGGGCCGGCGCGAGGGAAGTTCCGGTTTGGGGCGCACAAAGGGCGTTGCACTATTATATGACGTCATGATCTGCGCGCGCAGCAGGGCGCGCGCTAAGACTTTGCACCGGCGCTAAATGTGTCCTGAAGTTGGGGAGAGGCGCAGATCGCGCTGCGCCCGGGCGATAAGCGCCTAGCGCTCGAGATCTACTCCCCCTAAGGCGCTAACGGCTGGCACGCCCAACTGAATTTCTAGGCCTTAGTGTTCACTACAGCACCTTTCTGCTTAGTGCAACACTGTTACTTAAATAGGGGAGGAGAAAACGGACACGAGGGAAAATTGACTAAAATTACAGTTTAACAAGATTCCCCTTAATTCCCACCCCTATACCTATTCTAAGTTGCCTTGTAATGGGCCAGAAAATGTATGCTCACCAATGAACGCCTGCCCCGTGCCCTTGCGGTCTTAGATTCTTCACCACCCTGAAGATAGAGATACCCCAGTGTTTAAAAGTAACTGCTGGTATTCCACTCCCTTGGGCGGGCTCCCAAGTTGTAGAGGGCACAGAGGCGAGGCTGCAGAGAGAGAGAGAGAAGCTTCTTGAGAAGCTATCTTATACCCCATTTGGGGCCGAAATCTTCCCGCTCAAATCCGGATGCATCTGGGCTAAACAAAAGGGATCCAAACTGTCCCCATTGACTGTGATGGGTTTTGGATGAATCACCCATTCATTGTGATGGGTTTTTGAATGCATCCCCATTCTTGTGATGGGTTGAATGAAACTGTCTCAGTTTAAAAAACCATGTCTATTTCCTTAATTGCTGAGGAAACAGCCCTTGGATGCTAGTGTAAACAAACTGATTGTCCTGTGGTCATGCCCAACCGCAATTGATTGGCAGTCTCAAGTGGTTCAACATTGTAGGAGTTTAGTGTAAACAAACATCGATTTTCCTGCAGGGAGGGAAACTGCCTGAACTGCCTTTGATTGACAGTTTAACTACTCCATTGCTTCAAGGGCTAGGGTTTTTTCGAAATCCTTTGTCAGCCATCTTTGATTTTCCTTTTTCACAGACACACACAGGCTACCTTTTCAGTCCTCTTTGTCAGCCCGTGCTTTGAAGAGAGTCTGTCCTTTTGTCTTCTGCCGCGAAGTCTGACGGCCATTTTGATCCCTGAATTTATAAAGGTATATTCTACCCAGGTACTTTTTAAATCAAAAATCAATCTTCGGAACTGTAGGAAATTTCTAAATTATTGCGAAATCCTACATATCTAACCCGTGCTGTACCTGCCCTGAGAGTGTTTGATGAGACAGTGTAGAGGGAGCTTTACTCTGTATCTAACCCGTGCTGTACCTGCCCTGGGAGTGTTTGATGGGACAGTGTAGAGGGAGCTTTACTCTGCCTCATACCTGTGCTGTACCTGCCCTGGGAGTGTTTGATGGGATAGTGTAGAGGCAGATTTACACTGTATCTAACCCATGCTGCACCTGCCCTGGGAGTGTTTGATGGGATAGTGTTGAGGGAGCTCTACTCTGTATCTAATCTGTGCTGCATCTGCGCTGGGAGTGTCTGATGGGACAGTGTAGAGGGAGCTTTACTCTGTATCTAACCCATGCTGTACCTGCCCCGGGAGTGTTTAATGGGATAGTGTAGAGGGAGCTTTATTGTGTATCTAACCCGTGCTGTACCTGCCCTGGGCGTGTTTGATGGGACGGTGTAGAGGGAGCATTACCCTGATTTTAACCCGTGCTGCACCTGCCCAGGGAGTGTTTGATGGGACAGTGTAGAGGGAGTTTTACTCTGTATCTAACCCGTGCTGTAAGTGCCCTGGGAGTATTTGATGGGAAAGTGTAGAGGGAGCTTTACTCTGTATCTAACCCGTGCTGTAAGTGCCCTGGGAGTATTTGATGGGAAAGTGTAGAGGGAGCTTTACTCTGTATCTAACCCGTGCTGTAGCTGCCCTGGGAGTGTTTGATGGGACAGTGTAGCAGGAGCTTTACTCTGTATCTAACCCGTGCTGTAGCTGCCCTGGGAGTGTTTGATGGGCGAGTGTAGAGGGAGCGTTACTCTGTATCTAACCCGTGCTTGTACCTGCCCTGGGAGTGTTTGATGGGACAGTGTAGAGGGAGCTTTACTCTGTATCTAACCCGTGCTGTACCTGCCCTGGGAGTGTTTGATGGGACAGTGTAGAGGGAGCTTTACTCTGTATCTAACCCATGCTGTACCTGTCCTGGGAGTGTTTGATGGGACAGTGTAGTGGGAGCTTTACTCTGTATCTAACCCGTACTGTAAGTGCCCCGGGAGTATTTGATGGGAAAGTGTTGAGGGAGCTTTACTCTGTATCTAACCCATGCTGTACCTGCCCTGGGAGTGTTTGATGGGGCAGTGTAGAGGGAGCTTTACTCTGTATCTAACCCATGCTGTACCTGCCCTGGGAGTGTTTGATAGGACAGTGTAGAGGGAGCTTTACTCTTTATCTAACATGTGCTGTACCTGCCCTGGGAGTGTTTGATGGGACAATGCAGAGGGAGCTTTACTCTGTATCTTACCTGTGCTGTACCTGCCCTGTGAGTGTTTGAAGGGATAGTGTAGAGTAAGATTTACACTGTATCTAACCCGTGCTGCACCTGCCCTGGGAGTGTTTGATGTGATAGTGTTGAGGGAGCTTTACTCTGTATCTAACCCGTGCTGCATCTGTGCTGGGAGTGCTTGATGGGACTGTGTAGAGGGAGGTTTACTGTGTATCTAACCCGTGCTGTACCTGCCCTGGGCGTGTTTGATGGGATGGTGTAGAGGGAGCTTTGCTCTGTATCTAACCCGTGCTGTACCTGCCCTGGGAGTGTTTGATGGGACAGTGTAGAGGGAGCATTACCCTGAATTTAACCCGTGCTGCACCTGCCCTGGGAGTGTTTGATGGGACAGTGTAGCGGGAGCTTTACTCTGTATCTAACCCGTGCTGTAAGTGCCCTGGGAGTATTTGATGGGACAGTGTAGAGGGAACTTTACTCTGTATCTAACCCGTGCTGTACCTGCCCTGGGAGTGTTTGATGGGACAGTGTAGAGGGAGCTTTACTCTGTATCTAACCCGTGCTGTACCTGCCCTGGGAGTGTTTGATGGGGACAGTGTAGAGGGAGCTTTACTCTGTATCTAACATGTGCTGTACCTGCCCTTGGAGTGTTTGATGGGACAGTGTAGAGGGAGCTTTACTCTGTATCTAACCCGTGCTGTACCTGCCCTGGGAGTGTTTGATGGGACAGTGTAGAGGGAGCTTTACTCTGTATCTAACCCCGTGCTGTACCTGCCCTGGGAGTGTTTGATGGGACAGTGTAGAGGGAGCTTTACTCTGTATCTAACCCGTGCTGTACCTACCCTGGGAGTGTTTGATGGGACAGTGTAGAGGGAGCTTTACTCTGTATCTAACTGTTCATTAGTCGCCCCCAATAAAGGGAGAGGTCTTGGCTTGGGCCCTCTCCCCTCCCCCCACGTGAATCCATCCTGATGAACGTTTCGGAAGCTTCCCTATAGTCTGTGCTATTGATCTGCCCGGTTAGTGCCAGCATGCGTTACGCGATGGTTACTAATTAAGATGAAGCTAATTGAATGCACACATTCAGAAGGTAATTGGCAATTTCTCAAGCCTGTAAAAGCATTTTTAAATGCATTGCTCTGTGGAGGTAATGAAAATTTAATAGGCTCAGGCCTTGGTTGAGGAGGTTTGTAAGTGTTGCGAGAGCGAGAGAGTGAGATGCAATCTAGCGCGGAGCGGGCGAAACACACTTTCTTGGCCACAGCATCTGGCCAAGAAGCCCAATCGACCTTGCAAAGTCCTCCGCGCTCACCTCTGGGGACTGGAGCCAACGTTGCGGAGAGAGCTGTCCCACAGGCTCGCCAGGCACGCAGCCTGACATGATCATGCTCACCGAATCAAACCTGTCAGCCAAGGTTCCCAGACTCCTCCCTCACCATCCCTGGGAATGTCCCGTCCCACCAGCAGGACAGACCCACCAGGGGTGGGGAGGGGGGGGGACGGAGCGGGGGACGGAGGGTGGTGCACTGGTACACTACCCGGCAATGTGGAAAATTGCCCGGGTGTGTCCCGTTCGCAAAAAAAAAATAGCAGGAAATAAAACCAACCTGTCGCCTCGGTAAGGGAGGTGGTGTTCGCCAAAGAACAGAATATTTTTTAAATGGTGAGAAACTTTCAAATGTTGGCGTTCAGAGAAATTTGGGTGTCCTCGTGCAAGAAACACAGAAAGCTAGCATGCAGGTACAGCAAGCAATGAGGAAGGCAAATGGCATGTTGGCCTTTATTGCAAGGGGGTTGGAGTATAAGAGTGAGGAAGTCTTGCTACAATTGTACAGGGCTTTGGTGAGACCACACCTGGAGTATTGTGCACAGTTCTGGTCTCCTTATCTAAGGAAGGATATACTTGCCTTGGAGGCAGTGCAACGAAGGTTCACTAGATTGAATCCTGGGATGAGAGGGCTGTCCTGCGATGAGAGATTGTTTAGAATGGGCCGATACTCTCTGGAGTTTAGAAGAATGAGAGGTGATCTCATTGAAACACACAAGATTCTGAGGGGGATTGACAGGGTAGATGCTGAGAGGTTGTTTCCCCTGGCTGGAGAGTCTAGAACTAGGGGTCATAGTCTCAGAATAAGGGGTCGGCCATTTAAGACTGAAATGAGGAAGAATTTCTTCACTCAGAGGCTGGTGAATCTTTGGAATTCTCTGCCCCAGAGGGCTGTGAATGCTGAGTCTTTGAGTATATTCATGGCGGAGATCGATAGATTTTTTGGACTCTAGGGGAATCAAGGGATATGGAGATCGGACGGGAAAGTGGAGTTGAGGTCGATGATCAGCCATGATCTTATTGAATGGTGGAGCAGGCTCGAGGGGCCGTATGGCCGACTCCTGCTCCTAATTCTTATGTTCTTATGTTCTCATACTGTATGAACTCTCCCAGTAGCCAGCCGGCGCGGCTGCCAAATATAAAAGCACCTCCTCTCTCGGTTGGATTTGGGCCAAGGTTCCAGTGACGATGGTTAGATTTGGGCCTAGGCCCCAGAGGTATGTGGATAAAGGGCTGGATTTTACAGCTGGCAACTGCAATGGAGTTCTGCAATTCTGGCCCCTTGCCCATCCCCGATTTCCTTCGCCCCGTCCACTGGCGGCCGTGCCTTCAGCTACAGTGGAGGACACTAAGAATATCCCAACACTGGACAAACAGGGGGCTATGGGGGGGAGGAGCTAAACATGATCAAAATCACTAAGGAAGTGGTACTCGGTAAAATAATGGGACTCAAGGCGGATAAATCACCTGGACCGGATGGCTTACATCCTAGGGTCTTGAGGGAAGTGGCGGTAGGGATTGTGGATGCATTGGTAATAATTTTCCAAAACTCCCTGGACTCGGCAATGGTCCCGGCAGACTGGAAAACTGCTAATGTAACACCCTTATTTAAAAAGGGCAGTAGACAGAAGGCTGGAAACTATAGACTGGTTAGCCTAACATCTGTGGTAGGTAAAATGTTGGAGTCCATTATTAAGGAGACAGTAACAGGACATTTGGATAATCATAATTTAATAGGACAAAGTCAGCATGGTTTTATGAAGGGGAAGTCATGTTTGACAAATTTGCTGGAGTTCTTTGAGGAAGTAACATATAGGGTGGATAAAGGGGAACCAGTGGACGTAGTGTATTTAGACTTCCAAAAGGCATTTGACAAGGTGCCACACAAAAGATTATTGCTCAAGATAAAAAAACACGGGATTGGGGGTAATATTCTGGCATGGATAGAGGATTGGCTATCTAACAGAAGGCAGAGAGTTGGGATAAATGGTTCATTCTCAGACTGGCAATCAGTAACTAGTGGTGTTCCGCAGTGGTCAGTGCTGGGTCCCCAACTCTTTACAATCTATATTAACGATTTGGAGGAGGGGACCGAGTGTAACATATCAAAGTTTGCAGATGATACTAAGATGGGGGGGAAAGTAGTGAGTGAGGAGGACATAAAAAACCTACAAGGGGACATAGACAGGCTAAGTAAGTGGGCAGAGATTTGGCAGATGGAATACAATACTGGAAAGTGTGAGGTTATGCACTTTGGCAGGAAAAATCGTAGAGCAAGTTATTATCTTAATGGCAAGAAACTGGAAAGTACTGAAGTACAAAGGGATCTGGGGGTCCTGGTGCACGAAACTCAAAAGGTTAGTATGCAGGTGCAGCAAGTGATTAAGAAGGCCAATGGAATGTTGGCTTTCATTGCTAGGGGGATAGAATATAAAAATAGGGAGGTATTGCTTCAGTTGTACAAGGTATTGGTGAGACCGCACCTGGAATACTGCATACAGTTTTGGTGTCCATACTTAAGAAAAGACATACTTGCTCTCGAGTCAGTACAAAGAAGGTTCACTCGGTTAATCCCGGGGATGAGGGGATGGACATATGAGGAGAGGTTGAGTAGATTGGGACTCTACTCATTGGAGTTCAGAAGAATGAGAGGCGATCTTATTGAAACATATAAGATTGTGAAGGGGTTGGATCGGGTGGATGCGGGGAGGATGTTCCCGATGATGGGTGAAACTAGAACTAGGGGGCATAGTCTTAGAATAAGGGGCTGCTCTTTCAAAACTGAGATGAGGAGGAACTACTTCACTCAGAGGGTGGTAGGTCCATGGAATATGCTGCCCCAAAAAGCTGTAGAAGCTACATCATTACATAAATTTAAAACAGAAATAGACAGTTTCCTAGAAGTAAAGGGAATTAAGGGTTACGGGGAGCGGGCAGGAATTTGGACATGAGTCTAGGTTCGGATCGGTCATGGCCCTGTGGGTAGCGGAGCAGGCCCAGGGGCCGTGTAGCCTGATCCTGCTCCTATTTCGTGTGTCTAATTCTGTTAGATTCAGGAGATGGTTCTGTGATAGTAGATTGGCGGTTAGGATCAGATCAGCCATGATCTTATTGAATGGCGGAGCAGGCTCGAGGGGCCGATTGGCCTACTCCTGCTCCTATTTCTTATGTTCTTATGTTCTGCCTGGGCCCTCAGCTCTGGAATTCCCTGCCTGAACCTCTCCGTCTCTCCCTCCTCTTTTAAGACGCTCCTTAAAACCTACCTCTTTGACTAAACTTTTGGTCACCTCTCCTAATATCTCCTTATAAGAACGTAAGAAATAGGAGCAGGAGTCGGCCATTCGGCCCCTCGAGCCTGCTCCGCCATTCAATAAGATCATGGCTGATCTCATCTTGGCCTCAACTCCACTTCCCTGCCCGCTCCCCATAACCCTTGTCCCCTGTTATTCAAAAATCTGTTTGTCTCTGCCTTGAATGTAATCAATGACTCCACTTCCACAGCTCTCTAGGGCAGAGAATTCCAAGATTCACAACCCTCAGAGAGACGAAATTCCTCATCTCTGTTTTAAATGGATGACCCCTTATTCTGAAACTATGCCCCCTAGTTCTAGATTCCCCCACGAGGGGAAACATCCTCTCAGAATCTACCCTGTCGAGCCCCCTCAGAATCTTATATGTTTCAATAAGATCACCTCTCATTCTTCTAAACTCCAATGAGTATAGGCCCAACATTTCTTCATAAGACAACCCCTTCATCCCAGGAATCAACCTCGTGAACCTTCTCTGAACTGCCTCCAATGCAAGTATATCCCTCCTTAAATAAGGAGACTAAAACTGTACGCAGTACTCCAGGTGTGGTCTCGCCAGCGCCCTGTACAGTTGTAGCAAGACTTCCCTACTTTTATACAGGAAACTTTCGATTAACCAGCACCTAAATAACCGGAAATGTCGGTTAACCGGCAAAATTCAGGAGTAGGTTCAGGTAACTTTTATTACTTGCCTTCCTCCATGTGTTGCTGTGCAAGGGTGTGGCTGCAGCTGTTGCTAAGCTACAGAGACGCTTGCAACTTGTGGCCATTGTTCTGAAGCTGTTGCTGAGCAACAGGGTTTGTTGCTTTATACGGAGCTCTCAGCTCCGTATCTTTTACTATAGCTTTCGGTTATCCGGAATTTTTGATGAACCGGCACCACGTCGGTGCTGGATGAAAAAAAGTTTCCTGTACCATATTTATTCCATTTGCCTTCCTAATTACTTGCTATACCTGCATGCTAACTTTTTGTGTTTCATGCACGAGACCACCCAGATCCCTCTGCACCACAACATTCGGTAGTCTCTCTACATGTGGCTCGATGTCAAATTTTGCCTGATTGACGCTCCTGTCAAGCATCTTGGGACGTTTTGCTACGTTACAGGCGCTGTATAAATGCAAGTTGTTGTTTTGTCGGGGGACGATCTTAAATTGGCGGCCTTTCGTTCCTGCCAGTGGAAATAGTTCTTTGCTCTGATGAAAAGAGCCCCAGTTTCCGCTCTCAACTAAAGCCCCTCGTCCCCGGACACCAGACCACCCCGCGGAGAGAGTGAGGGAGGGGAGGGCGGCTGCGGCTGGTGTTCGTAGTGGCTGCCCCACAGCCTAGTATTTAGGCCCGATTCTGGCTCCCACTGCCCCTGACGAGCGGACACGCTGGCTCGGACCAATGTCGAAGAAAAGATTGAGGTAAAATACTTAACTGCAGCCATCAGCTTCTTTGGAAAAGCTAAATAAATAACGCTATATTTAATATTTTGCTATCCATCGGCCTGATGGACTGCGCTGTCAGGCTTCACCATGAATCAGTCCCGCTGTCTCCCTGTAAAAGCTTCTTGATCCACTTGAAGTGACATTTACTGTTTTGGCACGAAAAGGCCCAGCTGATTAATAGAAAAATGGCGTCACTTGGCGAGCGAATGCTGCTTTAACCCTTCACCTCCTCCCACAGGGCCCTCACACATCATGCAGCAAAACTAAAAGAGACAACTTGCATTTCTTTTTTTTATTCGTTTGTGGGATGTGGGCATCGCTGGCAAGGCTGGCATTTATTGCCCATCCCTAATTACCCTCGAGAAGGTGAAGGTGAGCCGCCACCTTGAACCGCTGCAGTCCGTGTGGGGAAGGTACTCCCACAGTGCTGTTAGGGAGGGAGTTCCAGGATTTTGACCCAGCGACGATGAAGGAACGGCCGATATACTTCCAAGTCAAGATGGTGTGTGACTTGAAGGGGAACTTGGAGGGGGTGGTGTTCCCATGCGCCTGCTGCCCTTGTCCTTCTAGGTGGTAGAGGTCGTGGGTTTGGGAGGTGCTGCCGAAGAAGCCTTAGCGAGTTGCTGCAGTGCATTTTGTAGATGGTACACACTGCAGCCACGGTACGCCGGTGGTGGAGGGAGTGAATGTTTAAGGTGGTGGATGGGGTGCCAATCAAGCCGGCTGCTTTGGCCTGGATGGTGTCGAGCTTCTTGAGTGTTGTTGGAGCTGCACTCATCCAGGCAAGTGGAGAGTATTCCATCACACTCCTGACTTGTGCCTTGTAGATGGTGGAAAGGCTTTGGGGAGTCAGGAGTTGAGACACTCGCCTCAGAATACCCAGCCTCTGACCTGCTCTTGTTGCCACAGTATTTATGTGGCTGGTCCAGTTAAGTTTCTGGTTAATGGTGACCCCCAGGACGTTGATGGTGGGGGATTTGGTGGTGGTAATGCCGTTGTATGTCAAGGGGTGGTTGTTAGGCTCTCGCTTGTTGGCGATAGTCATTGCCCGGCACTTGTGTGGCGCTAATGTTACCTGCCACTTATCAGCCCAAACCTGAACATCTACAGCCTACAGCGCCCTTCACAACCTCAGGACCTCCCGAAGCATGTCACAGCCAATGAGCTGCTCGTCTCGTGAAGTACAGTCACTGTGGTAACGTAGGAAAACGCAGCAGCCAATTGGTGCACAGCAAGCTCCCGCAAACAGCAACGTGATTACTTGCCCTGATCAGCTGGGGGTTTTTTTTAGTGATATTGGTTGAGGGCTAAATATTGGGCCCCAGGACACCGAGGAGAACTCCCCCTGCTCTTAAGTGTCAGCTGTGGCTCAGTGGGTCGCACTCTCTCTCGTCTCTGAGTCAGAAGGTTGTGGGTTGAAGTCCCACTCCCGGGACTTCAGCACATAAAGCTAGGCCGACACTCCCAGTGTCAGTGCTGAGGTAGCGCTGCACTGTCGGAGGTGCCGTCTTTCAGATGAGACGTTAAACCGAGGCCCCGTCTGCTCTCTCAGGTGGACGTAAAAGATCCCATGGCCACTATTTTGAAGAAGAGCAGGGGGGGAGTTCTCCCCGGTGTCCTGGCCAATATTTATCCCTCAATCAACATAATTAAAAACAGATTATCTGGTCATTATCACATTGCTGTTTGCTGGGAGCTTGCTGTGCGCAAATTGGCTGCTGCATTTCCCACATTACAACAGTAACTACACTTCAAAAAGTACTTCATTGGCTGTAAAGCGCTTTGAGACGTCCGGTGGTCATGTAAGGCGCTATATAAATGCAAGTAACAACAGAAAATGCTGGAAAAACTCAGCAGGCCAGGCAACATCTGTGCAGAGAAATTAGAGTCGACGTTTCGGGTCTAACCCTTTTTCAAAACTGGAAAGGAAATGAAATAGATCGAAAGGCAGGGCTGGGAGAGAACAAAAGAAGTGAAGAGACATTAAGAGGTATTCAAAACCAGACGAGATGGTGATCGGACTAGTGGAGACAAAAGACGGCTCTAGATTAAGTGTGAAATGTTCTGGCAGAATGGGAGACAGCTGCCATGTGGGAGAGGGAAAAAAAAGGAAAGGGGGGGGAGGAAAAAACCAAAACAAAGGGGTGGATAAAAAATATAAGTAAAAATGTAATAGGGGCCGAGGTTATGATCTGAAATTGTTGAACTCGATGTTGAGTCCGGAAGACTGTAAAGTGCCTAATCGGAAGATGAGGTGCTGTTCCTCGAGTTTACGTTGAGCTTCCGTGGAACAATGCAAGAGGCCAAGGACGGTGAGGTCCGAGTGGGAATGGGGTGGTGAATTAAAATGACAGGCGACCGGAAGCTCGGGGTCCCCCTTACGGGCTGAACGGAGGTGTTCCGCAAAGCGGTCACCCAATCTGTGTTTGGTCTCCCCAACGTAGAGGAGACCGCATCGTGAGCAGCGAATACAGTTTTTTTCCCACCCCTTTGTTTTGGGTTTTCCCTCCCCACCCGCCCTTTCCTTTTCTCTCTCCCACATGGCAGCTGTCTCTCATTCTGCCAGTACATTTCACACCTAATCTGAGCCGTCTTTTGTCTCCACTAGTCCGATCACCATCTCGTCTGGTTTTGAATACCTCTTAATGTCTCTTTACTTCTTTTGTTCTCTCCCAGCCCTGCCTTCGATCTATTTCATTTCCTTTCCAGTTTTAAAAAAGGGTTTCTACCCGAAACGTCGACTCTAATTCCTCTCCACGGATGTTGCCTGGCCTGCTGAGTTTTTCCAGCATTTTCTGTTGTTATTTCGGATTTCCAGCATCTGCAGTATTTTGCTATCATATAAATGCAAGTCTTTGTTTTATTCCAAAAGTGCCGCGGGATCTTTTACGACCACCTGAAAGAGGGCAGACGGGGCCTCGGTTTAACGTCTCATTCGAAAGACGGCACCTCCGACAGTGCAGCGCGCCCTCAGTACTGGTACGGGGAGTGCCGGTCTGGATTATGGGCTCAAGTCTCTGGAGGAAGGGGCTTAAACCCACAACCTTCTGACTCAGAGGCCAAAGTGCCACGGCTGACACCGCGGACCACGGGCCGGCATACTTTATATCGGATGTGAAGTGGCTGCCATTGAATTCCTGGTTCCTCCACATGCTTCCTCCTAAGCCCCCTATCCCTCAACCAACTTCACTAAAGCAGATTATCTGGTCATTGATCTCTTTGGTGCTTGTGGGATCTTGCTATGTGTGACTTAGCTGCCCTGTTCCCTACATTACAGCAGTGACTACACTTCAAAAGTATTTCGTGGCTTGTAAAGCGCTTTGGGACGTCCCGAGGTGGCGAAAAGTGCTATAGAAATGCGAGTCTCTTTCCTTCTTTTCTTTCTTTCTCCTCCAGATCCCCAGCTGAAGGGAATCGTCACCCGTCTGTACTGCCAGCTCGGCTACTACCTGCAGCTGGTGCCCGGTGGCAGGCTAGACGGTACCGAGGACGAGATGAGCACCTACGGTGAGTCGCGGACAGCTGTGCAGTGAGGCTGGGCGGTGATTCTCAGCGGTGAGGCTGGGCGGTGATTCTCGGCGGTGAGGCTGGGCGGTGATTCTCGGCGGTGAGGCTGGGCGGTGATTCTCGGCGGTGAGGCTGGGCGGTGATTCTCGGCGGTGAGGCTGGGCGGTGATTCTCGGCGGTGAGGCTGGGCGGTGATTCTCGGCGGTGAGGCTGGGCGGTGATTCTCGGCGGTGAGGCTGGGCGGTGATTCTCGGCGGTGAGGCTGGGCGGTGATTCTCGGCGGTGAGGCTGGGCAGTGATTCTCGGCGGTAAGGCTGGGTGGTGATTCTCGGCAGTGAGGGTGACGGTAAAGCGGCGGTGATTCTCGGCGGTGAGGCTGGGCGGTGAGGCTGGGCAGTGATTCTCGGCGGTGAGGCTGGGCGGTGAGGCTGGGCGGTGATTCTCAGCGGTGAGGCTGGGCGGTGATTCTCGGCGGTGAGGCTGGGCAGTGATTCTCGGCGGTGAGGCTGGGCGGTGAGGCTGGGCGGTGATTCTCGGCGGTGAGACTGGGCGGTGATTCTCGGCGGTGAGGCTGGGCGGTGATTCTCGGCAGTGAGGCTGGGCGGTGATTCTCGGCGGTGAGGCTGGGCGGTGATTCTCGGCGGTGAGGCTGGGCAGTGATTCTCGGCGGTGAGGCTGGGCGGTGATTCTCGGCGGTGAGGGTGACGGTGAAGCAGCGGTGAGGCTGAGCGGTGATTCTTGGCGGTGAGGCTGGGCGGTGATTCTCGGCGGTGAGGCTGGGCGGTGATTCTCGGCGGTGAGGCTGGGCGGTGATTCTCGGCGGTGAGGCTGGGCGGTGATTCTCGGCGGTGATTCTCGGCGGTGAGGCTGGGCGGTGATTCTCGGCGGTGAGGCTGGGCGGTGATTCTCGGCGGTGAGGCTGGGCGGTGATTCTCGGCGGTGAGGCTGGGCGGTGAGGCTGGGCAGTGATTCTCGGCGGTGAGGCTGGGTGGTGATTCTCGGCAGTGAGGGTGACGGTAAAGCGGCAGTGAGGCTGGGTGGTGATTCTCGGCAGTGAGGGTGACGGTAAAGCGGCAGTGAGGCTGGGCGGTGATTCTCGGCGGTGAGGCTGGGCAGTGATTCTCGGCGGTGAGGCTGGGCGGTGATTCTCAGCGGTGAGGCTGGGCGGTGATTCTCGGCGGTGAGGCTGGGCAGTGATTCTCGGCGGTGAGGCTGGGTGGTGAGGCTGGGCGGTGATTCTCGGCGGTGAGGCTGGGTGGTGATTCTCGGCGGTGAGGCTGGGCAGTGATTCTCGGCGGTGAGGCTGGGTGGTGATTCTCGGCAGTGAGGGTGACGGTAAAGCGGCGGTGAGGCTGGGCGGTGATTCTCGGCGGTGAGGCTGGGCGGTGAGGCTGGGCAGTGATTCTCGGCGGTGAGGCTGGGCGGTGAGGCTGGGCGGTGATTCTCAGCGGTGAGGCTGGGCGGTGATTCTCGGCGGTGAGGCTGGGCAGTGATTCTCGGCGGTGAGGCTGGGCGGTGATTCTCGGCGGTGAGGCTGGGCGGTGATTCTCGGCGGTGAGGCTGGGCGGTGATTCTCAGCGGTGAGGCTGGGCGGTGATTCTTGGCGGTGAGGCTGGGCGGTGATTCTCGGCGGTGAGGCTGGGCGGTGATTCTCGGCGGTGAGGCTGGGCGGTGATTCTCGGCGGTGAGGCTGGGCGGTGATTCTCGGCGGTGAGACTGGGTGGTGATTCTCGGCGGTGAGGCTGGGCGGTGATTCTCGGCGGTGAGGCTGGGCGGTGATTCTCGGCGGTGAGGCTGGGCGGTGATTCTCGGCGGTGAGGCTGGGCAGTGATTCTCGGCGGTAAGGCTGGGTGGTGATTCTCGGCAGTGAGGGTGACGGTAAAGCGGCGGTGAGGCTGGGGGGTGATTCTCGGCGGTGAGGCTGGGCGGTGAGGCTGGGCAGTGATTCTCGGCGGTGAGGCTGGGCGGTGAGGCTGGGCGGTGATTCTCAGCGGTGAGGCTGGGCGGTGATTCTCGGCGGTGAGGCTGGGCAGTGATTCTCGGCGGTGAGGCTGGGCGGTGAGGCTGGGTGGTGATTCTCGGCGGTGAGACTGGGCGGTGATCCTCGGCGGTGAGGCTGGGCGGTGATTCTCGGCAGTGAGGCTGGGCGGTGATTCTCGGCGGTGAGGCTGGGCGGTGATTCTCGGCGGTGAGGCTGGGCAGTGATTCTCGGCGGTGAGGCTGGGCGGTGATTCTCGGCGGTGAGGGTGACGGTGAAGCAGCGGTGAGGCTGGGCGGTGATTCTCGGCGGTGAGGCTGGGCGGTGATTCTCGGCGGTGAGGCTGGGCGGTGATTCTCGGCGGTGAGGCTGGGCGGTGATTCTCGGCGGTGAGGCTGGGCGGTGATTCTCGGCGGTAAGGCTGGGCGGTGATTCTCGGCGGTGAGGCTGGGCGGTGATTCTCGGCGGTGAGGCTGGGCGGTGATTCTCGGCGGTGAGGCTGGGCGGTGATTCTCGGCGGTGAGGCTGGGCGGTGAGGCTGGGCAGTGATTCTCGGCGGTGAGGCTGGGTGGTGATTCTCGGCAGTGAGGGTGACGGTAAAGCGGCGGTGAGGCTGGGCGGTGATTCTCGGCGGTGAGGCTGGGCAGTGATTCTCGGCGGTGAGGCTGGGCGGTGAGGCTGGGCGGTGATTCTCAGCGGTGAGGCTGGGCGGTGATTCTCGGCGGTGAGGCTGGGCAGTGATTCTCGGCGGTGAGGCTGGGCGGTGAGGCTGGGCGGTGATTCTCGGCAGTGAGGCTGGGTGGTGATTCTCGGCGGTGAGGCTGGGCGGTGAGGCTGGGCAGTGATTCTCGGCGGTGAGGCTGGGTGGTGATTCTCGGCAGTGAGGGTGACGGTAAAGCGGCGGTGAGGCTGGGCGGTGATTCTCGGCGGTGAGGCTGGGCGGTGAGGCTGGGCAGTGATTCTCGGCGGTGAGGCTGGGCGGTGAGGCTGGGCGGTGATTCTCAGCGGTGAGGCTGGGCGGTGATTCTCGGCGGTGAGGCTGGGCAGTGATTCTCGGCGGTGAGGCTGGGCGGTGAGGCTGGGCGGTGATTCTCGGCGGTGAGGCTGGGCGGTGATTCTCGGCGGTGAGGCTGGGCGGTGATTCTCAGCGGTGAGGCTGGGCGGTGATTCTTGGCGGTGAGGCTGGGCGGTGATTCTCGGCGGTGAGGCTGGGCGGTGATTCTCGGCGGTGAGGCTGGGCGGTGATTCTCGGCGGTGAGGCTGGGCGGTGATTCTCGGCGGTGAGACTGGGTGGTGATTCTCGGCGGTGAGGCTGGGCGGTGATTCTCGGCGGTGAGGCTGGGCGGTGATTCTCGGTGGTGAGGCTGGACGGTGATTCTCGGCGGTGAGGCTGGACGGTGATTCTCGGCGGTGAGACTGTGCGGTGATTCTCGGCGGTGAGGCTGGGCGGTGATTCTCGGCGGTGAGGCTGGGCGGTGATTCTCGGCGGTGAGACTGGGCGGTGATTCTCGGCGGTGAGGCTGGGCGGTGATTCTCGGCGGTGAGGCTGGGCGGTGATTCTCGGCGGTGAGGCTGGGCGGTGATTCTCGGTGGTGAGACTGGGCGGTGATTCTCGGCGGTGAGACTGGGCGGTGATTCTCGGCGGTGAGACTGGGCGGTGATTCTCGGCGGTGAGACTGGGCGGTGATTCTCGGCGGTGAGGCTGGGCGGTGATTCTCGGCGGTGAGACTGGGCGGTGATTCTCGGCGGTGAGGCTGGGCGGTGATTCTCGGCGGTGAGACTGGGCGGTGATTCTCGGCGGTGAGGCTGGGCGGTGATTCTCGGCGGTGAGACTGGGTGGTGATTCTCGGCGGTGAGGCTGGGTGGTGATTCTCGGCAGTGAGGGTGACGGTAAAGCGGTGGTGAGGCTGCGCGGTGATTCTCGGCGGTGAGGCTGGGCAGTGATTCTCGGCGGTGAGACTGAGCGGTGATTCTCGGCGGTGAGACTGGGCGGTGATTCTCAGCGGTGAGACTGGGCGGTGATTCTCGGCGGTGAGACTGGGCGGTGATTCTCGGCGGTGAGGCTGGGCGGTGATTCTCGGCGGTGAGACTGGGCGGTGATTCTCGGCGGTGAGGCTGGGCGGTGATTCTCGGCAGTGAGGCTGGCCGGTGATTCTCGGTGGTGAGGCTGGACGGTGATTCTCGGTGGTGAGACTGGGCGGTGATTCTCGGCGGTGAGGCTGGGCGGTGATTCTCGGCGGTGAGGCTGGGCGGTGATTCTCGGCGGTGAGACTGGGCGGTGATTCTCGGCGGTGAGGCTGGGCGGTGATTCTCGGCGGTGAGGCTGGGCGGTGATTCTCGGCGGTGAGGCTGGGCGGTGATTCTCGGCGGTGAGACTGGGCGGTGATTCTCGGCGGTGAGACTGGGCGGTGATTCTCGGCGATGAGACTGGGCGGTGATTCTCGGCGGTGAGACTGGGCGGTGATTCTCGGCGGTGAGGCTGGGCGGTGATTCTCGGCGGTGAGACTGGGCGGTGATTCTCGGCGGTGAGGCTGGGCGGTGATTCTCGGCGGTGAGACTGGGCGGTGATTCTCGGCGGTGAGGCTGGGCGGTGATTCTCGGCGGTGAGGCTGGGCGGTGATTCTCGGCGGTGAGACTGGGTGGTGATTCTCGGCAGTGAGGGTGACGGTAAAGCGGTGGTGAGGCTGGGCGGTGATTCTCGGCGGTGTGGCTGGGCGGTGATTCTCGGCGGTGAGGGTGACGGTGAAGCGGCGGTGTGGCTGGTGGTGAGGCGCGGCGGGTGAGCGAGCCGCCCTTGGTGGGGGTGGGGGGGCCAGCGGTTGTGGCATCCTTCTCCCCTCCGTGAAGCACACTGGGTAGCTTCAGGCATCAAACACCCCACAGGAACGCAAGTTGTTGTTTCTCAGCATGGGCCCAGGTTTGGTCCCTCATCACCTGACCCCCTGTGATCCTCTGTGACCTCCTGTGACCTGACCCCTCTGTGACCCCATGTGACCAGATTCCCTGTGACCCCCTGTGACCCCCTGTGACCAGACCCACTGTGACATTTTGTGACCCCCGCTGTGATCCTCTGTGACCCCCCTGTTACCTGACCCCCTGTGACGCGCCGTGACCACCTGTGACCAGACCCCCTGTGACCTTCTGTGACCTCCTGTGACCTGACCCCCCGTGACCTCCTGTTACCAGAGCCCCTGTAACCTTCCTGTGACCCTCTGTGACCCCCTGTGACCAGACCCACTGTGACATTTTCTGACCCCCCTGTGATCCCCTGTGACCCCCCTGTGACCTCCTGTGACCTGACCCCCTGTGACCTCCTGTTGCCGGAGCCCCTGTAACCTTCATGTGACCCTCTGTGACCCCCTGTGACCAGACCCACTGTGACATTCTGTGACCCCCTGTGATCCTCTGTGACCCCCTGTGACCCTCTGTGACCCCCTGTGACCTGACCCCCTGTGACGTGCCGTGACCCCCGGTGACCCCCTGTGATCTCCTGTGATGCCCTGTGTCCTGACCCCCGTGACCTCCTGTGACCGGAGCCCCTGTAACCCTCCTGTGACCCTCTGTGACTCCCCTGAGAGTCCCCTGTGACCCCCCCTGGTGACCCTCTGTGCCTCTCTGTGACCCTCTGTGACCGGACACAGCCCCCCCCGCCAATATCTCCTTATGTGGCTAGGTGTCAAATTATGTTTGATAATCGCTCCTGTGAAGCGCCTTGGGGCGTTTTACTACATTAAAGGCGCTATATAAATGCAAGATGTCATTGTTTGAAATCGGTACTGTTTCCTCAACGTCCCAGGCCTTAAATGTGTGAGACAGAGCGGAAAGGTCACAGGTTCAATCCCCAGTCTGTGCTGACTGAGCCCGTCTCAGCTCGGGCGATGCTACGATTGACCTCTTGCGCCCTGAGGTCGGGCGATGGGAAAAACCAGCCAAGGTCCCTGCTCCTGATCCCTAACCAGGGGGACCCCTGCTGGAAGGGGAGTGTGCGTGTGTACGTGTGTGGGAACATCGAGCATTGGGCTCAGCTGTGATGCCACCTGAAGTCAAATTGCCCCGCTGGCACTTACTGTTTTAAGACACATGTGCATGAAGGGTGGCCACTTGGGCAAGGTAATGAAGGAAAGCCATCGCCACGGTTACCGTGACCAAGGAAGGCCATCAAGGCCTTCAGGGGAGTAGAGATTGCATTTCTGTAGCGCCTATCACAACCTCAGGATGTCCCAAAGCGCTTTACAGCCAATTAAGTACTATTTGAAGTGTAGTCACTGTTGTAATGTGGGAAACGCGGCAGCCAATGTGCGCACTGTAAGCTCCCACAAACAGCAATGTGATAATGACCAGATCATCTGTTTTTAGTGATGTTGATTGAGGGATAAATATTGGCCCCAAGACACCGGGGAGAACTCCTCCTGCTCATCTTCGAAATAGTGGTCGTGGGATCTTTTACGTCCACCTGAGAGAGCAGACGGGGCCTCGGTTTAACGTCTCATCCGAAAGACGGCACCTACGACAGTGCGGCGCTCCCTCAGCACTGGCACTGGGAATGTCAGCCTCTGGAGTGGGACTTGAACACAAAACCTTCTGACTCAGATGTGAGAGAGCGCGACCCACTGAGAGAGCTGGTGATCGAAAACAGTCGAAACTGACTCCGGTTTCTGAGAGGAGACTGGGTGGGGAGATCTGTTCACAGCAGCTGTTCGGACCCAGGCTCCAAGGTGAAGTTGCCCTCTGCCTTAGTCCCACCATCTCTGCCATTAATGAGCCATTAATAAACCGAAGGTGCTCTCAGGACTGTTTATGTCTAGAGGCGAGTGATTATATCTGTTGCGGGACTCCATAAATCAGCGTAGTTCGATTGATCTCGGCTCAGGGCAACAGGCCATGCATTACTGGAGTGGAAAGGACGGTTCTGTGGGGGGCGGGGTGAACATCCGCCCCTATCGAAGAACAAGAACCAGAGTAATCCGGAGTTGGGTTTCCACACCAATGCCTTCGCAGTGTGGCGGAGACCACATAGGGACAATAACACAATGTATAGCCAATGCTGTTATATGTACCTGAACACAATTCACTATGTATAGCAATGTTGTGATATGTACGTTCTGGGTTGGGTTATCGGTGCAGGGTCCCTTTAAGAGCGTCGGTAGCGTGATGACGTCACGACGTCGGTTGCGTGATGACGTCATAGCCCCTGCATGGGGCTGAGCCTTTCAGACCTCGTGGAGCGTGATTAAAGTAAGACACGTTTTGCCTTTGCTTAAAGAAAAGTCTCAGCCTGTTGATTTCTATCGACCCCAACAGCAGAAGCATTTTCTCTGGAGAGTTGAGAGTGAGGCTCAGATCATAGTGCACCCTGGCCTCCGTGCCACAGTACCTATCGGGAAGAAGCCTCGGAGCTGACACCGCCTTCAGTGTGCCAGTGCAGCCTTCGGTCGCCTGAGGAAGAGAGTGTTTGAAGATCAGGACCTCAAACCCGGCACCAAGCTCATGGTCTACAGAGCAGCAGTGATACCCGCCCTGCTGTATGCCTCAGAGACATGGACCATGTACAGCAGGCACCTCAAAGTACTGGAGAGGTACTACAAACGCTGCCTCCGCAAGATCCTGCAAATCCGTTGGCAGGATAGGCGCACCAACATCAGTGTTCTTGCTCAGGCCAACATCCCCAGCACCGAAGCTTTGACCACGCTCGATCAGCTCCGATGGACGGGTCACATTGTCCGCATGCCCGATACGAGACTCCCAAAACAAGCGCTCTACTCGGAGCTCCGGCACGGCAAGAGAGCCCCAGGTGGGCAGAGGAAAGGCTTCAAGGACACCCTCAAAGCCTCCTTGAAAAAGTGCAACATCCCCACCGACACCTGGGAATCCCTGGCCCAAGACCGTACAAAGTGGAGGAGAAGCATCCGGGAAGGCGCCGAACACCTCGAGTCTCTTCGCCGGGAGCAAGCAGAAGCCAAGCGCAAGGAGCGCACGTCAACCCAAGTACCCCACCCACCCGCCCCTTCAACCATTGTCTGCCCCACCTGTGACAGAGTCTGTAGGTCCCACATTGGACTCATCAGTCACCTGAGAACTCAGTTTAAATGTGGAAGCAAATCATCCTCGGTTCCGAGGGACTGTCTAAGAGAGAAAAAAATGAGCTGACAATTTCTAAATTTGCGGATGGCACCAAATTGGGGGGATTAGTCAATACTGAGGAGGACTGCAACAATTTACAGGAGGACATTAATAAACTTGCAGAATGAGCATATAATTGGCAAATGAAGTTCAACACAGATAAATGTGAGGTATTGCATTTTGGTAGGAAGAATAGGGAGGTCACTTATCACTTGGAGGGTGCGAGTCTAGGTGGGGTAGAGGAACAAAGGGATCTCGGAGTACAAATACACAAATGACTAAAAGTTGCGACACAGGTTCTCAAGGCCATGAAAAAAGCAAACCAAGCACTAGGGTTTATTTCTAGAGGGATAGAATTGAAAAGTAGGGAAGTTATGCTAAATCTGTTTCGAACCCTGGTTAGACCACACTTGGAGTACTGCGGACAGTCTGGTTGCCATATTATAAAAAAGATATCGAGGCACTGGAGAGGGTGCAGAGAAGATTTACAAGGATGATACCAGAAATGCGAGGGTTCACCTATCAGGAAAGGATGAACAGGCTGGGTCTCTTTTCTCTTGAAAAAAGAAGGCTGAGGGGTGACCTAATAGAGGTCTTTAAAATTATGAAAGGTTTTGACAGAGTGGATACAGAGAGAATGTTTCCACTTGTGGGGAAGAGCAAAACTAGAGGCCATCAATATAAGATAGTCACCAAGAAATCCAATAGGGAATTCAGGAGAAACTTCTTTACCCAGAGAGTGGTGAGAATGTGGAACTCGCTACCACAGGGAGTGGTTGAAGCGAATAGTATAGATGCATTTAAGGGGAGGCTGGACAAGCATCTGAGGGAGAAGGGAATAGAGGGTTATGCTGATGGGGTTAGATGAGGAAAGACGGGAGGAGGCTCGAGTGGAGCATAAACACCGGCATGGACTGGTTGGGCCGAATGGCCTGTTTCTGTGCCGTATATCCTATGTAATCCTATGACATATGTCCATCCCCTCCCTATCTCTGTAACCTCCTCCAGCCCTACAACCACCCCGCTCCTCCTGAACTCCCAGCTCCTCCAGCTAAGTCCTCTTATCCATTCCCTACTTCCTTTGCCCCGCCAATGGCGGCCGGGCCTTCGGCCATCTAGGCCCCACACTCTGGAATTCCCTCCCTAAGCCTCTCCGCCCTTGTCTCTCTTCCTTTAAGACCCTCCTTAAAACCCACCTCTTTGACCAAGCTTTTGGTCATCCCCTCCTAATGTCTCCTTCTTTGGCTCGGTGTCCATTGTTGCCTGATCTCTGAAGCGCCTTGGAACCAATGTTCCCTCTAATTTTTCTCGGCCGCGCGGCCCGTTCAAATTTCCATGCGTACGCGGTTTTTCCATTTGAAAGCCGGTGAGCCGGCTGCGCGGGAGTTCCAGACCGCTGCATGGCCACGCGGCTTAACAGGAACGTTTTTCTACATTAAAGACACGATAGCAATGCAAATTGTAAGTCAAGCTGAGTTTGGAGAACATCTGGATTTGCAAGGGAAGGCAGAGCGAGGTGAGGAGCTCCACAGTTGTGAGGTGCAGGGGGGAGAGGATGGGGTAGGTTCTCCATAGTGTTTTTTTATTCGTTTATGGGATGTGGCCGTCGCTGGCAAGGCCAGCATTTATTGCCCATCCCTAATTGCCCTTGAGAAGGTGGTGGTGAGCCGCCTTCTTGAACCGCTGCAGTCCGTGTGGCGAAGGTGCTCCCACAGTGCTGTTAGAGAGGGAGTTCCAGGATTTTGACCCAGCGACGATGAAGGATCGGCCGATATACTTCTACGACAGGATGGTGTGTGACTCGGAGAAGAACTAGGAGGTGGTAGTGTTCCCATGCACCTGCTGCCCTTGTCCTTCTAGGTGGAAGAGGTCGCGGGTTTGGAAGGTGCTGTCGAAGAAGCCTTGGCGAGTTGCTGCAGTGCATCTTGTAGATGGTACACACTGCAGCCACGGTGCGCCGGTGGTGGGGGGAGTGAATGTTTATGGTGGCGGATGGAGTGCCAATCAAGCCGACTGCTTTGGCCTGGATAGTGTCGAGCTTCTTGAGTGTTGTTGGAGCTGCTCTCATCCAGGCAAGTGGAGAGTATTCCATCACACTCCTTAATTATGCCTTGTAGACGGTGGAAAGGCTTTGGGGAGTCAGGAGGTGAGACACTCGCCGCAGAATACCTAGCCTCTGACCTGCTCTTGTTGCCACAGTATTTATGTGGCTGGTCCAGTTAAGTTTCTGGTCAATGGTGACTCCCAGGATGTTGATGGTGGGGGATTCAGTGACGGTAATACCTTTGAATGTCAAGGGGAGGTGGTTAGACTCTCGCTTGTTGGAGATAGTCATTGCCTGGCACTTCTGTGGCGCGAATGTTACCTGCCACTTATCAGCCCAATGATTGAAATGGAAAGAAGAACGGCCAATTTGCTTGGCCCAGGTCCAGGCGCAGGAGCAGGAAGACCATCCCCAGTGGGTTAGACTAGTAGAGGGGCCAAGAGTCTGGAATTCAGCACAGCGAGGATGTAGGGAGCTCCCCTGGGGTCCTGGTTAACATTCCTCTCACCATCACCACCACACAACAAATTGACTGATCATTCATTACCTGGCCGCTATTTTGCCTAGGCCGACACTGCCAGTGCAATACTGAGGGTGCGCTGCACTGTCGGAGGCGCCGTCTATCTTAAACCGAGGCCCCTGTCTGCCCTCTCAGGGGGGACGTAACAGATCCCACGGCCGCTATTTCGAAGAAAAGCAGGGGCGTTCTCCCCGGTGTCCTGGGGCCAATATTTATCCCTCGACTAACATCACTAAAAAAGAGATGATCTGGTTGCTATCGCATCGCTGTCTGTGGGAGCTTGCTGTGCGGAAATTGGCTGCTGCACTTCCTACGTTCCGACAGTGACTCCACTTCAAAAAAAGTACTTCATTGGCCCTAAAGCGCTTTGAGACGTCCTGAGGTGGTGAAAGGCGCTGGAGAAATGGCTTTCATTGTGGGATTTTGGTGTGTATGTGAAATGGTTTTGAATGTAATCAGGGCCGGTTCTGCCGATCGACGCTAGTGAGAGTGGGAGTGATTTTGTCAATGGGGGCGTGGGACTGCTGCTTGTCGGGTTTTAGTCCCGCCTCCATCGACTTCTGGCCAACCCACACTATTTTCCTTTGATTGACCTTGTTGAACCCGCCCAGCGGGCTTAGCAGGCCAATTAAGGGAAAGCCGGTTACAGAGAACGTCGGTGTATGACGTTTCATCTGTCAAAAATTTTTGACAGATGAATTGTCATCGTTTGACAGCTCTGTGAAGCTGTCAAACACTGACATTCTCTGTTGTTTGATGAGTCCTTGTATTCAAGGCTCATCAAACCTCTTTCATGAGCAGAAATTAGATGGTTGTTGCATTGGAGAATGCAGCATCCATCTGTCATCTCTGCCGGTGAGATGCGAGACTCTTCGCATCCCCAACTGTTGAAGCCTGCAGGAAGAAACAAAGGTAAGTGAACATTTTCTGTCACTTTTCACTCACCTCACATAATTACCTCTCCACACTTGCCTCCACAGTACACTTTTGCACCCCTCCGACCCCCCGCAGATCCACTGCAGATCCACTGAGGCCAGCGGATAGACACGGGGACCTGTCGCCCATCCCCCAGCCCAGACTGACGGGATCAGGCCTCACTGAGCTTTGTGAACCTGGCGAGGTTTCCCGTCATCGGGAAGCTCACGCCTCTGGTGGAAAGATGGGGGTAATCCGCTTAACTGCCTGTTAACAGGCAGTTAAGTGGCTGTAATCCCCTTCCCGCCTCCAGGAGACGGGACCCGGTGCGGGTCGGGTACCCGCCTCCTGGAAAGATAGCACGGAGGCGGGTCGGGAGCGGGATGGGTACCCGCCGCCAGATTCTGCCATTTTCCCGGCAATCCCGCCTCTAAACCTGCCTCCCCATGGCTGGCAAAATCGCCCCCATAGATTAGGGGGAGGGGGTGGGTTTTGTTACAGTAGAAGGGAGACGGTGTGGGGTGGGATATTTTGGAGACCTCCCTCCCACCCCCGGAGATCGAGGGTGCTCAATTCCTCTCAACTCTTCTTTCTTTTCCAGTACTCTTCAATCTAATTCCCGTCGGGCTAAGAGTGGTGGCGGTTCAGGGAGTGAAAACAGGGCTCTATGTTGCCATGAACTGCGATGGTTACCTCTACACGTCGGTGAGTGACAGCGATCGGTGGGGACTGGGTGAGGCCAGCGGATAGACACGGGGGACCTGTCGCCCAACCCCCAGCCCAGACTGACGGGATCAGGCCTCACTGAGCTTTGTGAAACGGGTTCGGGTGAGCCTGGGCCCACAACGCAAAAGTGGCCCCGATTAAGTGCTGAGGCAATGTATAGGAAGCTTTACTCTGTATCTAACCTGTGCTGTACCTGCCCTGGGAGTGTTTGATGGGACAGTTAGTGGGAGCTTTACTCTGTATCTAACCCGTGCTGTACCTGCCCTGGGAGTGTTTGATGGGACAGTGTAGAGGGAGCTTTACTCTGTATCTAACCCGTGCTGTACCTGCCCTGGGAGTGTTTGATGGGACAGTGTAGAGGGAGCTTTACTCTGTATCTAACCCGTGCTGTACCTGCCCTGGGAGTGTTTGATGGGACAGTGTAGAGGGAGCTTTACTCTGTATCTAACCCGTGCTGTACCTGCCCTGGG
The DNA here is from genome assembly GCF_052327205.1 of Somniosus microcephalus. NCBI lineage: Eukaryota > Metazoa > Chordata > Chondrichthyes > Squaliformes > Somniosidae > Somniosus > Somniosus microcephalus. The sequence goes on from NW_028225182.1 coordinate 36,720,307, forward strand.
AGTGTTTGACGGGACAGTGTAGAGGGAGCTTTACTCTGTATCTAACCTGTGCTACACCTGCCCTGGGAGTCTTTGATGGGACAGTGTAGAGGGAGCTTTACTTTGTATCTAACCCGTGCTGTACCTGCCCTGGGAGTGTTTGATGGGACAGTGTAGAGGGAGCTTTACTCTGTATCTAACCCTGTGTTGTACCTGCCCTGGGAGTGTTTGATGGGACAGTGTAGAGGGAGCTTTACTCTGTGTGATGAAATATTTCCATTCATCACTGCCTGTGACTGAGATCAGTTTCAGTGTCATTTCCCTTCCCCCAGACCTCATTGTATTGTGTACTGGAATGTGCTGTATTGTATACTGGAATGTGCTGGAATGTGCTGTGTGTAGGGCTCCGCCCATACCTGGCCCCGTTTGTAAGCAAGCTTCAGTCTAGCCCCAATCTCCAGAAGGACGACATCTCTCTCGCTTACGTGTTTTGTTCTAAGTTAATAAAAGCCTTGTTTTGTTCTGCTACCTTCGAGTCTCGGAATTATTGAGGCACATCAATTTTATTAACTTATTTTTTCAACACTATGGATCAACTCCTGAAACCCGAACGTTTGGATTTGGATCAACATGCTCCGGACGCATCAGCACGCTTCGGACACTGGTTTGAGTGTATGGAATTCTTCCTGGACAATTCCGCAGCCGTCAAAGACGCTACGGACGCTGCAAGGATGAGACTCGGAATTCTGCGGAATTGGGTAAGCCACCGGGTTTACCCCCTCATCCAAGACGCCGAGATGTACCTGGCCGCCTGCGACATCTTAAAGGCGCATTACCAGCAGCCTACGAATGAGGTGTATGCTAGGCACCTGCTCGCCACCCGCGCACAGCGACCTGGGGAATCGGTGGAGGAGTTCCTAAGCACCCTGAAAATGCTTGGCAAAGACTGCAAGTGCCGAGATGTAAAAGCCGCGGTGTACACTGACGAGCTTGTTCGCGATGCCTTCATCACAGGCCTCAGCTCCACTTACATCCGGCAAAGACTGCTGGAAAAAACGGGGTTGGACCTGAAACAGGCTGCGGACACCGCGCGATCCCTGGATGTGGCCCAGAGAAACTCGGACGCCTACTCTTCAGCCCGCGCCGTCCACGCCGCCACGTGTGCACCGAGGGCGCCGCCATCTTGGAAGGCATCTTCCCCGCCCGACAGCCCGACACCGGCTGGGCCCCGCTCTCCCCCCAGAAGCCCTACGACAGCCGCGACGCGTCAGGGACCCAACTGCTACTTCTGCGGGCAGCCAAAGCACACCAGAAACCTGTGCCCGGCGAAAGGCACCACCTGCTTTAAGTGCGGTAAGAAGGGGCACTTCGGGAAGGTGTGCAGAGGGAACCCCGCCGGAAAACCAACCACCGGAAAACCTGCCACCGCCGCGTGTGCGCCGTGGGAGCGGCCATCTTGGACGCCATCTTGCCCGACCTCGTGGGGTCCGCCATCTTGTGAGCAGACAGCGTGGACGCCATCTTGTATCGATCAGGGCCCTACAGTGGCATCGGTCACAGTGGACCAGACCAGGCCGCACCCGCTATCCAGATCAATGGTGGACATCGAGGTAAACGGATGCCGGGTTAAATGCTTAATTGACAGTGGAAGCACGGAGAGCTTTATCCACCCAGAACTGGCACAACAACTCTCCCTAAAGGTGGTCCCTACTCAGGGTACCATCTCTATGGCTGACAAAACCCAGACATCGACCATTCTGGGTTACTGCACGGTACAATTGTGCGTTAACGGAACTGTATATGATAATTTTAAAGTATTAATCATGAAGAACCTATGTGCGAGCGTGATCTTGGGCCTGGATTTCCAGTGCAACCACCAAAGCATCACGCTCAAGTACGGTGGGTCCCAGCCACCCCTCACAGTGTGCGGTCTGGCTACCCTGAAGGTAAAGCCGCCTTCGCTATTCGCGAACCTTACCCCTAACTGCCGGCCAATAGCGACCAAAAGCAGGAGGTACAGCTGGGAGGACAGGCGGTTTATCGCGACCGAGGTAGACAGGCTCCTGAAAGAGCGCATTATTGAACGCAGCAACAGCCCGTGGTGCGCCCAAGTGGTAGTGGTAAGGGGTAGCGAGAAGAAACGGATGGTGATCGACTATAGTCAAACGATCAACAGGTACACCCTACTAGACGCCTACCCGCTACCCCGCATATCAGAAATGGTGAACCAAATCGCCCAATACCGGGTGTTCTCCACCATCGACCTCAAGTCAGCGTACCACCAGCTCCCTATCAGACCAGAGGACCGCCCGTACACCGCCTTCGAGGCGAACGGACGCCTCTACCAATTCCTCAGAGTCCCCTTTGGGGTGACGAATGGGGTCTCGGTCTTCCAGAGGGAGATGGACCGCATGGTCGATGACCACCACTTGCAGGCAACCTTCCCCTACCTCGACAACGTCACCATCTGCGGTCACAACCAGCAGGATCACGACTCGAACCTCGAGAGGTTCCTGAAAGCCGCACAAAAACTCAACCTCACCTACAACGAGGACAAGTGCGTTTACAACACCACGCGCCTCTGCATACTAGGCAGCGTGGTGGAGAATGGGGAAATCGGACCAGACCCCGACCGATTGCGCCCCCTACGGGAGCTGCCCCTGCCCAACACTCCCAAAGCCCTGAAAAGATGCCTGGGGTTATTTTCTTATTATTCCCAATGGGTCCCCAACTACTCCGACAAAGCCCGCCCCCTCTTGAAAGCATCCTCTTTCCCGCTCTCTGCTGAGGCCCACGCTGCCTTCAAAAGCATTAAGCAGGATATTGAGCGGGCCACGCTACAGGCAGTGGACGAGAACACTCCATTTCAAGTGGAAAGTGATGCGTCTGACTTCGCCTTGGCGGCCACCCTCAACCAGGCGGGGCGGCCCGTAGCTTTCTTCTCGAGGACCCTCCAAGGGCCCGAGATCAGACACTCCTCCATGGAAAAGGAGGCCCAAGCCATCGTGGAGGCAGTGCGCCACTGGCGCCACTACCTAGCCGGCAAACGCTTCACCCTACTTACCGACCAGCGGTCGGTAGCGTTTATGTTCAATAATAAACAGAGGGGGAAGATTAAAAATGATAAGATTCTTAGGTGGCGGATCGAGCTCTCCACCTTCGAGTACGACATCATTTACCGGCCAGGGGCCCTTAACGAATCCCCTGATGCCCTCTCACGAGGGATGTGTGCCAGCGCCACCGGGGATCGGCTACAGACCCTCCACAACGACCTCTGCCACCCAGGGGTCACGCGGCTGTTCCACTTCATAAAGTCCCGTAACTTACCCTACTCGATTGAGGAAGTTCGGTCCCTGACCAGGAACTGCCGCACTTGCGCTGAGTGCAAGCCTCGGTTCTACCGCCCAGATAGAGCCCACTTAATCAAAGCTACACGGCCCTTTGAGCGGCTCAGCTTAGATTTCAAGGGCCCCCTCCCATCCGTCGACCGCAATGTTTACTTCCTGAACATTGTGGACGAATACTCCCGGTTCCCATTCGCCTTCCCCTGCCCAGACATGACCAGCGCCACGGTCATTAAATGCCTCAACAGCCTGTTCTGCCTGTTCAGTATGCCGAGCTACATCCATACGGATAGGGGGGCGTCCTTCATGAGTGAAGAGCTACGCCAGTACATGCTGTCCAGGGGGATCGCCACGAGCCGTACCACCAGCTACAACCCCCGGGGTAACGGCCAAGTGGAGCGGGAGAACGGGACAGTATGGAAAGCAGTCACTCTAGCTCTAAGGACCAAGGGCCTCCCTATCTCCCGCTGGCAGGAAGTCCTCTCGGATGTGCTCCATTCGATACGGTCGCTATTGTGTACGGCCACTAATACCACGCCTCATGAACGAATGTTTGTCTTTCCCCGGAAATCCACCTCAGGCGTATCCATGCCGTCATGGCTCTCCACCCCAGGTCCGGTACTCGTGCGAAGGCATGTGAGGGGCCACAAGACGGACCCTCTCGTGGAGCCAGTACACCTACTCCACGCCAACCCCCAATACGCATATGTCCGGCACGCCGACGGAAGGGAGGACACCGTGTCCATAAAAGACGTCGCCCCAGCCGGCATCGACAACAACCACGGCAATAGCGGCAACGACGATCACAGCAACTCTTACCCACCCACTACTCTTTCATCACCCCCGGAAGAACACCGACCAACGGCACCCCCACCAACTACCCCTTCAACAACCCTGGCGGCACCCCCGGCAGAGACCCAGGAGGCTACTGGGGATACCCAGCCGACACCCGCGGCACCGCAACAGCCACGTCGGTCGCAGAGGACTATCAAACCCCCGAACAGACTAAATCTATAGAAGGGGTGAATGTGATGAAATATTTCCATTCATCACTGCCTGTGACTGAGATCAGTTTCAGTGTCATTTCCCTTCCCCCAGACCTCATTGTATTGTGTACTGGAATGTGCTGTATTGTATACTGGAATGTGCTGGAATGTGCTGTGTGTAGGGCTCCGCCCATACCTGGCCCCGTTTGTAAGCAAGCTTCAGTCTAGCCCCAATCTCCAGAAGGACGACATCTCTCTCGCTTACGTGTTTCGTTCTAAGTTAATAAAAGCCTTGTTTTGTTCTGCTACCTTCGAGTCTCGGAATTATTGAGGCACATCACTCTGTATCTAACCCGTGCTGTACCTGCCCTGGGAGTGTTTGATGGGGCAGTGTAGAGGGAGCTTTACTCTGTATCTAACCTGAGCTGCAACTGCCCTGGGAGTGTATAATGGGACAGTGTAGAGGGAGCTTTACTCTGTATCTAACCCGTGCTGTACCTGCCCTGGGAGTGTTTGATGGGACAGTGTAGAGGAAGCTTTACTCTGTATCTAACCCGTGCTGTACCTGCTGTGGGAGTGTTTGATGGGACAATGTAGAGGGAGCTTTACCCTGTATCTAACCCGTGCTGTACCTGCCCTGGGAGTGTTTGATGGGACAGTGTACAGGGAGCTTTACTCTGTCTCTAACCCGTGCTGTACCTGCCCTGGGAGTGTTTGATGGGACAGTGTAGAGGGAGCTTTACTCTGTATCTAACCTGTGCTGTACCTGCCCTGGGAGTGTTTGATGGGGCAGTGAAGAGGGAGCTTTACTCTGTATCTAACCTGAGCTGTAACTGTCCTGGGAGTGTATAATGGGACAGTGTAGAGGGAGCTTTACTCTGTATCTAACCCGTGCTGTACCTGCCCTGGGAGTGTTTGATGGGACAGTGTAGAGGAAGCTTTACTCTGTATCTAACCCGTGCTGTACCTGCCCTGGGAGTGTTTGATGGGACAGTGTAGAGCAAGCTTTACTCTGTATCTAACCCGTGCTGTACCTGCCCTGGGAGTGTTTGATGGGACAGTGTAGAGGGAGCTTTACTCTGTATCTAACCCGTGCTGTACCTGCCCTGGGAGTGTTTGATGGGACAGTTTAGAGGAAGCTTTACTCTGAATCTAACCCGTGCTGTACCTGCCCTGGGAGTGTTTGATGGGACAGTGTATAGGAAACTTTACTCTGTATCTAACCCGTGCTGTATCTGCCCTGGGAGTCTTTGATGGGACAGTGTAGACGGAGCTTTACTCTGTACCTAACGCATGCTGTACCTGCCCCAGGAGTGTTTGATGGGACAGTGCAGAGGGAGCTTTACTCTGAATCTAACACCGTGCTGTAGCTGCCCTGGGAGTGTTTGATGGGACAGTGTAGCGGGAGCTTTACTCTGTATCTAACCCATGCTGTACCTGCTGTGGGAGTGTTTGACGGGACAATGTAGAGGGAGCTTTACTCTGTATCTAACCTGTGCTGTACCTGCCCTGGGAGTGTTTGATGGGACAGTGTAGAGGGAGCTTTACTCTGTATCTAACCCGTGCTGTACCTGCCCTGTGAGTGTTTGATGGGACAGTGTACAGGGAGCTTTACTCTGTATCTAACCCGTGCTGTACCTGCCCTGGGAGTGTTTGATGGGACAGTGTAGAGGGAGCTTTACTCTGTATCTAACCTGTGCTGTACCTGCCCTGGGAGTGTTTGATGGGACAGTGTAGAGGAAGCTTTACTCTGAATCTAACCCGTGCTGTACCTGCCCTGGGAGTGTTTGATGGGACAGTGTAGAGGAAGCTTTACTCTGTATCTAACCTGTGCTGTATCTGCCCTGGATGTCTTTGATGGGACAGTGTAGACGGAGCTTTACTCTGTATCTAACCCGTGCTGTACCTGCCCTGGGAGTGTTTGATGGGACAGTGTAGAGGGAGCTTTACTCTGTATCTAACCCGTGCTGTACCTGCCCTGGGAGTGTTTGATGGGACAGTGTAGAGGGGACTTTACTCTGTATCTAATCCGTGCAGTACCTGCCGTGGGAGTCTTTGATGGGACAGTGTAGAGGGAGCTTTACTCTGTATCTAACCCGTGCTGTACCTGCCCTGGGAGTGTTTGATGGGACAGTGTAGAGGGAGCTTTACTCTGTATCTAACTCGTGCTGTACTTGCCCTGGGAATGTTTGATGGGACAGTATAGAGGGAGCTTTACTCTGTATCTAACCCCGTGCTGTACCTGCCCTGGGAGTGTTTGATGGGACAGTGTAGAGGGAGCTTTACTCTGTATCTAACCCGTGCTGTACCTGCCCTGGGAGTGTTTGATGGGACAGTGTAGAGGGAGCTTTACTCTGTATCTAACCCCGTGCTGTACCTGCCCTGGGAGTGTTTGATGGGACAGTGTAGAGGGAGCTTTACTCTGTATCTAACCCCTGCTGTACCTGCCCCGGGGGTGTTTGATGTGACAGTGTAGAGGGAGCTTTACTCTGTATCTAACCCCTGCTGTACCTGCCCCGGGGGTGTTTGATGGGGCAGTGTAGAGGGAGCTTTACTCTGTATCTAACCCGTGCTGTACCTGCCCTGGGAGTGTTTGATGTGACAGTGTAGAGGGAGCTTTACTCTGTGTCTAATCTGTGCTGTACCTGCCCTGGGAGTGTTGGTGCCAACACTAGTGTTCACTACGCATAATATTTCTTCCACCAGTGCTAACAGCCCTCACCTTGATCTCTACAAAATAAACACGTTTGTTTAAAAGTTGAAAAGTTAAAGTATGTGTGTTGCAGTCTGAGCTCACACTGTATATTAGAGCGTAAGTGTGAGCTCGCACCGCACACTTGAGTGTGAGCCCGGCATGACGTCGGAAACAGCCCTGTGCTGAGGGGCAAAGAGTTAAGAGTTTTGGGGCTGTGCGGTGGAAGTGTCCTCATTCTGTCTCAGCCCGCAGGACACCTTGCTGACTGATGTCTCAGTCTCTCGCCTGCAGCTCCCTCCCCACTTACAATCCCCCATTGGGCCCTCGCAGCGCTCAGAACTGGGTCAGGCACAGGGAACGCTGCGGCTGAATGCAGGAAAGGAACCCGCCTGTCCTCCCACACAGCCCGCAGGGGCCGCTGATGGATGCTGCTCATTAAAGGGCCGCCATCTCTCCCGCTTCAGCTTTTTATTTTTTCTCCAACAAGGGAGGAAGCCCTCGGGGCTCCCGCCGAGAGGCCCTGGCCTCGCTCGGGCTCCGCTCGGCAGCTTTTATCAGGGGCAGCGCGCAGCTTAAACCCGCTGCCGTGCGGTCGGCCGGGCCTCCCAGGTGTCCACGTCGACTGGGAGAAACGCCTGGCCGTTCATTCATTGAACGCCCGCAGACAGGTCCACAAAGCACACAAAGGCTAATGGAATGATGCCCTTTATCTCAATAATGCTGGAATACAAAGTGATGCTTCAGTCGTACAGAGACTTGGTCAGATCCCCATCTGGATTACTGTGTTCAGTTCTGGATCCCACACCTCAGGAAGGATATATTGGCCTTGGCGGGGGTGCAGCGCAGATTCACCCAAATGATACCCGGGGGGCTAAAAGGGTTAAATTACGAGTACGATAGCAAAATACTGCAGATGCTGCAGATTGGGTGACCGTTTGCGGAACACCTCCGTTCAGTCCGAAAGGGTGACCCCGAGCTTCCGGCCGCCTGTCACTTTAATTCTCTGCTCCATTCCCACTCTGACCTCACCGTCCTTGGCCTCTTGCATTGTTCCACGGAAGCTCACCGTAAACTCGAGGAACAGCACCTCATCTTCCGATTAGGCACTTTGCAGCCTTCCGGTCTCAATATCGAGTTCAACAATTTCAGATCATAACCTCGGCCCCTATTACATTTTTACTTATATTTTCTATCCATCTCTTTGTTTTGGTTTTTCCCTTCCCCCCCCCCCTCTGTTTTTTTTTCTCTCTCCCACATGGCAGCTGTCTCTCATTCTGCCAGAACATTTCATACCTAATCTAGAGCCGTCTTTTGTCTCCACTAGTCCTATCACCATCTCGTCTGGTTTTGAATACCTCTTAATGGCCTAGAAATTCAGTGGGCTGCGCCACCAGTTAGCGCCCAAAGAGGGCACTCAGTGGGTTTAGCGCCACTGGCCATGCCTCCTGCAAAATTTAGAGGGGCGCTAATGGTAGCGTTAGCCGGTAGCGCTGCGCCGCCACCGATGACGTCATCGGAGTGCACAGCTCCCCGCTACCGCCCCGATCGCAAAATTTGGTAGCGCCCCCCGTTGTAACGCCGGCCGCAATTTGCGACCGTTTAAGGGGGGCCTACCTGCGGCGCGGAGGTGCGGGGCGGCAATTTTTTTTTGCTGGCTGCCTGCCAGCACCTCTTCGCGTCGCCGTCCCCGGCCTCCTGAGCACCCCCCCCACCCCGCGTTGTGCCGGCTGTGCCCCAAGAGCCCGGCACTTCTCCTCGGTGCCGGGCTCTTTTGACAGCACTCGCAATCTCCGATCGCGCTGCAGCAGGCCCCTCCCCTTTAAGCGTGTGGTGCTGCGGCACGTTGCGCTGCGATTTTCAGTTGCAGCGCCCCAAGATGGATGCGGGGCGCCTCGAGCAGCGCCGCGCTTCCGTTTGGGGCGCTGAAACTGAATTTCCGGCGGGCGCTCGCGACTCCTTCCGGGGCGCCTCCAAATTTCTAGGCCAATGTCTCTTCACTTCTCTTGTTCTCTCCCAGCCCTGCCGTCGATCTATTTCATTTCCTTTCCAGTTTTGAAAAAGGGTTTCGACCCGAAACGTCGACTCTAATTTCTCTCCACGGATGTTGCCTGGCCTGCTGAGTTTTTCCAGCATTTTCTGTTGTTATATTAAATTACGAGGACAGGTTGCACAGACTGGGCTTGTATTCCCTCGAGTATAGGAGATTGAGGGGTGATCTAATCGAGGGTTCGATAGGGTAGATGGAGAGAATCTATTTCCTCTGGTGGGGGACGAGTCCAGAACAAGGGGGCGCAACCTTCAAATTAGAGCCAGGCCGTTCATCAGGAAGCACTTCTTCACACAAAATGTCGTGGAAATCTGGAACGCCCGCCCACAAAAAGCTGGGGATGCTGGAGGTCAATTGGAACTTTCAAGACTGAGATGGATAGATTTTGTTGGGTAAGGGTATCATTTTTGAGGGATACGGAGCAAAGGCAGGTCGATGGAGTTGAGGTACAGATCAGCCGTGATCCAGTTGAACGGTGGAGCAGGCTCGAGGGGCTGAATGGCCTCCTCCTGTTCCTATTGTTCCTAATTCTAGACTCTGCCCTCCTGAGTTGTGTCTGGAGGGAACACTTTGGCCTAGAAATTCAGTAGCGCCCCATTTGGGGCACCAGCCTCGCCAGGGCGCTAAAAGTAGCGCCCCGGAAGCAGTCACGGCCGCCCGCCGGAAATTCAGTTTGCGCGCCCCAGAGGGAAGCGCGGCGCTACTGGAGGCGTCCCACATCCCTCTTGGGGCGCTGCAGCTGAATATCGCTGCGCAACGTGCCGCGCGGCACACGCTGCGGCGCGGTGCGCTGCGGTACTGCAGGCCTTCCTCCCCTTCTTAAAGGGGAGGGGCCTTGTGCAGCACGATCGAGGATCGCGAGTGCCGGCAAAAGAGCCCGGCACCGAGGAGAAGTGCCGGGCTCTTGGAATGCAGTCGGCACTCCGCGGGGGGGGGTTGCTCAGGAGGTCGGGGACGGCAGCGCGGAGAGGTGCTGGCAGGTGGCCAGCAAAAAAAATGGACGCCCCGCACCTCTCCTTTAATTAGCGCCTCTACCGCCGCAGGTAGGCCCCCCTGAACCGGTCGCAAATAGCGTCCGGCGTTAAAGCAGGGGGCGCATCTAAATATTGCGATCAGGGCGCTACCGGGGCGCTGCGCTCACCGATGACGTCATTGGTGGCGGCACAGCGCTAACGGCTAGCGCCGCCATTAGCGTCCCGCTGAATTTAGCGGGAGGCGTGGCCAGTGGCTTCCGACCCACTTAGCGCCCTCTTAAGGCGCTAACGGGTGGCGCAGCCCACTGAATTTCTAGGCCTTTGAGTTGTCTAAACAGGAGCGTCCAAGCTTTTAATCTTTCAATCAAGTGTTGTTATGTTGCACCTTTCTATAATATGTTGTTTCACAAGAGAGAAAGAGATATTTACATATATACTGTATTTATAAATTTTAGTATGTTTAGGTGCATCCCACAGAGTCTCGGTTGTCACGTATAAACAGGCCTCAATATTCCCCAACCGCCCACTTTGTCTGTGAGCTGGACGGGTGCAGTGTGCTCGGCACAGACATGCTGGGACGAATGGCCTCCTTCTGTGCTGTATCATTCTATCTAACCGTGCCTGAATTTGGTGGGCCAGCACGTTTGCGCTGCCCAGTCGCACCGCAGGTTCAGGCCAGCCCACCGGCGGGGCTTTGTGCCTAGAAACAAGGCCAGGAATAAAGGCCTAAGCCTCAGGCTGAGCCACCAGTGGGGCTTTGTGCCTAGAAACAGGGCCAGGAATAAAGGCCTAAGCCTCAGGCTGAGCCACCAGTGGGGCTTTGTGCCTAGAAACAGGGCCAGGAATAAAGGCCTAAGCCTCAGGCTGAGCCACCAGTGGGGCTTTGTGCCTAGAAACAGGGCCAGGAATAAAGGCCTAAGCCTCAGGCTGAGCCACCAGTGGGGCTTTGTGCATAGAAACAGGGCCAGGAATAAAGGCCTAAGCCTCAGGCTGAGCCACCAGTGGAGCTTTGTGCCTAGAAACAAGGCCAGGAATAAAGGCCTAAGCCTCAGGCTGAGCCACCAGTGGGGCTTTGTGCCTAGAAACAGGGCCAGGAATAAAGGCCTAAGCCTCAGGCTGAGCCACCAGTGGGGCTTTGTGCCTAGAAACAGGGCCAGGAATAAAGGCCTAAGCCTCAGGCTGAGCCACCAGTGGGGCTTTGTGCCTAGAAACAGGGCCAGGAATAGAGGCCTCGGCCTCCCACCTCACCTCCATGACTCCACATGGCCTGTGCCCATTGTGATGCAGGCCTTGGTTCGCCTCTTTGGGGAAACCCCGGGGCAACATAAAGGAGTGGAGACCTGAGGTAAACAGAAAGAAAGTCTTGCATTTCTATAGCGTCTTTCACATCCTCAGGTCATCCCAAGGCGCTTCAAGCCAACGAGTCGCTGTTGTAATGCAGGAAACTTGGCAGCCAATTTGCGCAAAGCAAGCTCCCACAACAGCAATATGATTAAGACCAGATATTCTGTATTTATAGTGATATTGGTTGAGGGATAAATATTGGCCATGACACCAGGGAGTATTCCCCTGCTCTTCTTTGAAATAATGGCCACGGGAGCTTTCACACCCACTTGAGAGAGCAGACGGGGCCTCGATTTAACGTCTCATGCAAAAGACGGCACCTCCGACAGTGCAGCACTCCCACAGCACTGCACTGGGAGGGTCAGCCTGGAGTTTTGTGCTCAAGTCTCTGCAGCGGGACTTGAACCCACGACCTTCTGACCCAGAGGCGAGAGTGCGACCCACTGAACCCGCTGACATCTCGTTTATGGCTGGGAGCAGAGAGTAACCCAGGCGAATAGGAAAGGAATATCGAGAGCGTAAAGTTCAAATCCCAGCTCCCACTAGATCCCACGTATCTCAAGTCAATAACGGATCTTGGGATGTTGATGTAGGATTTATGTATCAAAAAGGGAACCGCCCATTCCACATCTCCAGTCAACAAAATTCAAATGGTGAAAACAAGCCAGTAAGATATATAACGGCAAATTGAGCCTGGAATGCAGTACTTCTGCAGGTCTGTCAATGAACAACACTGGAGTACAGTACTGGTGAGTACAGGTCTATCACTGTCTAACACTGGGGTACAGTACTGGTGAGTACAGGTCTATCACTGTCTAACACTGGGGTACAGTACTGGTGGGTACAGGTCTGTCCCTGTATAACACTGGGGTACAGTACTGGTGGGTACAGGTCTGTCACTGTATAACACTGGAGTACAGTACTGGTGAGTAAAGGTCTGTCCCTGTCTAACACTGGGGTACAGTACTGGAGGGTACAGGTCTGTCACTGTATAACACTGGGGTACAGTACTGGTGGGTATAGGTCTGTCACTGTCTAACACTGGGGTACAGTACTGGAGGGTACAGGTCTGTCACTGTATAACACTGGGGTACAGTACTGGTGGGTACTGGTCTGTCACTGTATAACACTGGGGTACAGTACTGGTGAGTACAGGTCTGTCACTGTATAACACTGGGGTACAGTACTGGAGGGTACAGGTCTGTCCCAGTATAACACTGGGGTTCAGTACTGGTGAGTACAGGTCTGTTACTGTATAACACTGGGGTACAGTACTGGTGGGTACAGGTCTGTCACTGTGTAACACTGGGGTACAGTACTGGTGGGTACAGGTTTGTCATTGTATAACACTGGGGTACAGTACTGGTGAGTACAGGTCTGTCACTGTATAACACTGGGGTACAGTACTGGTGGGTACAGGTCTGTCACTGTATAACACTGGGGTACAGTACTGGAGGGTACAGGTCTGTCACTGTATAACACTGGGGTACAGTACTGGTGAGTACAGGTCTATCACTGTCTAACACTGGGGTACAGTACTGGTGGGTACAGGTCTGTCACTGTATAACACTGGGGTACAGTACTGGTGAGTACAGGTCTGTCACTGTATAACACTGGGGTACAGTACTGGTGAGTACAGGTCTGTCACTGTATAACACTGGGGTACAGTACTGGTGGGTACAGGTCTGTCACTGTATAACACTGGGGTACAGTACTGGTGGGTACAGGTCTGTCACTGTCTAACACTGGGGTACAGTACTGGTGGGTACAGGTCTGTCACTGTATAACACTGGGGTACAGTACTGGTGGGTACAGGTCTGTCACTGTACAACACTGGGGTACAGTACTGGTGGGTACAGGTCTGTCACTGTATAACACTGGGGTACAGTGCCGGTGGGTACAGGTCTGTCACTGTATAACACTGGGGTACAGTACTGGTGGGTACAGGTCTGTCACTGTACAACACTGGGGTACAGTACTGGTGGGTACAGGTCTGTCACTGTATAACACTGGGGTACAGTACTGGTGGGTACAGGTCTCTCACTGTCTAACACTGGGGTACAGTACTGGTGGGTACAGGTCTGTCACTGTATAACACTGCGGTACAGTACATAAGAACATAAGAACATAAGAAATAGGAGCAGGAGTAGGCCAATCGGCCCCTCGAGCCTGCTCCGCCATTCAATAAGATCATGGCTGATCTGATCCTAATCGCCAATCCACTATCACAGAACCATCTCCTGAATCTAACAGAATAAGACACACGAAATAGGAGCAGGATCAGGCTACACGGCCCCTGGGCCCGCTCCGCTACCCACAGGGCCATGACCGAGCCGAACCTAGACTCATGTCCAAATTCCTGCCCGCTCCCCGTAACCCTTAATTCCCTTTACTTCTAGGAAACTGTCTATTTCTGTTTTAAATTTATGTAATGATGTAGCTTCTACAGCTTTTTGGGGCAGCATACTCCATGGACCTACCACCCTCTGAGTGAAGTAGTTCCTCCTCATCTCAGTTTTGAAAGAGCAGCCCCTTATTCTAAGACTATGCCCCCTAGTTCTAGTTTCACCCATCGGGAACATCTTCCCCGCATCCACCCGATCCAACCCCTTCACAATCTTATGTTTCAATAAGATCGCCTCTCATTCTTCTGAACTCCAATGAGTAGAGTCCCAATCTACTCAACCTCTCCTCATATGTCCATCCCCTCATCCCCGGGATTAACCGAGTGAACCTTCTTTGTACTGACTCGAGAGCAAGTATGTCCTTTCTTAAGTATGGACACCAAAACTGTATGCAGTATTCCAGGTGCGGTCTCACCAATACCTTGTACAACTGAAGCAATACCTCCCTATTTTTATATTCTATCCCCCTAGCAATGAAAGCCAACATTCCATTGGCCTTCTTAATCACTTGCTGCACCTGCATACTAACCTTTTGAGTTTCGTGCACCAGGACCCCCAGATCCCTTTGTACTTCAGTACTTTCCAGTTTCTTGCCATTAAGATAATAACTTGCTCTACGATTTTTCCTGCCAAAGTGCATAACCTCACACTTTCCAGTATTGTATTCCATCTGCCAAGTCTCTGCCCACTTAGCCTGTCGATGTCCCCTTGCAGGTTTTTTAAGTCCTCCTCACTCACTACTTTCCCCCCCATCTTAGTATCATCTGCAAACTTTGATATGTTACACTCGGTCCCCTCCTCCAAATCGTTAATATAGATTGTAAAGAGTTGGGGACCCAGCACTGACCCCTGAGGAACACCACTAGTTACCGATTGCCAGTCTGAGAATGAACCATTTATCCCAACTCTCTGCCTTCTGTTAGATAGCCAATCCTCTATCCATGCCAGAATATTACCCCCAATCTTGTGATTTTTTTATCTTAAGCAATAATCTTTTGTGTGGCACCTTGTCAAATGCCTTTTGGAAGTCTAAATACACTATGTCCACTGGTTCCCCTTTATCCACCCTATACGTTACTTCCTCAAAGAACTCCAGCAAATTTGTCAAACATGACTTCCCCTTCATAAAACCATGCTGACTTTGTCCGATTAAATTATGATTATCCAAATGTCCTGTTACTGTCTCCTTAATAATGGACTCCAAAATTTTACCTACCACAGATGTTAGGCTAACCGGTCTATAGTTTCCAGCCTTCTGTCTACTGCCCTTTTTAAATAAGGGTGTTACATTAGCAGTTTTCCAGTCTGCCGGGACCTTTGCCGAGTCCAGGGAGTTTTGGAAAATTATTACCAATGCATCCACAATCCCTACCGCCACTTCCCTCAAGACCCTAGGATGTAAGCCATCAGGTCCAGGTGATTTATCCGCCTTGAGTCCCATTATTTTACCGAGTACCACTTCCTTAGTGATTTTGACCGTGTTTAGCTCCTCCCCCCCTTTAGCCCCCTGTTTGTCCAGTGTTGGGATATTCTTAGTGTCTTCTACTGTAAAGACTGATGTAAAATATTCATTCAGTGTTTTTGCCATCTCCATATTTCCCACCATTAATTTCCCGGTCTCATCCTCTAAGGGACCAACATTTACTTTAGCCACCCTTTTTTTTTTATATAACTATAAAAACTCTTATTATCTGTTTTTATATTTTTTGCTAATTTACTTTCACAATCTATCTTCCCTTTCTTAATCAATCTTTGTTATTTTTTGCTGTCTTTTAAAGTTTTCCCAATCCTCTATCCTCCCACTAGATTTGGCTACCTTATATGCCCTTGTTTTTAATCGAATACTATCCTTAATTTCTTTACTTAGCCACAGATGGCTGTCTTTTCTTTTACACCCTTTTCTTCTCAGTGGAATATATATTTTTTGGAAGTTGTAAAATAACTCCTTAAATGTACACCACTGATCATGTATCGTCTTACCCTTTAATCTATTTTCCCAATCCACTCTACTCAATTCTGCTCTCATACCTTCATAGTCTCCTTTATTCAAGCTTAGCACGCTTGTTTGAGATCCAACCTTCTCACCCTCTAATTGAATATGGAATTCAACCATGTTATGGTCACTCATTCCAAGGGGATCCTTTACTAGGACATTTTTAATTAATCCCGTCTCGTTACACAGGACCAGATCTAAGGTTGCTTGCCCCCTGGTCGGTTCAGTTACATACTGCTCAAGAAACCCATCCCTAATACACTCAATGAACTCATCCTCAAGGCAGCCCTGCCCAATTTGATTTGTCCAATTAATATGATAGTTAAAATCCCCCATAATTATAGATGTTCCCTTATTACAAGCCTCAACTATTTCCTGATTGATACTCCGTCCAACAGAGTTGCCACTGTTCGGAGGCCTATAGGCTACTCCCACTAGTGTTTTTTTCCCCTTATTATTCCTTACCTCCACCCAAACTGTTTCATTATCCTGATCTTTTGACCCAATATCATTTCTCTGTATTACAGTGATTCCTTCCTTTATTAACATAGCCACCCCACCTCCCCTTCCTTCCTGCCTGTCCTTCCTGATCGTTAAATAACCTGGTATGTTTAATTCCCAGGCATTGTCACCCTGCAGCCATGTTTCTGTAATGGCCACAAGATCATACCCATATGTAGTTATTTGTGCCATTAACTCGTCTATTTTGTTACGAATGCTACGTGCATTCAGATAGAGAACTTTCAAATATGTTTTGTGACACTTAGTTCCTGCTTTTGCCCTTTTTATTATTTTACCTTTTACTCCATACCTTCTGCCCCTTCCTGACACGCTCTGACACTGTATAACAGCGACAGGCCTGTCACTGTATAACACTGGGGTACAGTACTGGCAGGTACAGGTCTGTCCCTGTGTAACACTGGGGTACAGTACTGGAGGGTTCAGGTCAGTCACTGTATAACACTGGGGTACAGTACTGGTGGGTACAGGTCTGTCCCAGTATAACACTGGGGTACAGTACTGGTGGGTACAGGTCTGTCACTGTATAACACTGGGGTACAGTACTGGTGGGTACAGGTCTGTCACTGTATAACACTGGGGTACAGTACTGGTGGGTACAGGTCTGTCGCTGTATAACACTGGGGTACAGTACTGGTGGGTACAGGTCTGTCACTGTGTAACACTGGGATACAGTACTGGTGGGTACAGGTCTGTCACTGTATAACACTGGGGTACAGTACTGGAGGGTACAGGTCTGTCACTGTGTAACACTGGGGTACAGTACTGGTGGGTACAGGTCTGTCACTGTGTAACACTGTGGTACAGTACTGGTGGGTACAGGCCTGTCATTGTACAACACTGGAATCTGTGGGTGTGAGCGCGATAGTGTGGCCTGTGAGTGTGAGAGGGATAGTGAGGCCTGTGGGTGTGAGAGGGATAATGAGTCCTGTGAGTGTGAGAGGGATAGTGAGGCCTGTGATTGTGAGAGGGATTGTGAGGCCTGTGAGTGTGAGAGGGATACTGAGGCCTGTGGGTGTTAGAGGGATAGTGAAGCCTGTGAGTGTGAGAGTGATAGTGAGGCCTGTGAGTGTGAGAGGGATAGTGAGGCCTGTGGGTGTGAGAGGGATAGTGAGGCGTGTGAGTGTGAGTGGGAGAGTGAGGTGTGTGAGTGTGAGGGATAGTGAGGCCTGTGGATGTGAGAGGGATAGTGAGGCCTGTGGATGTGAGCGGGATAGTGAGGCCTGTGGGTGTGAGAGGGATAGTGAGGGCTGTGAGTGTGAGATGGATAGTGAGGCCTGTGAGTGTGAGAGGGATAGTGAGGCCTGTGAGTGTGAGAGGGATAGTGAGGCCTGTGAGTGTGAGAGGGATAGTGAGGCCTGTGAGTGTGAGAGGGATAGTGAGGCCTGTGAGTGTGAGAGGGATAGTGAGGCCTGTGAGTGTGAGAGGGATAGTGAGGCCTGTGTGTGTGAGAGTGATAGTGAGGCCTGTGGGTGTGAGAGGGATAGTGAGGCCTGTGGGTGTGAGAGGGAGAGTGAGGCCTGTGGTGTGAGAGGGATAGTGAGGCCTGAGTGTGAGAGAGATAGTGAGGCCTGTGGGTGTGAGAGGGATAGTGAGGGCTGTGAGTGTGAGATGGATAGTGAGGCCTGTGAGTGTGAGAGGGATAGTGAGGCCTGTGAGTGTGAGAGGGATAGTGAGGCCTGTGAGTGTGAGAGGGGTAGTGAGGCCTGTGAGTGTGAGAGGGATAGTGAGGCCTGTGAGTGTGAGAGGGATAGTGAGGCCTGTGTGTGTGACAGTGATAGTGAGGCCTGTGGGTCTGAGAGGGATAGTGAGGCCTGTGGGTGTGAGAGGGAGAGTGAGGCCTGTGGGTGTGAGAGGGATAGTGAGGCCTGAGTGTGAGAGAGATAGTGAGTTCTGTGGGTGTGAGAGGGATAGTGAGGCCTGTGGGTGTGAGAGGGATAGTGAGGCCTGTGATTGTGAGAGGGATTGTGAGGCCTGTGAGTGTGAGAGGGATAGTGAGGCCTGTGGGTGTTAGAGGGATAGTGAAGCCTGTGAGTGTGAGAGTGATAGTGAGGCCTGTGAGTGTGAGAGGGATAGTGAGGCCTGTGTGTGTGAGAGTGATAGTGAGGCCTGTGGGTGTGAGAGGGATAGTGAGGCCTGTGAGTGTGAGTGGGATAGTGAGGTGTGTGAGTGTGAGGGATAGTGAGGCCTGTGGATGTGAGAGGGATAGTGAGGCCTGTGGGTGTGAGCGGGATAGTGAGGCCTGTGGGTGTGAGAGGGATAGTGAGGGCTGTGAGTGTGAGATGGAGAGTGAGGCCTGTGAGTGTGAGAGGGATAGTGAGGCCTTTGAGTGTGAGAGGGATAGTGAGGCCTGTGAGTGTGAGAGGGAAAGTGAGGCCTGTGAGTGCGAGAGGCATAGTGAGGCCTGTGAGTGTGAGAGGCATAGTGAGGCCTGTGAGTGTGAGAGGGATAGTGAGGCCTGTGAGTGTGAGAGGGATAGTGAGGCCTGTGAGTGTGAGAGGGATAGTGAGGCCTGTGAGAGTGAGAGGGATAGTGAGGCCTGTGAGTGTGAGATGGACAGTGAGGCCTGTGAGTGTGAGAGGGATAGTGAGGCCTGTGTGTGTGAGAGTGATAGTGAGGACTGTGGGTGTGAGAGGGATAGTGAGGCCTGTGAGTGTGAGAGGTAGAGTGAGGCCTGTGGGTGTTAGCAGGATAGTGAGGCCTGTGAGTGTGAGAGGGATAGTGAGGCCTGTGGGTTTGAGAGGGATAGTGAGGCCTGTGAGTGTGAGAGGGAGAGTGAGGCCTGTGAGTGTGAGAGGGAGAGGGAGAGTGAGGCCTGTGAGTGTGAGAGGGATAGTGAGGCCTGTGAGTGTGAGAGGGATAGTGAGGCCTGTGAGTGTGAGAGGGATAGTGAGGCCTGTGAGTGTGAGAGGGATAGTGAGGCCTGTGAGTGTGAGAGGGAGAGTGAGGCCTGTGGGTGTGATCAGGATAGTGAGGCCTGTGGGTGTGAGAGGGATAGTGAGGCCTGTGAGTGTGAGAATGACAGTGAGGCCTGTGAGTGTGAGAGGGATAGTGAGGCCTGTGGGTGTGAGAGGGATAGTGAGGCCTGTGAGTGTGAGTGCGATAGTGAGGGCTGTGGGTGTGAGAGGGATAGTGAGACCTGTGACAGTGAGTGGGATAGTGAGGTGTGTGAGTGTGATGTATAGTGAGACCTGTGGATGTGAGAGGGACAGTGAGGCTTGTGGGTGTAAGAGGGATAGTGAGGGCTATGAGTGTTAGAGGGATAGTGAGGCCTGTGAGTGTGAGAGGGATAGTGAGGCCTGTGGGTGTGAGAGGGATAGTGAGGTCTGTGGGTGTGAGAGTGATAGTGAGGCCTGTGAGTGTGAGAGGGATAGTGAGGCCTGTGAGTGTGAGAGGGATAGTGAGGCCTGTGAGTGTGAGAGGGATAGTGAGGCCTGTGGGTGTGAGAGGGATAGTGAGGCCTGTGGGTGTGAGAGGGAGAGTGAGGCCTGTGGGTATGAGCTGGATAGTGAGGCCTGTGGGTGTGAGAGGGATAGTGAGGCCTGTGGGTGTGAGAGGGAGAGTGAGGCCTGTGAGTGTGAGAGGGATAGTGAGGCCTGTGAGAGTGAGGGATAGTGAGGCCTGTGAGTGTGAGCGGGATAGTGAGGCCTGTGAGTGTGAGAGGGATAGTGAGGCCTGTGAGTGTGAGAGGGATAGTGAGGCCTGTGAGTGTGAGAGGGATAGTGAGGCCTGTGGGTGTGAGAGGGATAGTGAGGCCTGTGGGTGTGAGCAGGATAGTGAGGCCTGTGGGTGTGAGAGGGATAGTGAGGTGTGTGAGTGTAAGAGGGATCGTGAGGCCTGTGAGTTTGAGAGGGATAGTGAGGCCTGTGAGTGTGAGTGGGATAGGGAGGCCTGTGAGTGTGAGAGTGGGAGTGAGGCCTGTGAGTGTGAGAGGGATAGTGAGGCCTGTGGGTGTGAGAGTGATAGTGAGGTCTGTGAGTGTGAGAGTGATAGTGAGGCCTGTGAGTGTAAGAGGGATAGTGAGGCCTGTGAGCGTGAGAGTGATCGTGAGGGCTGTGAGTGTGAGAGGGATAGTGAGGCCTGTGCGTGTGAGAGGCATAGTGAGGCATGTGGGTGTGAGAGTGATAGTGAGGCCTGTGGGTGTGAGAGGGATAGTGAGGCCTGTGAGTGTGACAGGGATAGTGAGGCCTGTGGGTGTGAGAGGGATAGTGAGGCCGGTGTGTGTGGGAGGGATAGTGAGGCCTGTGGGTGTCAGCGGGATAGTGTGGCCTGTGAGTGTGAGAGGGATAATGAGGCCTGTGAATGTGAGAGGGATAGTGAGGCCTGTGAGTGTGAGAGGGATAGTGAGGCCTGTGAGTGTGAGAGGGATAGTGAGGCCTGTGAGTGTGAGAGGGATAGTAAGGCCTGTGGGTGTGCGAGGGATAGTGAGGCCTGTGAGTGTGAAAGGGAGAGTGAGGTCTGTGAGTGTGAGAGTGATAGTAAGGCCTGTGGGTGTGAGAGGGATAGTGTGGCCTGTGGGTGTGAGAGGGATAGTGAGGCCTGTGTGTTTGAGAGGGGTAGTGAGGCCTGTGGGTGAGAGAGGGATAGTGAGGCCTGTGAATGGGAGAGGGATAGTGAGGCCTGTGAGTGTGAGAGGGATAGTGAGGTCTGTGAGTTTGAGAGGGATAGTGAGGCCTGTGGGTAAGAGAGGGGTAGTGAGGCCTGTGAGTGTGAGAGGGATAGTGTGGCCTGTGAGTGTGAGAGTGATAGTGAGGCCTGTGAGTGTGAGAGGGATAGTGAGGCCTGTGGGTGTGAGAGGGATAGTGAGGCCTGTGAGTGTGAGAGGGGTAGTGAGGCCTGTGGGTGTGAGAGGGATAGTGAGGCCTGTGAGTGTGAGAGGGACAGTGAGTACTGTGAGTCTGAGAGTGATAGTAAGGCCTGTGAGTGTGAGAGGGATAGTGAGGTCTGTGGGTGTGAGAAGGATAGTGAGGTCTGTGAGTGTGAGAGGGATAGTGAGGCCTGTGCGTGTGAGAGTGATAGTGAGGCCTGTGGGTGTGAGAGGGATAGTGGGGCCTGTGAGTGTGAGAGGGATAGTGAGGCCTGTGAGTGTGAGAGGGATAGTGAGGCCTGTGAGTGTGAGAGGGATAGTGAGGCCTGTGCGTGTGAGAGGGATAGTGAGGCCTGTGCGTGTGAGAGGGATAGTGAGGCCTGTGAGTGTGAGAGGGATAGTGAGGCCTGTGAGTGTGAGAGGGATAGTGAGGCCTGTGAGTGAGAGAGGGATAGTGAGGTCTGTGAGTGTGAGAGGGATAGTGAGGCCTGTGAGTGTGAGTGATAGTAAGGGCTGTGAGTGTGAGAGGGATAGTGAGGCCTGTAGGTGTGAGTGATAGTGAGGGCTGTGAGTGTGAGAGCGATAGTAAGGCCTGTGAGAGGGATAGTGAGGCCTGTGAGTGTGAGAGGGATAGTGAGGCCTGTGGGTGTGAGAATGATAGTGAGGCCTGTGGGTGTGAGAGGGATATTGAGGCCTGTGAGTGTGAGAGGGATAGTGAGGCCTGTGAGTATGAGAGGGATAGAGAGGGAGAGGGAGACCTGTGAGTGTGAGAGGGATAGTGAGGCCTGTGGGTGTGAGAGTGATAGTGAGGCCTGTGAGTGTGAGAGTGAGCGTGAGGCCTGTGAGTGTGAGAGTGATAGTGAGGGCTGTGGGTGTGAGAGTGATATTGAGGCCTATGAGTGTGAGAGGGAGAGTGAGGCCTGTGGGTGAGAGAGGGATAGTGAGGCCTGTGGGTGTGAGAGGGAGAGTGAGGCCAGTGGGTGTGAGAGGGATAGTGAGGCCTGAGTGTGAGAGAGATAGTGATGCCTGTGGGTGTGAGAGGGAGAGTGAGGCCTGTGGGTATGAGCTGGATAGTGAGGCCTGTGGGTGTGAGAGGGATAGTGAGGCCTGTGGGAGTGAGAGGGAGAGTGAGGCCTGTGAGTGTGAGAGGGATAGTGAGGCCTGTGAGTTTCAGGGATAGTGAGGCCTGTGAGTGTGAGAGGGATAGTGAGGCCTGTGAGTGTGAGAGGGATAGTGAGGCCTGTGAGTGTGAGAGTGATAGTGAGGCCTGTGAGTGTGAGAGGGATAGTGACGCCTGTGGGTGTGAGAGGGATAGTGAGGCCTGTGGGTGTGAGCAGGATAGTGAGGCCTGTGGGTGTGAGAGCGATAGTGAGACCTGTGAGTGTGAGAGGGATAGTGAGGCCTGTTGGTGTGAGAGGGATAGTGAGGTGAGTGAGTGTGAGAGGGATAGTGAGGCCTGTGAGCGTGAGAGGGATAGTGAGGCCTGTGAGTGTGAGAGGGATAGTGAGGCCTGTGGGTGTGAGCAGGATGGTAAGGCCTGTGGGTGTGAGGGGGATAGTGAGGCCTGTGAGCGTGAGAGTGGGAGTGAGGCCTGTGAGTGTGAGAGGGATAGTGAGGCCTGTGGGTGTGAGAGTGATAGTGAGGTCTGTGAGTGTGAGAGTGATCGTGAGGCCTGTGAGTGTAAGAGGGATAGTGAGGCCTGTGAGCGTGAGAGTGATCGTGAGGGCAGTGAGTGTGAGAGGGATAGTGAGGCCTGTGCGTGTGAGAGGCATAGTGAGGCATGTGGGTGTGAGAGTGATAGTGAGGCCTGTGGGTGTGAGAGGGATAGTGAGGCCTGTGAGTGTGAGAGGGATAGTGAGGCCTGTGGGTGTGAGAGGGATAGTGAGGCCGGTGTGTGTGGGAGGGATAGTGAGGCCTGTGGGTGTCAGCGGGATAGTGTGGCCTGTGAGTGTGAGAGGGATAGTGAGGCCTGTGAATGTGAGAGGGATAGTGAGGCCTGTGAGTGTGAGAGGGATAGTGAGGCCTGTGAGTGTGAGAGGGATAGTGAGGCCTGTGAGTGCGAGAGGGATAGTGAGGCCTGTGGATGTGCGAGGGATAGTGAGGCCTGTGAGTGTGAAAGGGAGAGTGAGGTCTGTGTGTGTGAGAGTGATAGTAAGGCCTGTGTGTGTGAGAGGGATAGTGTGGCCTGTGGGTGTGAGAGGGATAGTGAGGCCTGTGTGTTTGAGAGGTGTAGTGAGGCCTGTGGGTGAGAGAGGGATAGTGAGGCCTGTGAATGGGAGAGGGATAGTGAGGCCTGTGAGTGTGAGAGGGATAGTGAGGTCTGTGAGTTTGAGAGGGATAGTGAGGCCTGTGGGTAAGAGAGGGATAGTGAGGCCTGTGAGTGTGAGAGGGATAGTGTGGCCTGTGAGTGTGAGAGTGATAGTGAGGCCTGTGAGTGTGAGAGGGATAGTGAGGCCTGTGGGTGTGAGAGGGATAGTGAGGCCTGTGAGTGTGAGAGGGTAGTGAGGCCTGTGAGTGTGAGAGGGATAGTGAGTACTGTGAGTCTGAGAGTGATAGTAAGGCCTGTGAGTGTGAGAGGTATAGTGAGGTCTGTGGGTGTGAGAAGGATAGTGAGGTCTGTGAGTGTGAGAGGGATAGTGAGGCCTGTGCGTGTGAGAGTGATAGTGAGGCCTGTGGGTGTGAGAGGGATAGTGAGGCCAGTGAGTGTGAGAGGGATAGTGAGGCCTGTGAGTGTGAGAGGGATAGTGAGGCCTGTGAGTGTGAGAGGGATAGTGAGGCCTGTGCGTGTGAGAGGGATAGTGAGGCCTGTGAGTGTGAGAGGGATAGTGAGGCCTGTGAGTGTGAGAGGGATAGTGAGGCCTGTGAGTGAGAGAGGGATAGTGAGGTCTGTGAGTGTGAGAGGGATAGTGAGGCCTGTGAGTGTGAGTGATAGTAAGGGCTGTGAGTGTGAGAGGGATAGTGAGGCCTGTAGGTGTGAATGATAGTGAGGGCTGTGAGTGTGAGAGCGATAGTAAGGCCTGTGAGATGGATAGTGAGGCCTGTGAGTGTGAGAGGGATAGTGAGGCCTGTGGGTGTGAGAGGGATAGTGAGGCCTGTAGGTGTGAGAGGGATATTGAGGCCTGTGAGTGTGAGAGGGATAGTGAGGCCTGTGAGTATGAGAGGGATAGAGAGGGAGAGGGAGACCTGTGAGTGTGAGAGGGATAGTGAGGCCTGTGGGTGTGAGAGTGATAGTGAGGCCTGTGAGTGTGAAAGTGAGCGTGAGGCCTGTGAGTGTGAGTGTGATAGTGAGGGCTGTGGGTGTGAGAGTGATATTGAGGCCTATGAGTGTGAGAGGGAGAGTGAGGCCTGTGGGTGAGAGAGGGATAGTGAGGCCTGTGGGTGTGAGAGGGAGAGTGAGGCCTGTGGGTGTCAGAGGGATAGTGAGGCCTGAGTGTGAGAGAGATAGTGAGGCCTGTGGGTGTGAGAGGGAGAGTGAGGCCTGTGGGTATGAGCTGGATAGTGAGGCCTGTGGGTGTGAGAGGGATAGTGAGGCCTGTGGGTGTGAGAGGGAGAGTGAGGCCTGTGAGTGTGAGAGGGATAGTGAGGCCTGTGAGTTTGAGGGATAGTGAGGCCTGTGAGTGTGAGAGGGATAGTGAGGCCTGTGAGTGTGAGAGGGATAGTGAGGCCTGTGGGTGTGAGAGGGATAGTGAGGCCTGTGGGTGTGAGCAGGATAGTGAGGCCTGTGGGTGTGAGAGCGATAGTGAGACCTGTGAGTGTGAGAGGGATAGTGAGGCCTGTTGGTGTGAGAGGGATAGTGAGGTGAGTGAGTGTGAGAGGGATAGTGAGGCCTGTGAGTGTGAGAGGGATAGTGAGGCCTGTGAGTGTGAGAGGGATAGTGAGGCCTGTGGGTGTGAGCAGGATTGTAAGGCCTGTGGGTGTGAGGGGGATAGTGAGGCCTGTGAGTGTGAGAGTGGGAGTGAGGCCTGTGAGTGTGAGAGGGATAGTGAGGCCTGTGGGTGTGAGAGTGATAGTGAGGTCTGTGAGTGTGAGAGTGATCGTGAGGCCTGTGAGTGTAAGAGGGATAGTGAGGCCTGTGAGCGTGAGAGTGATCGTGAGGGCTGTGAGTGTGAGAGGGATAGTGAGGCCTGTGCGTGTGAGAGGCATAGTGAGGCATATGGGTGTGAGAGTGATAGTGAGGCCTGTGGGTGTGAGAGGGATTGTGAGGCCTGTGAGTGTGAGAGGGATAGTGAGGCCTGTGGGTGTGAGAGGGATAGTGAGGCCGGTGAGTGTGGGAGGGATAGTGAGGCCTGTGGGTGTCAGCGGGATAGTGTGGCCTGTGAGTGTGAGAGGGATAGTGAGGCCTGTGAATGTGAGAGGGATAGTGAGGCCTGTGAGTGTGAGAGGGATAGTGAGGCCTGTGAGTGTGAGAGGGATAGTGAGGCCTGTGAGTGTGAGAGGGATAGTGAGGCCTCTGGGTGTGCGAGGGATAGTGAGGCCTGTGAGTGTGAAAGGGAGAGTGAGGTCTGTGAGTGTGAGAGTGATAGTAAGGCCTGTGGGTGTGAGAGGGATAGTGTGGCCTGTGGGTGTGAGAGGGATAGTGAGGCCTGTGTGTTTGAGAGGGATAGTGAGGCCTGTGGGTGAGAGAGGGATAGTGAGGCCTGTGAATGGGAGAGGGATAGTGAGGCCTGTGAGTGTGAGGGATAGTGAGGGCTGTGAATCTGAGAGTGATAGTGAGGCCTGTGAGTGTGAGAGGGATAGTGAGGTCTGTGCGATTGAGAGGGATAGTGAGGCCTGTGGGTGAGAGAGGGATAGTGAGGCCTGTGAGTGTGAGAGGGATAGTGTGGCCTGTGAGTGTGAGAGTGATAGTGAGGCCTGTGAGTGTGAGAGGGATAGTGAGGCCTGTGGGTGTGAGATGGATAGTGAGGCCTGTGAGTGTGAGAGTGATAGTGAGGCCTGTGGGTGTGAGAGGGATAGTGAGGCCTGTGAGTGTGAGAGGGATAGTGAGGACTGTGAGTCTGAGACTGATAGTAAGGCCTGTGAGTGTGAGAGGGATAGTGAGGTCTGTGGGTGTGTGAAGGATAGTGAGGTCTGTGAGTGTGAGAGGGATAGTGAGGCCTGTGCGTGTGAGAGTGATAGTGAGGCCTGTGGGTGTGAGAGGGATAGTGAGGCCTGTGAGTGTGAGAGGGATAGTGAGGCCTGTGAGTGTGAGAGGGATTGTGAGGCCTGTGAGTGTGAGAGGGATAGTGAGGCCTGTGCGCGTGAGAGGGATAGTGAGGCCTGTGCGTGAGAGAGGGATAGTGAGGCTTTGATTGTGAGAGGGATAGTGAGGCCTGTGAGTGTGAGAGGGATAGTGAGGCTTTGATTGTGAGAGGGATAGTGAGGCCTGTGAGTGTGAGAGGGATAGTGAGGCTTTGATTGTGAGAGGGATAGTGAGGCCTGTGAGTGTGAGAGGGATAGTGAGGCCTGTAGGTGTGAGTGATAGTGAGGCCTGTGAGTGTGAGAGGGATAGTGAGGCCTGTGGGTGTGAGAGGGATAGTGAGGCCTGTGGGTGTGAGAGGGATATTGAGGCCTGTGAGTGTGAGATGGATAGTGAGGCCTGTGAGTATGAGAGGGATAGAGAGGGAGAGGGGGACCTGTGAGTGTGAGAGGGATAGTGAGGCCTGTGGGTGTGAGAGTGATAGTGAGGCCTGTGAGTGTGAGAGTGAGCGTGAGGACTGTGAGTGTGAGAGTGATAGTGAGGGCTGTGGGTGTGAGAGTGATAGTGAGGCTTATGAGTGTGAGAGGGAGAGTGAGGCCTGTGGGTGAGAGAGGCATAGTGAGGCCTGTGGGTGTGAGAGGGAGAGTGAGGCCTGTGGGTGTGAGAGGGATAGTGAGGCCTGAGTGTGAGAGAGATAGTGAGGCCTGTGGGTGTGACAGGGATAGTGAGGCCTGTGAGTGTGAGAGGGATAGTGAGGCATGTGAGTGTGAGAGGGATAGTGAGGCCTGTGAGTGTGAGATGGATTGTGAGGCCTGTGAGTGTGAGAGGGATAGTGAGGCCTGTGAGCGTGAGAGTGATCGTGTGAGTGTGAGAGGGATAGTGAGGCCTGTGCTTGTGAGAGGCATAGTGAGGCATGTGGGTGTGAGAGTGATAGTGAGGCCTGTGGGTGTGAGAGGGATAGTGAGGCCTGTGAGTGTGAGAGGGATAGTGAGGCCTGTGGGTGTGAGAGGGATAGTGAGGCCGGTGTGTGTGGGAGGGATAGTGAGGCCTGTGGGTGTCAGCGGGATAGTGTGGCCTGTTAGTGTGAGAGGGATAGTGAGGCCTGTGAATGTGAGAGGGATAGTGAGGCCTGTGAGTGTGAGAGGGATAGTGTGGCCTGTGGGTGTGAGAGGGATAGTGAGGCCTGTGTGTTTGAGAGGGATAGTGAGGCCTGTGGGTGAGAGAGGGATAGTGAGGCCTATGAGTGGGAGAGGGATCGTGAGGCCTGTGAGTGTGAGAAGGATAGTGAGGCCTGTGGGTGAGAGAGGGATAGTGAGGCCTGTGAGTGTTAGAGGTATAATGTGGCCTGTGAGTGTGAGAGTGATAGTGAGCCCTGTGAGTGTGAGAGGGATAGTGAGGCCTGTGGGTGTGAGAGGGATAGTGAGGCCTGTGAGTGTGAGAGGGATAGTGAGGCCTGTGGGTGTGAGAGGGATAGTGAGGCCTGTGAGTGTGAGAGGGATAGTGAGGGCTGTGAGTCTGAGAGTGATAGTGAGGCCTGTGAGTGTGAAAGGGATAGTGAAGTCTGTGGGTGTGAGAAGGATAGTGAGGCCTCTGAGTGTGAGAGGGATAGTGAGGCCTGTGCGTGTGAGAGTGATAGTGAGGCCTGTGGGTGTGAGAGGGATAGTGAGGCCTGTGAGTGTGAGAGGGATAGTGAGGCCTGTGAGTGTGAGAGGGATAGTGAGGCCTGTGAGTGTGAGAGGGATAGTGAGGCCTGTGCGTGTGAGAGGGATAGTGAGGCCTGTGCGTGTGAGAGGAATAGTGAGGCCTGTGAGTGTGAGAGGGATAGTGAGGCCTGTGAGTGTGAGAGGGATAGTGAGGCCTGTGAGTGAGAGAGGGATAATGAGGTCTGTGAGTGTGAGAGGGAAAGTGAGGCCTGTGCGTGTGAGAGGGATAGTGAGGCCTGTGCGTGTGAGAGGGATAGTGAGGCCTGTGAGTGTGAGAGGGATAGTGAGGCCTGTGAGTGTGAGAGGGATAGTGAGGCCTGTGAGTGAGAGAGGGATAGTAAGGGCTCTGAGTGTGAGAGGGATAGTGAGGCCTGCAGGTGTGAGAGGGATAGTGAGGCCTGTGGGTGTGAGAGGGATATTGAGGCCTGTGAGTGTGAGAGGGATAATGAGGCCTGTGAGTATGAGAGGGATAGAGAGGGAGAGGGAGACCTGTGAGTGTGAGAGGGATAGTGAGGCCTGTGGGTGTGAGAGTGATAGTGAGGCCTATGACTGTGAGAGGGAGATGAGGCCTGTGGGTAAGAGAGGGATAGTGAGGCCTGTGGGTGTGAGAGGGAGAGTGAGGCCTGTGGGTGTGAGAGGGATAGTGAGGCCTGAGTGTGAGAGAGATAGTGAGGCCTGTGATTGTGAGAGGGATCGTGAGGCCTGTGAGTGTGAGAGGGATCGTGAGGCCTGTGAGTGTGAGAGGGATAGTGAGGCCTGTGGGTGTGAGAGGGATACTGAGGCCTGTGAGTGTGAGTAGGATAGTGAGGTGTGTGAGTGTGAGGGATAGTGAGGCCTGTGGATGTGAGAGGGATAGTGAGGCCTGTGGATGTGAGCGGGATAGTGAGGCCTGTGGGTGTGAGGGGGATAGTGAGGGCTTTGAGTGCGAGATGGATAGTGAGGCCTGTGAGTGTGAGAGGGATAGTGAGGCCTGTGAGTGTGAGAGGGATAGTGAGGCCTGTGAGTGTGAGAGGGATAGTGAGGCCTGTGAGTGTGAGAGGGATAGTGAGGCCTGTGAGTGTGAGAGGGATAGTGAGGCCTGTGAGTGTGAGAGGGATAGTGAGGCCTGTGTGTGTGAGAGTGATAGTGACGCCTGTGGGTGTGAAAGGGATAATGAGGCCTGTGGGTGTGAGAGGGAGAGTGAGGCCTGTGGGTGTGAGAGGGATAGTGAGGCCTGAGTGTGAGAGAGATAGTGAGGCCTGTGGTTATGAGGGGGATAGTGAGGGCTGTGAGTGTGAGATCGATAGTGAGGCCTGTGAGTGTGAGAGTGATAGTGAGGCCTGTGAGTGTGAGAGGGATTGTGAGGCCTGTGAGTGTGAGAGGGATAGTGAGGCCTGTGAGTGTGAGAGGGATAGTGAGGCCTGTGAGTGTGAGAGGGATAGTGAGGCCTGTGTGTGTGAGAGTGATAGTGAGGCCTGTGGGTGTGAGAGGGAGGATGAGGCCTGTGGGTGTGAGAGGGATAGTGAGGCCTGAGTGTGAGAGAGATAGTGAGGCCTGTGTGTGTGAGAGGGATAGTGAGGCCTGTGGGTGTGAGAGGGATAGTGAGGCCTGTGATTGTGAGAGGGATTGTGAGGCCTGTGAGTGTGAGAGGGATAGTGAGGCCTGTGGGTGTTAGAGGGATAGTGAAGCCTGTGAGTGTGAGAGTGATAGTGAGGCCTGTGAGTGTGAGAGGGGTAATGAGGCCTGTGTGTGTGAGAGTGATAGTGAGGCCTGTGGGTGTGTGAGGGATAGTGAGGCCTGTGAGTGTGAGTGGGATAGTGAGGTGTGTGAGTGTGAGGGATAGTGAGGCCTGTGGATGTGAGAGGGATAGTGAGGCCTGTGGATGTGAGCAGGATAGTGAGGCCTGTGGTTGTGAGAGGGATAGTGAGGGCTGTGAGTGTGAGATGGATAGTGAGGCCTGTGAGTGTGAGAGGGATAGTGAGGCCTTTGAGTGTGAGAGGGATAGTGAGGCCTGTGAGTGTGAAAGGGATAGTGAGGCCTGTGAGTGTGCGAGGCATAGTGAGGCCTGTGAGTGTGAGAGGCATAGTGAGGCCTGTGAGTGTGAGAGGGATAGTGAGGCCTGTGAGTGTGAGAGCGATAGTGAGGCCTGTGAGTGTGAGAGGGATAGTGAGGCCTGTGAGTGTGAGAGGGATAGTTAGGCCTGTGAGTGTGAGATGGATAGTGAGGCCTGTGAGTGTGAGAGGGATAGTGAGGCCTGTGTGTGTGAGAGTGATAGTGAGGCCTGTGGCTGTGAGAGGGATAGTGAGGCCTGTGAGTGTGAGAGGTAGAGTGAGGCCTGTGGGTGTTAGCCGGATAGTGAGGCCTGTGAGTGTGAGAGGGATAGTGAGGCCTGTGGGTGTGAGAGGGATAGTGAGGCCTGTGAGTGTGAGAGGGAGAGTGAGGCGTGTGAGAGGGAGAGGGAGAGTGAGGCCTGTGAGTGTGAGAGGGATAGTGAGGCCTGTGAGTGTGAGAGGGATAGTGAGGCCTGTGGGTGTGAGAGGGATAGTGAGGCCTGTGAGTGTGAGAGGGATAGTGAGGCCTGTGTGTGTGAGAGGGATAGTGAGGCCTGTGGGTGTGATCAGGATAGTGAGGCCTGTGGGTGTGAGAGGGATAGTGAGGCCTGTGAGTGTGAGAATGACAGTGAGGCCTGTGAGTGTGAGAGGGACTGTGAGTCCTGTGGGTGTGAGAGGGATAGTGAGGCCTGTGAGTGTGAGTGGGATAGTGAGGGCTGTGGGTGTGAGAGGGATAGTGAGACCTGTGAGTGTGAGTGGGATAGTGAGGTGTGTGAGTGTGATGTAAAGTGAGGCCTGTGGATGTGCGAGGGATAGTGAGGCCTGTGGGTGTGAGAGGGATAGTGAGGGCTATGAGTGTTAGAGGGATAGTGAGGCCTGTGAGTGTGAGAGGGATAGTGAGGCCTGTGAGTGAGAGAGGGATAGTAAGGGCTGTGAGTTTGAGAGGGATAGTGAGGCCTATGCGTGTGAGAGGGATAGTGAGGCCTGTGAGTGTGAGAGGGACAGTGAGGCTTTGATTGTGAGGGATAGTGAGGCCTGTGAGTGAGAGAGGGATAGTGAGGTCTGTGAGTGTGAGAGGGATAGTGAGGCCTGTAGGTCTGAGTGATAGTGAGGCCTGTGAGTGTGAGAGGGATAGTGAGGCCTGTGGGTGTGAGAGGGATAGTGAGGCCTGTGGGTGTGAGAGGGATATTGAGGCCTGTGAGTGTGAGAGGGATAGTGAGGCCTGTGAGTATGAGAGGGATAGAGAGTGATAGTGAGACCTGTGAGTGTGAGAGGGATAGTGAGGCCTGTGGGTGTGAGAGTGATAGTGAGGCCTGTGAGTGTGAGAGTGAGCGTGAGGCCTGTGAGTGTGAGAGTGATAGTGAGGGCTGTGGGTGTGAGAGTGATAGTGAGGCCTATGAGTGTGAGAGGGAGAGTGAGGCCTGTGGGTGAGAGAGGCATAGTGAGGCCTGTGGGTGTGAGAGGGAGAGTGAGGCCTGTGGGTGTGAGAGGGATAGTGAGGCCTGAGTGTGAGAGAGATAGTGAGGCCTGTGGGTGTGACAGGGATAGTGAGGCCTGTGAGTGTGAGAGGGATAGTGAGGCCTGTGAGTGTGAGAGGGATAGTGAGGCCTGTGAGTGTGAGATGGATTGTGAGGCCTGTGAGTGTGAGAGGGATAGTGAGGCCTGTGAGCGTGAGAGTGATCGTGAGGGCTGTGAGTGTGAGAGGGATAGTGAGGCCTGTGCGGGTGAGAGGCATAGTGAGGCATGTGGGTGTGAGAGTGATAGTGAGGCCTGTGGGTGTGAGAGGGATAGTGAGGCCTGTGAGTGTGAGAGGGATAGTGAGGCCTGTGGGTGTGAGAGGGATAGTGAGGCCGGTGTGTGTGGGAGGGATAGTGAGGCCTGTGGGTGTCAGCGGGATAGTGTGGCCTGTCAGTGTGAGAGGGATAGTGAGGCCTGTGAAGGTGAGAGGGATAGTAAGGCCTGTGAGTGTGAGAGGGATAGTGTGGCCTGTGGGTGTGAGAGGGATAGTGAGGCCTGTGTGTTTGAGAGGGATAGTGAGGCATGTGGGTGAGAGAGGGATAGTGAGGCCTGTGAGTGGGAGAGGGATAGTGAGGCCTGTGAGTGTGAGAAGGATAGTGAGGCCTGTGGGTGAGAGAGGGCTAGTGAGGCCTGTGAGTGTTAGAGGGATAGTGTGGCCTGTGAGTGTGAGAGTGATAGTGAGCCCTGTGAGTGTGAGATGGATAGTGAGGCCTGTGGGTGTGAGAGGGATAGTGAGGCCTGTGAGTGTGAGTGGGATAGTGAGGTGTGTGAGTGTGAGGGATAGTGAGGCCTGTGGATGTGAGAGGGATAGTGAGGCCTGTGGATGTGAGCAGGATAGTGAGGCCTGTGGTTGTGAGAGGGATAGTGAGGGCTGTGAGTGTGAGATGGATAGTGAGGCCTGTGAGTGTGAGAGGGATAGTGAGGCCTTTGAGTGTGAGAGGGATAGTGAGGCCTGTGAGTGTGAAAGGGATAGTGAGGCCTGTGAGTGTGCGAGGCATAGTGAGGCCTGTGAGAGTGAGAGGCATAGTGAGGCCTGTGAGTGTGAGAGGGATAGTGAGGCCTGTGAGTGTGAGAGCGATAGTGAGGCCTGTGAGTGTGAGAGGGATAGTGAGGCCTGTGAGTGTGAGAGGGATAGTTAGGCCTGTGAGTGTGAGATGGATAGTGAGGCCTGTGAGTGTGAGAGGGATAGTGAGGCCTGTGTGTGTGAGAGTGATAGTGAGGCCTGTGGCTGTGAGAGGGATAGTGAGGCCTGTGAGTGTGAGAGGTAGAGTGAGGCCTGTGGGTGTTAGCCGGATAGTGAGGCCTGTGAGTGTGAGAGGGATAGTGAGGCCTGTGGGTGTGAGAGGGATAGTGAGGCCTGTGAGTGTGAGAGGGAGAGTGAGGCGTGTGAGAGGGAGAGGGAGAGTGAGGCCTGTGAGTGTGAGAGGGATAGTGAGGCCTGTGAGTGTGAGAGGGATAGTGAGGCCTGTGAGTGTGAGAGGGATAGTGAGGCCTGTGAGTGTGAGAGGGATAGTGAGGCCTGTGTGTGTGAGAGGGATAGTGAGGCCTGTGGGTGTGATCAGGATAGTGAGGCCTGTGGGTGTGAGAGGGATAGTGAGGCCTGTGAGTGTGAGAATGACAGTGAGGCCTGTGAGTGTGAGAGGGACTGTGAGTCCTGTGGGTGTGAGAGGGATAGTGAGGCCTGTGAGTGTGAGTGGGATAGTGAGGGCTGTGGGTGTGAGAGGGATAGTGAGACCTGTGAGTGTGAGTGGGATAGTGAGGTGTGTGAGTGTGATGTAAAGTGAGGCCTGTGGATGTGCGAGGGATAGTGAGGCCTGTGGGTGTGAGAGGGATAGTGAGGGCTATGAGTGTTAGAGGGATAGTGAGGCCTGTGAGTGTGAGAGGGATAGTGAGGCCTGTGAGTGAGAGAGGGATAGTAAGGGCTGTGAGTTTGAGAGGGATAGTGAGGCCTATGCGTGTGAGAGGGATAGTGAGGCCTGTGAGTGTGAGAGGGACAGTGAGGCTTTGATTGTGAGGGATAGTGAGGCCTGTGAGTGAGAGAGGGATAGTGAGGTCTGTGAGTGTGAGAGGGATAGTGAGGCCTGTAGGTCTGAGTGATAGTGAGGCCTGTGAGTGTGAGAGGGATAGTGAGGCCTGTGGGTGTGAGAGGGATAGTGAGGCCTGTGGGTGTGAGAGGGATATTGAGGCCTGTGAGTGTGAGAGGGATAGTGAGGCCTGTGAGTATGAGAGGGATAGAGAGTGATAGTGAGACCTGTGAGTGTGAGAGGGATAGTGAGGCCTGTGGGTGTGAGAGTGATAGTGAGGCCTGTGAGTGTGAGAGTGAGCGTGAGGCCTGTGAGTGTGAGAGTGATAGTGAGGGCTGTGGGTGTGAGAGTGATAGTGAGGCCTATGAGTGTGAGAGGGAGAGTGAGGCCTGTGGGTGAGAGAGGCATAGTGAGGCCTGTGGGTGTGAGAGGGAGAGTGAGGCCTGTGGGTGTGAGAGGGATAGTGAGGCCTGAGTGTGAGAGAGATAGTGAGGCCTGTGGGTGTGACAGGGATAGTGAGGCCTGTGAGTGTGAGAGGGATAGTGAGGCCTGTGAGTGTGAGAGGGATAGTGAGGCCTGTGAGTGTGAGATGGATTGTGAGGCCTGTGAGTGTGAGAGGGATAGTGAGGCCTGTGAGCGTGAGAGTGATCGTGAGGGCTGTGAGTGTGAGAGGGATAGTGAGGCCTGTGCGGGTGAGAGGCATAGTGAGGCATGTGGGTGTGAGAGTGATAGTGAGGCCTGTGGGTGTGAGAGGGATAGTGAGGCCTGTGAGTGTGAGAGGGATAGTGAGGCCTGTGGGTGTGAGAGGGATAGTGAGGCCGGTGTGTGTGGGAGGGATAGTGAGGCCTGTGGGTGTCAGCGGGATAGTGTGGCCTGTCAGTGTGAGAGGGATAGTGAGGCCTGTGAAGGTGAGAGGGATAGTAAGGCCTGTGAGTGTGAGAGGGATAGTGTGGCCTGTGGGTGTGAGAGGGATAGTGAGGCCTGTGTGTTTGAGAGGGATAGTGAGGCATGTGGGTGAGAGAGGGATAGTGAGGCCTGTGAGTGGGAGAGGGATAGTGAGGCCTGTGAGTGTGAGAAGGATAGTGAGGCCTGTGGGTGAGAGAGGGCTAGTGAGGCCTGTGAGTGTTAGAGGGATAGTGTGGCCTGTGAGTGTGAGAGTGATAGTGAGCCCTGTGAGTGTGAGATGGATAGTGAGGCCTGTGGGTGTGAGAGGGATAGTGAGGCCTGTGAGTGTGAGAGGGATAGTGAGGCCTGTGGGTGTGAGAGGGATAGTCAGGCCTGTGAGTGTGAGAGGGATAGTGAGGGCTCTGAGTCTGAGAGTGATAGTGAGGCCTTGAGTGTGAGAGGGATAGTGAGGTCTGTGGGTGTGAGAAGGCTAGTGAGGCCTCTGAGTGTGAGAGGGATAGTGAGGCCTGTGCGTGTGAGAGTGATAGTGAGGCCTGTGGGTGTGAGAGGGATAGTGAGGCCTGTGAGTGTGAGAGGGATAGTGAGGCCTGTGAGTGTGAGAGGGATAGTGAGGCCTGTGAGTGTGAGAGGGATAGTGAGGCCTGTGTGTGTGAGAGGGATAGTGAGGCCTGTGCGTGTGAGAGGAATAGTGAGGCCTGTGAGTGTGAGAGGGATAGTGAGGCCTGTGAGTGTGAGAGGGATAGTGAGGCCTGTGAGTGAGAGAGGGATAGTGAGGTCCGTGAGTGTGAGAGGGAAAGTGAGGCCTATGCGTGTGAGAGTGATAGTGAGGCCTGTGCGTGTGAGAGGAATAGTGAGGCCTGTGAGTGTGAGAGGGATAGTGAGGCCTGTGAGTGTGAGAGGGATAGTGAGGCCTGTGAGTGAGAGAGGGATAGTAAGGGCTGTGAGAGGGATAGTGAGGACTGCAGGTGTGAGAGGGATAGTGAGGCCTGTGGGTGTGAGAGGGATATTGAGGCCTGTGAGTGTGAGAGGGATAATGAGGCCTGTGAGTATGAGAGGGATAGAGAGGGAGAGGGAGACCTGTGAGTGTGAGAGGGATAGTGAGGCCTGTGGGTGTGAGAGTGATAGTGAGGCCTATGAGTGTGAGAGGGAGATGAGGCCTGTGGGTAAGAGAGGGATAGAGAGGGAGAGGGAGACCTGTGAGTGTGAGAGGGATAGTGAGGCCTGTGGGTGTGAGAGGGATAGTGAGGCCTGTGAGTGGGAGAGGGATAGTGAGGCCTGTGAGTGTGAGAAGGATAGTGAGGCCTGTGGGTGAGAGAGGGCTAGTGAGGCCTGTGAGTGTTAGAGGGATAGTGTGGCCTGTGAGTGTGAGAGTGATAGTGAGCCCTGTGAGTGTGAGATGGATAGTGAGGCCTGTGGGCGTGAGAGGGATAGTGAGGCCTGTGAGTGTGAGAGGGATAGTGAGGCCTGTGGGTGTGAGAGGGATAGTGAGGCCTGTGAGTGTGAGAGGGATAGTGAGGGCTGTGAGTCTGAGAGTGATAGTGAGGCCTTGAGTGTGAGAGGGATAGTGAGGTCTGTGGGTGTGAGAAGGCTAGTGAGGCCTCTGAGTGTGAGAGGGATAGTGAGGCCTGTGCGTGTGAGAGTGATAGTGAGGCCTGTGGGTGTGAGAGGGATAGTGAGGCCTGTGAGTGTGAGAGGGATAGTGAGGCCTGTGAGTGTGAGAGGGATAGTGAGGCCTGTGAGTGTGAGAGGGATAGTGAGGCCTGTGTGTGTGAGAGGGATAGTGAGACCTGTGCGTGTGAGAGGAATAGTGAGGCCTGTGAGTGTGAGAGGGATAGTGAGGCCTGTGAGTGTGAGAGGGATAGTGAGGCCTGTGAGTGAGAGAGGGATAGTGAGGTCTGTGAGTGTGAGAGGGAAAGTGAGGCCTGTGCGTGTGAGAGGGATAGTGAGGCCTGTGCGTGTGAGAGGAATAGTGAGGCCTGTGAGTGTGAGAGGGATAGTGAGGCCTGTGAGTGTGAGAGGGATAGTGAGGCCTGTGAGTGAGAGAGGGATAGTAAGGGCTGTGAGAGGGATAGTGAGGACTGCAGGTGTGAGAGGGATAGTGAGGCCTGTGGGTGTGAGAGGGATATTGAGGCCTGTGAGTGTGAGAGGGATAATGAGGCCTGTGAGTATGAGAGGGATAGAGAGGGAGAGGGAGACCTGTGAGTGTGAGAGGGATAGTGAGGCCTGTGGGTGTGAGAGTGAAAGTGAGGCCTATGAGTGTGAGAGGGAGATGAGGCCTGTGGGTAAGAGAGGGATAGTGAGGCCTGTGGGTGTGAGAGGGATAGTGAGGCCTGTGGGTGTGAGAGGGATATTGAGGCCTGTGAGTGTGAGAGGGGTAGTGAGGCCTGTGAGTATGAGAGGAATAGAGAGGGAGAGAGAGACCTGTGAGTGTGAGAGGGATAGTGAGGCCTGTGGGTGTTAGAGGGCTAGTGAAGCCTGTGAGTGTGAGAGTGACAGTGAGGCCTGTGTGTGTGAGAGGGATAGTGAGGCCTGTGGGTGTGAGAGTGATAGTGCGGCCTGTGGGTGTGAGAGGGATAGTGAGGCCTGTGAGTGTGAGAGGGATAGTGAGGCCTGTGAGTGTGAGAGGGATAGTGAGGCCTGTGAGTGTGAGAGGGATAGTGAGATCTGTGAGTGTGAGAAGGATAGTGAGGCCTGTGGGTGAGAGAGGGATAGTGAGGCCTGTGAGTGTGAGAGGGATAGTGTGGCCTGTGAGTGTGAGAGTGATAGTGAGGCCTGTGAGTGTGAGAGGGATAGTGAGGCCTGTGGGTGTGAGAGGGATAGTGAGGCCTGTGAGTGTGAGAGGGATAGTGAGGCCTGTGAGTGTGAGAGGGATAGTGAGGCCTGTGAGTGTGAGAGGGATAGTGAGGCCTGTGGGTGTGAGAGGGATAGTGAGGCCTGTGGGTGTGAGAGGGAGAGTGAGGCCTGTGGGTATGAGCTGGATAGTGAGGCCTGTGGGTGTGAGAGGGATAGTGAGGCCTGTGAGTGTGAGAGGGATAGTGAGGCCTGTGAGTGTGAGAGGGATAGTGAGGCCTGTGGGTGTGAGAGGGATAGTGAGGCCTGTGGGTGTGAGCAGGATAGTGAGGCCTGTGGGTGTTAGAGGGATAGTGAAGCCTGTGCGTGTGAGAGTGATAGTGAGGCCTGTGAGTGTGAGAGGGGTAATGAGGCCTGTGTGTGTGAGAGTGATAGTGAGGCCTGTGGGTGTGAGAGGGATAGTGAGGCCTGTGAGTGTGAGTGGGATAGTGAGGTGTGTGAGTGTGAGGGATAGTGAGGCCTGTGGATGTGAGAGGGATAGTGAGGCCTGTGGATGTGAGCAGGATAGTGAGGCCTGTGGGTGTGAGAGGGAGAGTGAGGGCTGCGAGTGTGAGATGGATAGTGAGGCCTGTGAGTGTGAGAAGGATAGTGAGGCCTTTGAGTGTGAGAGGGATAGTGAGGCCTGTGAGTGTGAAAGGGATAGTGAGGCCTGTGAGTGTGCGAGGCATAGTGAGGCCTGTGAGTGTGAGAGGCATAGTGAGGCCTGTGAGTGTGAGAGGCATAGTGAGGCCTGTGAGTGTGAGAGCGATAGTGAGGCCTGTGAGTGTGAGAGGGATAGTTAGGCCTGTGATTGTGAGATGGATAGTGAGGCCTGTGAGTGTGAGAGGGATAGTGAGGCCTGTGTGTGTGAGAGTGATAGTGAGGCCTGTGGCTGTGAGAGGGATAGTGAGGCCTGTGAGTGTGAGAGGTAGAGTGAGGCCTGTGGGTGTTAGCCGGATAGTGAGGCCTGTGAGTGTGAGAGGGATAGTGAGGCCTGTGGGTGTGAGAGGGATAGTGAGGCCTGTGAGTGTGAGAGGGAGAGTGAGGCCTGTGAGTGTGAGAGGGAGAGGGAGAGTGAGGCCTGTGAGTGTGAGAGGGATAGTGAGGCCTGTGAGTGTGAGAGGGATAGTGAGGCCTGTGAGTGTGAGAGGGATAGTGAGGCCTGTGAGTTTGAGAGGGATAGTGAGGCCTGTGTGTGTGAGAGGGATAGTGAGGCCTGTGGGTGTGATCAGGATAGTGAGGCCTGTGGGTGTGAGAGGGATAGTGAGGCCTGTGAGTGTGAGAATGACAGTGAGGCCTGTGAGTGTGAGAGGGACTGTGAGGCCTGTGGGTGTGAGAGGGATAGTGAGGCCTGTGAGTGTGAGTGGGATAGTGAGGGCTGTGGGTGTGAGAGGGATAGTGAGACCTGTGAGTGTGAGTGGGATAGTGAGGTGTGTGAGTGTGATGTAAAGTGAGGCCTGTGGATGTGCGAGGGATAGTGAGGCCTGTGGGTGTGAGAGGGATAGTGAGGGCTATGAGTGTTAGAGGGATAGTGAGGCCTGTGAGTGTGAGAGGGATAGTGAGGCCTGTGAGTGAGAGAGGGATAGTAAGGGCTGTGAGTTTGAGAGGGATAGTGAGGCCTGCAGGTGTGAGAGGGATAGTGAGGCCTGTGGGTGTGAGAGGGATATTGAGGCCTGTGAGTGTGAGAGGGGTAGTGAGGCCTGTGAGTATGAGAGGGATAGAGAGGGAGAGAGAGACCTCTGAGTGTGAGAGGGATAGTGAGGCCTGTGGCTGTTAGAGGGATAGTGAAGCCTGTGAGTGTGAGAGTGATAGTGAGGCCTGTGTGTGTGAGAGGGATAGTGAGGCCTGTGGGTGTGAGAGTGATAGTGCGGCCTGTGGGTGTGAGAGGGATAGTGAGGCCTGTGAGTGTGAGAGGGATAGTGAGGCCTGTGAGTGTGAGAGGGATAGTGAGGCCTGTGAGTGTGAGAGGGATAGTGAGATCTGTGAGTGTGAGAAGGATAGTGAGGCCTGTGGGTGAGAGAGGGATAGTGAGGCCTGTGAGTGTGAGAGGGATAGTGTGGCCTGTGAGTGTGAGAGTGATAGTGAGGCCTGTGAGTGTGAGAGGGATAGTGAGGCCTGTGGGTGTGAGAGGGATAGTGAGGCCTGTGAGAGTGAGAGGGATAGTGAGGCCTGTGAGTGTGAGAGGGATAGTGAGGCCTGTGAGTGTGAGAGGGATAGTGAGGCCTGTGGTTGTGAGAGGGATAGTGAGGCCTGTGGGTGTGAGAGGGAGAGTGTGGCCTGTGGGTATGAGCTGGATAGTGAGGCCTGTGGGTGTGAGAGGGATAGTGAGGCCTGTGGGTGTGAGAGGGAGAGTGAGGCCTGTGAGTGTGAGGGATAGTGAGGCCTGTGAGTGTGAGGGATAGTGAGGCCTGTGAGTGTGAGAGGGATAGTGAGGCCTGTGAGTGTGAGAGGGACAGTGAGGCCTGTGAGTGTGAGAGGGATAGTGAGGCCTGTGAGTGTGAGAGGGATAGTGAGGCCTGTGGGTGTGAGAGGGATAGTGAGGCCTGTGGGTGTGAGCAGGATAGTGAGGCCTGTGGGTGTGAGACGGATAGTGAGACCTGTGAGTGTGAGAAGGATAGTGAGGCCTGTTGGTGTGAGAGGGATAGTGAGGCCTGTGAGTGTGAGAGGGATAGTGAGGCCTGTGGGTGTGAGCAGGATAGTGAGGCCTGTGGGTGTGAGAGGGAAAGTGAGGCCTGTGAGTGTGAGAGTGGGAGTGAGGCCTGTGAGTGTGAGAGGGATAGTGAGGCCTGTGAGTGTGAGAGTGATAGTGAAGTCTGTGAGTGTGAGAGTGATAGTGAGGCCTGTGAGTGTAAGAGGGATAGTGAGGCCTGTGAGCGTGAGAGTGATCGTGAGGGCTGTGAGTGTGAGAGGGATAGTGAGGCCTGTGCGTGTGAGAGGCATAGTGAGGCATGTGGGTGTGAGAGGGATAGTGAGGCCTGTGAGTGTGAGAGGGACAGTGAGGCCTGTGAGTGTGAGAGGGATAGTGAGGCCTGTGGGTGTGAGCAGGATAGTGAGGCCTGTGGGTGT
Organism: Somniosus microcephalus; assembly: GCF_052327205.1. NCBI lineage: Eukaryota > Metazoa > Chordata > Chondrichthyes > Squaliformes > Somniosidae > Somniosus > Somniosus microcephalus. Next base: position 36,760,652 of record NW_028225182.1, read on the forward strand.
GAGAGGGAAAGTGAGGCCTGTGAGTGTGAGAGTGGGAGTGAGTCCTGTGAGTGTGAGAGGGATAGTGAGGCCTGTGAGTGTGAGGGATAGTGAGGCCTGTGAGTGTGAGAGGGATAGTGAGGCCTGTGCGTGTGAGAGGCATAGTGAGGCATGTGGGTGTGAGAGGGATAGTGAGGCCTGTGAGTGTGAGAGGGATAGTGAGGCCTGTGGGTGTGAGAGGGAGAGTGAGGCCTGTGGGTATGAGCTGGATAGTGAGGCCTGTGGGTGTGAGAGGGATAGTGAGGCCTGTGGGTGTGAGAGGGAGAGTGAGGCCTGTGAGTGTGAGAGGGATAGTGAGGCCTGTGAGTGTGAGGGATAGTGAGGCCTGTGAGTGTGAGAGGGATAGTGAGGCCTGTGAGTGTGAGAGGGATAGTGAGGCCTGTGAGTGTGAGAGTGATCGTGAGGGCTGTGAGTGTGAGAGGGATAGTGTGGCCTGTGAGTGTGAGAGTGATAGTGAGGCCTGTGAGTGTGAGAGGGATAGTGAGGCCTGTGAGTTTGAGAGGGATAGTGAGGCCTGTGTGTGTGAGAGGGATAGTGAGGCCTGTGGGTGTGATCAGGATAGTGAGGCCTGTGGGTGTGAGAGGGATAGTGAGGCCTGTGAGTGTGAGAATGACAGTGAGGCCTGTGAGTGTGAGAGGGACTGTGAGGCCTGTGGGTGTGAGAGGGATAGTGAGGCCTGTGAGTGTGAGTGGGATAGTGAGGGCTGTGGGTGTGAGAGGGATAGTGAGACCTGTGAGTGTGAGTGGGATAGTGAGGTGTGTGAGTGTGATGTAAAGTGAGGCCTGTGGATGTGCGAGGGATAGTGAGGCCTGTGGGTGTGAGAGGGATAGTGAGGGCTATGAGTGTTAGAGGGATAGTGAGGCCTGTGAGTGTGAGAGGGATAGTGAGGCCTGTGAGTGAGAGAGGGATAGTAAGGGCTGTGAGTTTGAGAGGGATAGTGAGGCCTGCAGGTGTGAGAGGGATAGTGAGGCCTGTGGGTGTGAGAGGGATATTGAGGCCTGTGAGTGTGAGAGGGGTAGTGAGGCCTGTGAGTATGAGAGGGATAGAGAGGGAGAGAGAGACCTCTGAGTGTGAGAGGGATAGTGAGGCCTGTGGCTGTTAGAGGGATAGTGAAGCCTGTGAGTGTGAGAGTGATAGTGAGGCCTGTGTGTGTGAGAGGGATAGTGAGGCCTGTGGGTGTGAGAGTGATAGTGCGGCCTGTGGGTGTGAGAGGGATAGTGAGGCCTGTGAGTGTGAGAGGGATAGTGAGGCCTGTGAGTGTGAGAGGGATAGTGAGGCCTGTGAGTGTGAGAGGGATAGTGAGATCTGTGAGTGTGAGAAGGATAGTGAGGCCTGTGGGTGAGAGAGGGATAGTGAGGCCTGTGAGTGTGAGAGGGATAGTGTGGCCTGTGAGTGTGAGAGTGATAGTGAGGCCTGTGAGTGTGAGAGGGATAGTGAGGCCTGTGGGTGTGAGAGGGATAGTGAGGCCTGTGAGAGTGAGAGGGATAGTGAGGCCTGTGAGTGTGAGAGGGATAGTGAGGCCTGTGAGTGTGAGAGGGATAGTGAGGCCTGTGGTTGTGAGAGGGATAGTGAGGCCTGTGGGTGTGAGAGGGAGAGTGTGGCCTGTGGGTATGAGCTGGATAGTGAGGCCTGTGGGTGTGAGAGGGATAGTGAGGCCTGTGGGTGTGAGAGGGAGAGTGAGGCCTGTGAGTGTGAGGGATAGTGAGGCCTGTGAGTGTGAGGGATAGTGAGGCCTGTGAGTGTGAGAGGGATAGTGAGGCCTGTGAGTGTGAGAGGGACAGTGAGGCCTGTGAGTGTGAGAGGGATAGTGAGGCCTGTGAGTGTGAGAGGGATAGTGAGGCCTGTGGGTGTGAGAGGGATAGTGAGGCCTGTGGGTGTGAGCAGGATAGTGAGGCCTGTGGGTGTGAGACGGATAGTGAGACCTGTGAGTGTGAGAGGGATAGTGAGGCCTGTTGGTGTGAGAGGGATAGTGAGGCCTGTGAGTGTGAGAGGGATAGTGAGGCCTGTGGGTGTGAGCAGGATAGTGAGGCCTGTGGGTGTGAGAGGGAAAGTGAGGCCTGTGAGTGTGAGAGTGGGAGTGAGGCCTGTGAGTGTGAGAGGGATAGTGAGGCCTGTGAGTGTGAGAGTGATAGTGAAGTCTGTGAGTGTGAGAGTGATAGTGAGGCCTGTGAGTGTAAGAGGGATAGTGAGGCCTGTGAGCGTGAGAGTGATCGTGAGGGCTGTGAGTGTGAGAGGGATAGTGAGGCCTGTGCGTGTGAGAGGCATAGTGAGGCATGTGGGTGTGAGAGGGATAGTGAGGCCTGTGAGTGTGAGAGGGACAGTGAGGCCTGTGAGTGTGAGAGGGATAGTGAGGCCTGTGGGTGTGAGCAGGATAGTGAGGCCTGTGGGTGTGAGAGGGAAAGTGAGGCCTGTGAGTGTGAGAGTGGGAGTGAGTCCTGTGAGTGTGAGAGGGATAGTGAGGCCTGTGAGTGTGAGGGATAGTGAGGCCTGTGAGTGTGAGAGGGATAGTGAGGCCTGTGCGTGTGAGAGGCATAGTGAGGCATGTGGGTGTGAGAGGGATAGTGAGGCCTGTGAGTGTGAGAGGGATAGTGAGGCCTGTGGGTGTGAGAGGGAGAGTGAGGCCTGTGGGTATGAGCTGGATAGTGAGGCCTGTGGGTGTGAGAGGGATAGTGAGGCCTGTGGGTGTGAGAGGGAGAGTGAGGCCTGTGAGTGTGAGAGGGATAGTGAGGCCTGTGAGTGTGAGGGATAGTGAGGCCTGTGAGTGTGAGAGGGATAGTGAGGCCTGTGCGTGTGAGAGGGATAGTGAGGCCTGTGAGTGTGAGAGTGATCGTGAGGGCTGTGAGTGTGAGAGGGATAGTGTGGCCTGTGAGTGTGAGAGTGATAGTGAGGCCTGTGAGTGTGAGAGGGATAGTGAGGCCTGTGAGTGTGAGAGGGATAGTGAGGCCTGTGAGTGTGAGAGGGATAGTGAGGCCTGTGGGTGTGAGAGGGATAGTGAGGCCTGTGGGTGTGAGAGGGAGAGTGAGGCCTTTGGGTATGAGCTGGATAGTGAGGCCTGTGGGTGTGAGAGGGATAGTGAGGCCTGTGGGTGTGAGAGGGAGAGTGAGGCCTGTGAGTGTGAGAGGGATAGTGAGGCCTGTGAGTGTGAGGGATAGTGAGGCCTGTGAGTGTGAGAGGGATAGTGAGGCCTGTGAGTGTGAGAGGGATAGTGAGGCCTGTGAGTGTGAGAGTGATCGTGAGGGCTGTGAGTGTGAGAGGGATAGTGAGGCCTGTGGGTGTGAGAGGGTTAGTGAGGCCTGAGTGTGAGAGAGATAGTGAGGGCTGTGGGTGTGAGAGGGATAGTGAGTCCTGTGAGTGTGAGAGGGATAGTGAGGCCTGTGATTGTGAGAGGGATTGTGAGGCCTGTGAGTGTGAGAGGGATAGTGAGGCCTGTGGGTGTTAGAGGGATAGTGAAGCCTGTGAGTGTGAGAGTGATAGTGAGGCCTGTGTGTGTGAGAGGGATAGTGAGGCCTGTGGGTGTGAGAGTGATAGTGCGGCCTGTGGGTGTGAGAGGGATAGTGAGGCCTGTGAGTGTGAGAGGGATAGTGAGGCCTGTGAGTGTGAGAGGGATAGTGAGGCCTGTGAGTGTGAGAGGGATAGTGAGGTCTGTGAGTGTGAGAAGGATAGTGAGGCCTGTGGGTGAGAGAGGGATAGTGAGGCCTGTGAGTGTGAGAGGGATAGTGTGGCCTGTGAGTGTGAGAGTGATAGTGAGGCCTGTGAGTGTGAGAGGGATAGTGAGGCCTGTGGGTGTGAGAGGGATAGTGAGGCCTGTGAGTGTGAGAGGGATAGTGAGGCCTGTGAGTGTGAGAGGGATAGTGAGGCCTGTGAGTGTGAGAGGGATAGTGAGGCCTGTGGGTGTGAGAGGGATAGTGAGGCCTGTGGGTGTGAGAGGGAGAGTGAGGCCTGTGGGTATGAGCTGGATGGTGAGGCCTGTGGGTGTGAGAGGGATAGTGAGGCCTGTGGGTGTGAGAGGGAGAGTGAGGCCTGTGAGTGTGAGAGGGATAGTGAGGCCTGTGAGTGTGAGGGATAGTGAGGCCTGTGAGTGTGAGAGGGATAGTGAGGCCTGTGAGTGTGAGAGGGATAGTGAGGCCTGTGAGTGTGAGAGTGATCGTGAGGGCTGTGAGTGTGAGAGGGATAGTGAGGCCTGTGGGTGTGAGAGGGATAGTGGGGCCTGTGGGTGTGAGCAGGATAGTGAGGCCTGTGGGTGTGAGACGGATAGTGAGACCTGTGAATGTGAGAGGGATAGTGAGGCCTGTTGGTGTGAGAGGGATAGTGAGGTGTGTGAGTGTGAGAGGGATAGTGACGCCTGTGAGTGTGAGAGGGATAGTGAGGCCTGTGAGTGTGAGAGGGATAGTGAGGCCTGTGGGTGTGAGCAGGATAGTGAGGCCTGTGGGTGTGACAGGGATAGTGAGGCCTGTGAGTGTGAGAGTGGGAGTGAGGCCTGTGAGTGTGAGAGGGATAGTGAGGCCTGTGGGTGTGAGAGTGATAGTGAAGTCTGTGAGTGTGAGAGTGATAGTGAGGCCTGTGAGTGTAAGAGGGATAGTGAGGCCTGTGAGCGTGAGAGTGATCGTGAGGGCTGTGAGTGTGAGAGGGATAGTGAGGCCTGTGCGTGTGAGAGGGATAGTGAGGCCTGTGGATGTGAGCGGGATAGTGAGGCCTGTGGGTGTGAGGGGGATATTGAGGGCTTTGAGTGCGAGATGGATAGTGAGGCCTGTGAGTGTGAGAGTGATAGTGAGGCCTGTGAGTGTGAGAGGGATAGTGAGGCCTGTGAGTGTGAGAGGGATAGTGAGGCCTGTGAGTGTGAGAATGACAGTGAGGCCTGTGAGTGTGAGAGGGACTGTGAGGCCTGTGGGTGTGAGAGGGACAGTGAGGCCTGTGAGTGTGAGTGGGATAGTGAGGGCTGTGGGTGTGAGAGGGATAGTGAGACCTGTGAGTGTGAGTGGGATAGTGAGGTGTGTGAGTGTGATGTAAAGTGAGGCCTGTGGATGTGCGAGGGATAGTGAGGCCTGTGGGTGTGAGAGGGATAGTGAGGGCTATGAGTGTTAGAGGGATAGTGAGGCCTGTGAGTGTGAGAGGGATAGTGAGGCCTGTGAGTGAGAGAGGGATAGTAAGGGCTGTGAGTTTGAGAGGGATAGTGAGGCCTGCAGGTGTGAGAGGGATAGTGAGGCCTGTGGGTGTGAGAGGGATATTGAGGCCTGTGAGTGTGAGAGGGGTAGTGAGGCCTGCGAGTATGAGAGGGATAGAGAGGGAGAGAGAGACCTGTGAGTGTGAGAGGGATAGTGAGGCCTGTGGGTGTTAGAGGGATAGTGAAGCCTGTGAGTGTGAGAGTGATAGTGAGGCCTGTGTGTGTGAGAGGGATAGTGAGGACTGTGGGTGTGAGAGTGATAGTGCGGCCTGTGGGTGTGAGAGGGATAGTGAGGCCTGTGAGTGTGAGAGGGATAGTGAGGCCTGTGAGTGTGAGAGGGATAGTGAGGCCTGTGAGTGTGAGAGGGATAGTGAGATCTGTGAGTGTGAGAAGGATAGTGAGGCCTGTGGGTGAGAGAGGGATAGTGAGGCCTGTGAGTGTGAGAGGGATAGTGTGGCCTGTGAGTGTGAGAGTGATAGTGAGGCCTGTGAGTGTGAGAGGGATAGTGAGGCCTGTGGGTTTGAGAGGGATAGTGAGGCCTGTGAGTGTGAGAGGGATAGTGAGGCCTGTGAGTGTGAGAGGGATAGTGAGACCTGTGAGTGTGAGAGGGATAGTGAGGCCTGTGGGTGTGAGAGGGATAGTGAGGCCTGTGGGTGTGAGAGGGAGAGTGAGGCCTGTGGATATGAGCTGGATATTGAGGCCTGTGGGTGTGAGAGGGATAGTGAGGCCTGTGGGTGTGAGAGGGAGAGTGAGGCCTGTGAGTGTGAGAGGGATAGTGAGGCCTGTGAGTGTGAGGGATAGTGAGGCCTGTGAGTGTGAGAGGGATAGTGAGGCCTGTGAGTGTGAGAGGGATAGTGAGGCCTGTGAGTGTGAGCGGGATAGTGAGGCCTGTGAGTGTGAGAGGGATAGTGAGGCCTGTGGGTGTGAGAGGGATAGTGAGGCCTGTGGGTGTGAGCAGGATAGTGAGGCCTGTGGGTGTGAGATGGATAGTGAGACCTGTGAGTGTGAGAGGGATAGTGAGGCCTGTTGGTGTGAGAGGGATAGTGAGGTGTGTGAGTGTGAGAGGGATAGTGAGGCCTGTGAGTGTGAGAGGGATAGTGAGGCCTGTGAGTGTGAGAGGGATAGTGAGGCCTGTGGGTGTGAGCAGGATAGTGAGTCCTGTGGGTGTGAGAGGGAAAGTGAGGCCTGTGAGTGTGAGAGTGGGAGTGAGGCCTGTGAGTGTGAGAGGGATAGTGAGGCCTGTGAGTGTGAGAGTGATAGTGAAGTCTGTGAGTGTGAGAGTAATAGTGAGGCCTGTGAGTGTAAGAGAGATAGTGAGGCCTGTGAGCGTGAGAGTGATCGTGAGGGCTGTGAGTGTGAGAGGGATAGTGAGGCCTGTGCGTGTGAGAGGCATAGTGAGGCATGTGGGTGTGAGAGTGATAGTGAGGCCTGTGGGTGTGAGAGGGATAGTGAGGCCTGTGAGTGTGAGAGGGATAGTGAGGCCTGTGGGTGTGAGAGGGATAGTGAGGCCCGTGTGTGTGGGAGGGATAGTGAGGCCTGTGGGTGTGAGAGGGAGAGTGAGGCCTGTGGGTGTGAGAGGGATAGTGAGGCCTGAGTTTGAGAGAGATAGTGAGGCCTGTGGGTGTGAGAGGGATAGTGAGTCCTGTGAGTGTGAGAGGGATAGTGAGGCCTGTGATTGTGAGAGGGATTGTGAGGCCTGTGAGTGTGAGAGGGATAGTGAGGCCTGTGGGTGTTAGAGGGATAGTGAAGCCTGTGAGTGTGAGAGTGATAGTGAGGCCTGTGAATGTGAGAGGGATAGTGTGGCCTGTGAGTGTGAGAGTGATAGTGAGGCCTGTGAGTATGAGAGGGATAGTGAGGCCTGTGGGTGTGAGAGGGATAGTGAGGCCTGTGAGTGTGAGAGGGATAGTGAGGCCTGTGATTGTGAGAGGGATCGTGAGGCCTGTGAGTGTGAGAGGGATAGTGAGGCCTGTGAGTGTGAGAGGGATAGTGAGATCTGTGAGTGTGAGAAGGATAGTGAGGCCTGTGGGTGAGAGAGGGATAGTGAGGCCTGTGAGTGTGAGAGGGATAGTGTGGCCTGTGAGTGTGAGAGTGATAGTGAGGCCTGTGAGTGTGAGAGGGATAGTGAGGCCTGTGGGTGTGAGAGGGATAGTGAGGCCTGTGAGTGTGAGAGGGATAGTGAGGCCTGTGAGTGTGAGAGGGATAGTGAGGCCTGTGAGTGTGAGAGGGATAGTGAGGCCTGTGGGTGTGAGAGGGATAGTGAGGCCTGTGGGTGTGAGAGGGAGAGTGAGGCCTGTGGATATGAGCTGGATAGTGAGGCCTGTGGGTGTGAGAGGGATAGTGAGGCCTGTGGGTGTGAGAGGGAGAGTGAGGCCTGTGAGTGTGAGAGGGATAGTGAGGCCTGTGAGTGTGAGGGATAGTGAGGCCTGTGAGTGTGAGAGGGATAGTGAGGCCTGTGAGTGTGAGAGGGATAGTGAGGCCTGTGAGTGTGAGAGGGATAGTGAGGCCTGTGAGTGTGAGAGGGATAGTGAGGCCTGTGGGTGTGAGAGGGATAGTGAGGCCTGTGGGTGTGAGCAGGATAGTGAGGCCTGTGGGTGTGAGATGGATAGTGAGACCAGTGAGTGTGAGAGGGATAGTGAGGCCTGTTGGTGTGAGAGGGATAGTGAGGTGTGTGAGTGTGAGAGGGATAGTGAGGCCTGTGAGTGTGAGAGGGATAGTGAGGCCTGTGAGTGTGAGAGGGATAGTGAGGCCTGTGGGTGTGAGCAGGATAGTGAGGCCTGTGGGTGTGAGAGGGAAAGTGAGGCCTGTGAGTGTGAGAGTGGGAGTGAGGCCTGTGAGTGTGAGAGGGATAGTGAGGCCTGTGAGTGTGAGAGTGATAGTGAAGTCTGTGAGTGTGAGAGTAATAGTGAGGCCTGTGAGTGTAAGAGGGATAGTGAGGCCTGTGAGCGTGAGAGTGATCGTGAGGTCTGTGAGTGTGAGAGGGATAGTGAGGCCTGTGCGTGTGAGAGGCATAGTGAGGCATGTGGGTGTGAGAGTGATAGTGAGGCCTGTGGGTGTGAGAGGGATAGTGAGGCCTGTGAGTGTGAGAGGGATAGTGAGACCTGTGGGTGTGAGAGGGATAGTGAGGCCCGTGTGTGTGGGAGGGATAGTGAGGCCTGTGGGTGTCAGCGGGATAGTGTGGCCTGTGAGTGTGAGAGGGATAGTGAGGCCTGTGGGTGTGCGAGGGATAGTGAGGCCTGTGGGTGTGAGAGGGAGAGTGAGGCCTGTGGGTGAGAGAGGGATAGTGAGGCCTGTGGGTGAGAGAGGGATAGTGAGGCCTGTGGGTGTGAGAGGGAGAGTGAGGCCTGTGGGTGTGAGAGGGATAGTGAGGCCTGAGTTTGAGAGAGTTAGTGAGGCCTGTGGGTGTGAGAGGGATAGTGAGTCCTGTGAGTGTGAGAGGGATAGTGAGGCCTGTGATTGTGAGAGGGATTGTGAGGCCTGTGAGTGTGAGAGGGATAGTGAGGCCTGTGGGTGTTAGAGGGATAGTGAAGCCTGTGAGTGTGAGAGTGATAGTGAGGCCTGTGAATGTGAGAGGGATAGTGAGGCCTGTGAGTGTGAAAGGGATAGTGAGGCCTGTGACTGTGAGAGGGATAGTGAGGCCTGTGGGTTTGCGAGGGATAGTGAGGCCTGTGCGTGTGAGAGGGAGAGTGAGGCCTGTGGGTGAGAGAGGGATAGTGAGGCCTGTGGGTGTGAGAGGGAGAGTGAGGCCTGTGGGTGTGAGAGGGATAGTGAGGCCTGAGTGTGAGAGAGATAGTGAGGGCTGTGGGTGTGAGAGGGATAGTGAGTCCTGTGAGTGTGAGAGGGATAGTGAGGCCTGTGATTGTGAGAGGGATTGTGAGGCCTGTGAGTGTGAGAGGGATAGTGAGGCCTGTGGGTGTTAGAGGGATAGTGAAGCCTGTGAGTGTGAGAGTGATAGTGAGGCCTGTGTGTGTGAGAGGGATAGTGAGGCCTGTGGGTGTGAGAGTGATAGTGCGGCCTGTGGGTGTGAGAGGGATAGTGAGGCCTGTGAGTGTGAGGGATAGTGAGGCCTGTGAGTGTGAGAGGGATAGTGAGGCCTGTGAGTGTGAGAGGGATAGTGAGGCCTGTGAGTGTGAGAGGGATAGTGAGGCCTGTGAGTGTGAGAGGGATAGTGAGGCCTGTGAGCGTGAGAGTGATCGTGAGGGCTGTGAGTGTGAGAGGGATAGTGAGGCCTGTGAGTGTGAGAGGGATAGTGAGGCCTGTGAGTGTGCGAGGCATAGTGAGGCCTGTGAGTGTGAGAGGGATAGTGAGGCCTGTGGGTGTGAGAGGGATAGTGAGGCCTGTGAGTGTGAGAGGGATAGTGAGGCCTGTGAGTGTGAGAGGGATAGTGAGGCCTGTGAGTGTGAGAGGGATAGTGAGGCCTGTGGGTGTGAGAGGGATAGTGAGGCCTGTGGGTGTGAGAGGGAGAGTGAGGCCTGTGGATATGAGCTGGATAGTGAGGCCTGTGGGTGTGAGAGGGATAGTGAGGCCTGTGGGTGTGAGAGGGAGAGTGAGGCCTGTGAGTGTGAGAGGGATAGTGAGGCCTGTGAGTGTGAGGGATAGTGAGGCCTGTGAGTGTGAGAGGGATAGTGAGGCCTGTGAGTGTGAGAGGGATAGTGAGGCCTGTGAGTGTGAGAGGGATAGTGAGGCCTGTGAGTGTGAGAGGGATAGTGAGGCCTGTGGGTGTGAGAGGGATAGTGAGGCCTGTGGGTGTGAGCAGGATAGTGAGGCCTGTGGGTGTGAGATGGATAGTGAGACCAGTGAGTGTGAGAGGGATAGTGAGGCCTGTTGGTGTGAGAGGGATAGTGAGGTGTGTGAGTGTGAGAGGGATAGTGAGGCCTGTGAGTGTGAGAGGGATAGTGAGGCCTGTGAGTGTGAGAGGGATAGTGAGGCCTGTGGGTGTGAGCAGGATAGTGAGGCCTGTGGGTGTGAGAGGGAAAGTGAGGCCTGTGAGTGTGAGAGTGGGAGTGAGGCCTGTGAGTGTGAGAGGGATAGTGAGGCCTGTGAGTGTGAGAGTGATAGTGAAGTCTGTGAGTGTGAGAGTAATAGTGAGGCCTGTGAGTGTAAGAGGGATAGTGAGGCCTGTGAGCGTGAGAGTGATCGTGAGGTCTGTGAGTGTGAGAGGGATAGTGAGGCCTGTGCGTGTGAGAGGCATAGTGAGGCATGTGGGTGTGAGAGTGATAGTGAGGCCTGTGGGTGTGAGAGGGATAGTGAGGCCTGTGAGTGTGAGAGGGATAGTGAGACCTGTGGGTGTGAGAGGGATAGTGAGGCCCGTGTGTGTGGGAGGGATAGTGAGGCCTGTGGGTGTCAGCGGGATAGTGTGGCCTGTGAGTGTGAGAGGGATAGTGAGGCCTGTGGGTGTGCGAGGGATAGTGAGGCCTGTGGGTGTGAGAGGGAGAGTGAGGCCTGTGGGTGAGAGAGGGATAGTGAGGCCTGTGGGTGAGAGAGGGATAGTGAGGCCTGTGGGTGTGAGAGGGAGAGTGAGGCCTGTGGGTGTGAGAGGGATAGTGAGGCCTGAGTTTGAGAGAGTTAGTGAGGCCTGTGGGTGTGAGAGGGATAGTGAGTCCTGTGAGTGTGAGAGGGATAGTGAGGCCTGTGATTGTGAGAGGGATTGTGAGGCCTGTGAGTGTGAGAGGGATAGTGAGGCCTGTGGGTGTTAGAGGGATAGTGAAGCCTGTGAGTGTGAGAGTGATAGTGAGGCCTGTGAATGTGAGAGGGATAGTGAGGCCTGTGAGTGTGAAAGGGATAGTGAGGCCTGTGAGTGTGAGAGGGATAGTGAGGCCTGCGTGTGTGAGAGGGATAGTGAGGCCTGTGGGTGTGATCAGGATAGTGAGGCCTGTGGGTGTGAGAGGGATAGTGAGGCCTGTGAGTGTGAGAATGACAGTGAGGCCTGTGAGTGTGAGAGGGACTGTGAGGCCTGTGGGGGTGAGAGGGATAGTGAGGCCTGTGGGTGTGAGTGGGATAGTGAGGGCTGTGGGTGTGAGAGGGATAGTGAGACCTGTGAGTGTGAGTGGGATAGTGAGGTGTGTGAGTGTGATGTAAAGTGAGGCCTGTGGATGTGCGAGGGATAGTGAGGCCTGTGGGTGTGAGAGGGATAGTGAGGGCTATGAGTGTTAGAGGGATAGTGAGGCCTGTGAGTGTGAAAGGGATAGTGAGGCCTGTGACTGTGAGAGGGATAGTGAGGCCTGTGGGTTTGCGAGGGATAGTGAGGCCTGTGCGTGTGAGAGGGAGAGTGAGGCCTGTGGGTGAGAGAGGGATAGTGAGGCCTGTGGGTGTGAGAGGGAGAGTGAGGCCTGTGGGTGTGAGAGGGATAGTGAGGCCTGAGTGTGAGAGAGATAGTGAGGGCTGTGGGTGTGAGAGGGATAGTGAGTCCTGTGAGTGTGAGAGGGATAGTGAGGCCTGTGATTGTGAGAGGGATTGTGAGGCCTGTGAGTGTGAGAGGGATAGTGAGGCCTGTGGGTGTTAGAGGGATAGTGAAGCCTGTGAGTGTGAGAGTGATAGTGAGGCCTGTGTGTGTGAGAGGGATAGTGAGGCCTGTGGGTGTGAGAGTGATAGTGCGGCCTGTGGGTGTGAGAGGGATAGTGAGGCCTGTGAGTGTGAGGGATAGTGAGGCCTGTGAGTGTGAGAGGGATAGTGAGGCCTGTGAGTGTGAGAGGGATAGTGAGGCCTGTGAGTGTGAGAGGGATAGTGAGGCCTGTGAGTGTGAGAGGGATAGTGAGGCCTGTGAGCGTGAGAGTGATCGTGAGGGCTGTGAGTGTGAGAGGGATAGTGAGGCCTGTGAGTGTGAGAGGGATAGTGAGGCCTGTGAGTGTGCGAGGCATAGTGAGGCCTGTGAGTGTGAGAGGCATAGTGAGGCCTGTGAGTGTGAGAGGGATAGTGAGGCCTGTGATTGTGAGAGCGATAGTGAGGCCTGTGAGTGTGAGAGGGATAGTGAGGCCTGTGAGTGTGAGAGGGATAGTTAGGCCTGTGATTGTGAGATGGATAGTGAGGCCTGTGAGTGTGAGAGGGATAGTGAGGCCTGTGTGTGTGAGAGGGATACTGAGGCCTGTGGCTGTGAGAGGGATAGTGAGGCCTGTGAGTGTGAGAGGTAGAGTGAGGCCTGTGGGTGTTAGCCGGATAGTGAGGCCTGTGAGTGTGAGAGGGATAGTGAGGCCTGTGGGTGTGAGAGGGATTGTGAGGCCTGTGAGTGTGAGAGGGAGAGTGAGGCCTGTGAGTGTGAGAGGGAGAGTGAGGCCTGTGAGCGTGAGAGGGAGAGGGAGAGTGAGGCCTGTGAGTGTGAGAGGGATAGTGAGGCCTGTGAGTGTGAGAGGGATAGTGAGGCCTGTGAGTGTGAGAGGGATAGTGAGGCCTGTGAGTGTGAGAGGGATAGTGAGGCCTGCGTGTGTGAGAGGGATAGTGAGGCCTGTGGGTGTGATCAGGATAGTGAGGCCTGTGGGTGTGAGAGGGATAGTGAGGCCTGTGAGTGTGAGAATGACAGTGAGGCCTGTGAGTGTGAGAGGGACTGTGAGGCCTGTGGGGGTGAGAGGGATAGTGAGGCCTGTGGGTGTGAGTGGGATAGTGAGGGCTGTGGGTGTGAGAGGGATAGTGAGACCTGTGAGTGTGAGTGGGATAGTGAGGTGTGTGAGTGTGATGTAAAGTGAGGCCTGTGGATGTGCGAGGGATAGTGAGGCCTGTGGGTGTGAGAGGGATAGTGAGGGCTATGAGTGTTAGAGGGATAGTGAGGCCTGTGAGTGTGAGAGGGATAGTGAGGCCTGTGAGTGAGAGAGGGATAGTAAGGGCTGTGAGTTTGAGAGGGGTAGTGAGGCCTGCAGGTGTGAGAGGGATAGTGAGGCCTGTGGGTGTGAGAGGGATATTGAGGCCTGTGAGTGTGAGAGGGTTAGTGAGGCCTGTGAGTATGAGAGGGATAGAGAGGGAGAGAGAGACCTGTGAGTGTGAGAGGGATAGTGAGGCCTGTGGGTGTTAGAGGGATAGTGAAGCCTGTGAGTGTGAGAGTGATAGTGAGGCCTGTGTGTGTGAGAGGGATAGTGAGGCCTGTGGGTGTGAGAGTGATAGTGCGGCCTGTGGGTGTGAGAGGGATAGTGAGGCCTGTGAGTGTGAGGGATAGTGAGGCCTGTGAGTGTGAGAGATAGTGAGGCCTGTGAGTGTGAGAGGGATAGTGAGGCCTGTGAGTGTGAGAGGGATAGTGAGGCCTGTGAGTGTGAGAGGGATAGTGAGGCCTGTGGGTGTGAGAGGGATAGTGAGGCCTGTGGGTGTGAGCAGGATAGTGAGGCCTGTGGGTGTGAGACGGATAGTGAGACCTGTGAGTGTGAGAGGGATAGTGAGGCCTGTTGGTGTGAGAGGGATAGTGAGGCCTGTGAGTGTGAGAGGGAGAGTGAGGCCTGTGGGTGTGAGCAGGATAGTGAGGCCTGTGGGTGTGAGAGGGAAAGTGAGGCCTGTGAGTGTGAGAGTGGGAGTGAGGCCTGTGAGTGTGAGAGGGATAGTGAGGCCTGTGAGTGTGAGAGTGATAGTGAAGTCTGTGAGTGTGAGAGTGATAGTGAGGCCTGTGAGTGTAAGAGGGATAGTGAGGCCTGTGAGCGTGAGAGTGATCGTGAGGGCTGTGAGTGTGAGAGGGATAGTGAGGCCTGTGCGTGTGAGAGGCATAGTGAGGCATGTGGGTGTGAGAGGGATAGTGAGGCCTGTGAGTGTGAGAGGGATAGTGAGGCCTGTGAGTGTGAGAGGGATAGTGAGGCCTGTGGGTGTGAGCAGGATAGTGAGGCCTGTGGGTGTGAGAGGGAAAGTGAGGCCTGTGAGTGTGAGAGTGGGAGTGAGTCCTGTGAGTGTGAGAGGGATAGTGAGGCCTGTGAGTGTGAGAGTGATAGTGAAGTCTGTGAGTGTGAGAGTGATAGTGAGGCCTGTGAGTGTAAGAGGGATAGTGAGGCCTGTGAGCGTGAGAGTGATCGTGAGGGCTGTGAGTGTGAGAGGGATAGTGAGGCCTGTGCGTGTGAGAGGCATAGTGAGGCATGTGGGTGTGAGAGTGATAGTGAGGCCTGTGGGTGTGAGAGGGATAGTGAGGCCTGTGAGTGTGAGAGGGATAGTGAGGCCTGTGGGTGTGAGAGGGATAGTGAGGCCCGTGTGTGTGGGAGGGATAGTGAGGCCTGTGGGTGTCAGCAGTATAGTGTGGCCTGTGAGTGTGAGAGGGATAGTGAGGCCTGTGAATGTGAGAGGGATAGTGAGGCCTGTGAGTGTGAAAGGGATAGTGAGGCCTGTGAGTGTGAGAGGGATAGTGAGGCCTGTGGGTGTGCGAGGGATAGTGAGGCCTGTGGGTGTGAGAGGGAGAGTGAGGCCTGTGGGTGAGAGAGGGATAGTGAGGCCTGTGGGTGAGAGAGGGATAGTGAGGCCTGTGGGTGTGAGAGGGAGAGTGAGGCCTGTGGGTGTGAGAGGGATAGTGAGGCCTGAGTTTGAGAGAGATAGTAAGGCCTGTGGGTGTGAGAGGGATAGTGAGTCCTGTGAGTGTAAGAGGGATAGTGAGGCCTGTGATTGTGAGAGGGATTGTGAGGCCTGTGAGTGTGAGAGGGATAGTGAGGCCTGTGGGTGTTAGAGGGATAGTGAAGCCTGTGAGTGTGAGAGTGATAGTGAGGCCTATGAATGTGAGAGGGATAGTGAGGCCTGTGAGTGTGAAAGGGATAGTGAGGCCTGTGACTGTGAGAGGGATAGTGAGGCCTGTGGGTGTGCGAGGGATAGTGAGGCCTGTGGGTGTGAGAGGGAGAGTGAGGCCTGTGGGTGAGAGAGGGATAGTGAGGCCTGTGGGTGTGAGAGAGATAGTGAGGGCTGTGGGTGTGAGAGGGATAGTGAGTCCTGTGAGTGTGAGAGGGATAGTGAGGCCTGTGATTGTGAGAGGGATTGTGAGGCCTGTGAGTGTGAGAGGGATAGTGAGGCCTGTGGGTGTTAGAGGGATAGTGAAGCCTGTGAGTGTGAGAGTGATAGTGAGGCCTGTGTGTGTGAGAGGGATAGTGAGGCCTGTGGGTGTGAGAGTGATAGTGCAGCCTGTGGGTGTGAGAGGGATAGTGAGGCCTGTGAGTGTGAGAGGGATAGTGAGGCCTGTGAGTGTGAGAGGGATAGTGAGGCCTGTGAGTGTGAGAGGGATAGTGAGGTCTGTGAGTGTGAGAAGGATAGTGAGGCCTGTGGGTGAGAGAGGGATAGTGAGGCCTGTGAGTGTGAGAGGGATAGTGTGGCCTGTGAGTGTGAGAGTGATAGTGAGGCTGTGAGTGTGAGAGGGATAGTGAGGCCTGTGGGTGTGAGAGGGATAGTGAGGCCTGTGAGTGTGAGAGGGATAGTGAGGCCTGTGAGTGTGAGAGGGATAGTGAGGCCTGTGAGTGTGAGAGGGATAGTGAGGCCTGTGGGTGTGAGAGGGATAGTGAGGCCTGTGGGTGTGAGAGGGAGAGTGAGGCCTGTGGGTATGAGCTGGATAGTGAGGCCTGTGGGTGTGAGAGGGATAGTGAGGCCTGTGGGTGTGAGAGGGAGAGTGAGGCCTGTGAGTGTGAGAGGGATAGTGAGGCCTGTGAGTGTGAGGGATAGTGAGGCCTGTGAGTGTGAGAGGGATAGTGAGGCCTGTGAGTGTGAGAGGGATAGTGAGGCCTGTGAGTGTGAGAGGGATAGTGAGGCCTGTGAGTGTGAGAGGGATAGTGAGGCCTGTGGGTGTGAGAGGGATAGTGAGGCCTGTGGGTGTGAGCAGGATAGTGAGGCCTGTGGGTGTGAGACAGATAGTGAGACCTGTGAGTGTGAGAGGGATAGTGAGGCCTGTTGGTGTGAGAGGGATAGTGAGGTGTGTGAGTGTGAGAGGGATAGTGAGGCCTGTGAGTGTGAGAGGGATAGTGAGGCCTGTGAGTGTGAGAGGGATAGTGAGGCCTGTGGGTGTGAGCAGGATAGTGAGGCCTGTGGGTGTGAGAGGGAAAGTGAGGCCTGTGAGTGTGAGAGTGATAGTGAGGCCTGTGAGTGTAAGAGGGATAGTGAGGCCTGTGAGCGTGAGAGTGATCGTGAGGGCTGTGAGTGTGAGAGGGATAGTGAGGCCTGTGCGTGTGAGAGGCATAGTGAGGCATGTGGGTGTGAGAGTGATAGTGAAGCCTGTGGGTGTGAGAGGGATAGTGAGGCCTGTGAGTGTGAGAGGGATAGTGAGGCCTGTGGGTGTGAGAGGGATAGTGAGGCCCGTGTGTGTGGGAGGGATAGTGAGGCCTGTGGGTGTCAGCGGGATAGTGTGGCCTGTGAGTGTGAGAGGGATAGTGAGGCCTGTGAATGTGAGAGGGATAGTGAGGCCTGTGAGTGTGAAAGGGATAGTGAGGCCTGTGAGTGTGAGAGGGATAGTGAGGCCTGTGGGTGTGCGAGGGATAGTGAGGCCTGTGGGTGTGAGAGGGAGAGTGAGGCCTGTGGGTGAGAGAGGGATAGTGAGGCCTGTGGGTGAGAGAGGGATAGTGAGGCCTGTGGGTGTGAGAGTGAGAGTGAGGCCTGTGGGTGTGAGAGGGATAGTGAGGCCTGAGTTTGAGAGAGATAGTGAGGCCTGTGGGTGTGAGAGGGATAGTGAGTCCTGTGAGTGTGAGAGGGATAGTGAGGCCTGTGATTGTGAGAGGGATTGTGAGGCCTGTGAGTGTGAGAGGGATAGTGAGGCCTGTGGGTGTTAGAGGGATAGTGAAGCCTGTGAGTGTGAGAGTGATAGTGAGGCCTGTGAATGTGAGAGGGATAGTGAGGCCTGTGAGTGTGAAAGGGATAGTGAGGCCTGTGAGTGTGAGAGGGATAGTGAGGCCTGTGGGTGTGCGAGGGATAGTGAGGCCTGTGGGTGTGAGAGGGAGAGTGAGGCCTGTGGGTGAGAGAGGGATAGTGAGGCCTGTGTGTGTGAGAGGGAGAGTGAGGCCTGTGGGTGTGAGAGGGATAGTGAGGCCTGAGTGTGAGAGAGATAGTGAGGGCTGTGGGTTTGAGAGGGATAGTGAGTCCTGTGAGTGTGAGAGGGATAGTGAGGCCTGTGATTGTGAGAGGGATTGTGAGGCCTGTGAGTGTGAGAGGGATAGTGAGGCCTGTGGGTGTTAGAGGGATAGTGAAGCCTGTGAGTGTGAGAGTGAAAGTGAGGCCTGTGTGTGTGAGAGGGATAGTGAGGCCTGTGGGTGTGAGAGTGATAGTGCGGCCTGTGGGTGTGAGAGGGATAGTGAGGCCTGTGAGTGTGAGAGGGATAGTGAGGCCTGTGAGTGTGAGAGGGATAGTGAGGCCTGTGAGTGTGAGAGGGATAGTGAGGTCTGTGAGTGTGAGAAGGATAGTGAGGCCTGTGGGTGAGAGAGGGATTGTGAGGCCTGTGAGTGTGAGAGGGATAGTGTGGCCTGTGAGTGTGAGAGTGATAGTGAGGCCTGTGAGTGTGAGAGGGATAGTGAGGCCTGTGGGTGTGAGAGGGATAGTGAGGCCTGTGAGTGTGAGAGGGATAGTGAGGCCTGTGAGTCTGAGAGGGATAGTGAGGCCTGTGAGTGTGAGAGGGATAGTGAGGCCTTTGGGTGTGAGAGGGATAGTGAGGCCTGTGGGTGTGAGAGGGAGAGTGAGGCCTGTGGGTATGAGCTGGATAGTGAGGCCTGTGGGTGTGAGAGGGATAGTGAGGCCTGTGGGTGTGAGAGGGAGAGTGAGGCCTGTGAGTGTGAGATGGATAGTGAGGCCTGTGAGTGTGAGGGATAGTGAGGCCTGTGAGTGTCAGAGGGATAGTGAGGCCTGTGAGTGTGAGAGGGATAGTGAGGCCTGTGAGTGTGAGAGGGATAGTGAGGCCTGTGAGTGTGAGAGGGATAGTGAGGCCTGTGGGTGTGAGAGGGATAGTGGGGCCTGTGGGTGTGAGCAGGATAGTGAGGCCTGTGGGTGTGAGACGGATAGTGAGACCTGTGAGTGTGAGAGGGATAGTGAGGCCTGTTGGTGTGAGAGGGATAGTGAGGTGTGTGAGTGTGAGAGGGATAGTGAGGCCTGTGAGTGTGATAGGGATAGTGAGGCCTGTGAGTGTGAGAGGGATAGTGAGGCCTGTGGGTGTGAGCAGGATAGTGAGGCCTGTGGGTGTGACAGGGATAGTGAGGCCTGTGAGTGTGAGAGTGGGAGTGAGGCCTGTGAGTGTGAGAGGGATAGTGAGGCCTGTGGGTGTGAGAGTGATAGTGAAGTCTGTGAGTGTGAGAGTGATAGTGAGGCCTGTGAGTGTAAGAGGGATAGTGAGGCCTGTGAGCGTGAGAGTGATCGTGAGGGCTGTGAGTGTGAGAGGGATAGTGAGGTCTGTGCGTGTGAGAGGGATAGTGAGGCCTGTGGATGTGAGCGGGATAGTGAGGCCTGTGGGTGTGAGGGGGATAGTGAGGGCTTTGAGTGCGAGATGGATAGTGAGGCCTGTGAGTGTGAGAGTGATAGTGAGGCCTGTGAGTGTGAGAGGGATAGTGAGGCCTGTGTGTGTGAGAGGGATAGTGAGGCCTGTGGGTGTGAGAGTGATAGTGCGGCCTGTGGGTGTGAGAGGGATAGTGAGGCCTGTGAGTGTGAGAGGGATAGTGAGGCCTGTGAGTGTGAGAGGGATAGTGAGGCCTGTGATTGTGAGAGGGATTGTGAGGCCTGTGAGTGTGAGAGGGATAGTGAGGCCTGTGGGTGTTAGAGGGATAGTGAAGCCTGTGAGTGTGAGAGTGATAGTGAGGCCTGTGTGTGTGAGAGGGATAGTGAGGCCTGTGGGTGTGAGAGTGATAGTGCGGCCTGTGGGTGTGAGAGGGATAGTGAGGCCTGTGAGTGTGAGAGGGATAGTGAGGCCTGTGAGTGTGAGAGGGATAGTGAGGCCTGTGAGTGTGAGAGGGATAGTGAGGTCTGTGAGTGTGAGAAGGATAGTGAGGCCTGTGGGTGAGAGAGGGATAGTGAGGCCTGTGAGTGTGAGAGGGATAGTGTGGCCTGTGAGTGTGAGAGTGATAGTGAGGCCTGTGAGTGTGAGAGGGATAGTGAGGCCTGTGTGTGTGAGAGGGATAGTGAGGCCTGTGAGTGTGAGAGGGATAGTGAGGCCTGTGAGTGTGAGAGGGATAGTGAGGCCTGTGAGTGTGAGAGGGATAGTGAGGCCTTTGGGTGTGAGAGGGATAGTGAGGCCTGTGGGTGTGAGAGGGAGAGTGAGGCCTGTGGGTATGAGCTGGATAGTGAGGCCTGTGGGTGTGAGAGGGATAGTGAGGCCTGTGGGTGTGAGAGGGAGAGTGAGGCCTGTGAGTGTGAGAGGGATAGTGAGGCCTGTGAGTGTGAGGGATAGTGAGGCCTGTGAGTGTCAGAGGGATAGTGAGGCCTGTGAGTGTGAGAGGGATAGTGAGGCCTGTGAGTGTGAGAGGGATAGTGAGGCCTGTGAGTGTGAGAGGGATAGTGAGGCCTGTGGGTGTGAGAGGGATAGTGGGGCCTGTGGGTGTGAGCAGGATAGTGAGGCCTGTGGGTGTGAGACGGATAGTGAGACCTGTGAGTGTGAGAGGGATAGTGAGGCCTGTTGGTGTGAGAGGGATAGTGAGGTGTGTGAGTGTGAGAGGGATAGTGAGGCCTGTGAGTGTGATAGGGATAGTGAGGCCTGTGAGTGTGAGAGGGATAGTGAGGCCTGTGGGTGTGAGCAGGATAGTGAGGCCTGTGGGTGTGACAGGGATAGTGAGGCCTGTGAGTGTGAGAGTGGGAGTGAGGCCTGTGAGTGTGAGAGGGATAGTGAGGCCTGTGGGTGTGAGAGTGATAGTGAAGTCTGTGAGTGTGAGAGTGATCGTGAGGCCTGTGAGTGTAAGAGGGATAGTGAGGCCTGTGAGCGTGAGAGTGATCGTGAGGGCTGTGAGTGTGAGAGGGATAGTGAGGCCTGTGCGTGTGAGAGGGATAGTGAGGCCTGTGGATGTGAGCGGGATAGTGAGGCCTGTGGGTGTGAGGGGGATAGTGAGGGCTTTGAGTGCGAGATGGATAGTGAGGCCTGTGAGTGTGAGAGTGATAGTGAGGCCTGTGAGTGTGAGAGGGATAGTGAGGCCTGTGTGTGTGAGAGGGATAGTGAGGCCTGTGGGTGTGAGAGTGATAGTGCGGCCTGTGGGTGTGAGAGGGATAGTGAGGCCTGTGAGTGTGAGAGGGATAGTGAGGCCTGTGAGTGTGAGAGGGATAGTGAGGCCTGTGAGTGTGAGAGGGATAGTGAGGTCTGTGAGTGTGAGAAGGATAGTGAGGCCTGTGGGTGAGAGAGGGATAGTGAGGCCTGTGAGTGTGAGAGGGATAGTGTGGCCTGTGAGTGTGAGAGTGATAGTGAGGCCTGTGAGTGTGAGAGGGATAGTGAGGCCTGTGGGTGTGAGAGGGATAGTGAGGCTAATGAGTGTGAGAGGGATCGTGAGGCCTGTGAGTGTGAGAGGGATAGTGAGGCCTGTGAGTGTGAGAGGGATAGTGAGGCCTTTGGGTGTGAGAGGGATAGTGAGGCCTGTGGGTGTGAGAGGGAGAGTGAGGCCTGTGGGTATGAGCTGGATAGTGAGGCCTGTGGGTGTGAGAGGGATAGTGAGGCCTGTGGGTGTGAGAGGGAGAGTGAGGCCTGTGAGTGTGAGAGGGATAGTGAGGCCTGTGAGTGTGAGGGATAGTGAGGCCTGTGAGTGTCAGAGGGATAGTGAGGCCTGTGAGTGTGAGAGGGATAGTGAGGCCTGTGAGTGTGAGAGGGATAGTGAGGCCTGTGGGTGTGAGAGGGATAGTGGGGCCTGTGGGTGTGAGCAGGATAGTGAGGCCTGTGGGTGTGAGACGGATAGTGAGACCTGTGAGTGTGAGAGGGATAGTGAGGCCTGTTGGTGTGAGAGGGATAGTGAGGTGTGTGAGTGTGAGAGGGATAGTGAGGCCTGTGAGTGTGATAGGGATAGTGAGGCCTGTGAGTGTGAGAGGGATAGTGAGGCCTGTGGGTGTGAGCAGGATAGTGAGGCCTGTGGGTGTGACAGGGATAGTGAGGCCTGTGAGTGTGAGAGTGGGAGTGAGGCCTGTGAGTGTGAGAGGGATAGTGAGGCCTGTGGGTGTGAGAGTGATAGTGAAGTCTGTGAGTGTGAGAGTGATAGTGAGGCCTGTGAATGTAAGAGGGATAGTGAGGCCTGTGAGCGTGAGAGTGATCGTGAGGGCTGTGAGTGTGAGAGGGATAGTGAGGCCTGAGCGTGTGAGAGGGATAGTGAGGCCTGTGGATGTGAGCGGGATAGTGAGGCCTGTGGGTGTGAGGGGGATAGTGAGGGCTTTGAGTGCGAGATGGATAGTGAGGCCTGTGAGTGAGAGAGTGATAGTGAGGCCTGTGAGTGTGAGAGGGATAGTGAGGCCTGTGAGTGTGAGAGGGATAGTGAGGCCTGTGAGTGTGAGAGGGATAGTGAGGCCTGTGAGTGTGAGAGGGATAGTGAGGCCTGTGAGTGTGAGAGGGATAGTGAGGCCTGTGAGTGTGAGAGTGATAGTGACGCCTGTGGGTGTGAAAGGGATAATGAGGCCAGTGGGTGTGAGAGGGAGAGTGAGGCCTGTGGGTGTGAGAGGGATAGTGAGGCCTGAATGTGAGAGAGATAGTGAGGCCTGTGGTTGTGAGGGGGATAGTGAGGGCTGTGAGTGTGAGAGTGATAGTGAGGCCTGTGAATGTGAGAGTGATAGTGAGGCCTGTGAATGTGAGAGGGATAGTGAGGCCTGTGAGTGTGAAAGGGATAGTGAGGCCTGTGAGTGTGAGAGGGATAGTGAGGCCTGTGGGTGTGCGAGGGATAGTGAGGCCTGTGGGTGTGAGAGGGAGAGTGAGGCCTGTGGGTGAGAGAGGGATAGTGAGGCCTGTGGGTGTGAGAGGGAGAGTGAGGCCTGTGGGTGTGAGAGGGATAGTGTGGCCTGAGTGTGAGAGAGATAGTGAGGGCTGTGGGTGTGAGAGGGATAGTGAGTCCTGTGAGTGTGAGAGGGATAGTGAGGTCTGTGATTGTGAGAGGGATTGTGAGGCCTGTGAGTGTGAGAGGGATAGTGAGGCCTGTGGGTGTTAGAGGGATAGTGAAGCCTGTGAGTGTGAGAGTGATAGTGAGGCGTTTGTGTGTGAGAGGGATAGTGAGGCCTGTGGGTGTGAGAGTGATAGTGCGGCCTGTGGGTGTGAGAGGGATAGTGAGGCCTGTGAGTGTGAGAGGGATAGTGAGGCCTGTGAGTGTGAGAGGGATAGTGAGGCCTGTGAGTGTGAGAGGGATAGTGAGGTCTGTGAGTGTGAGAAGGATAGTGAGGCCTGTGGGTGAGAGAGGGACGTGAGGCCTGTGGGTGTGAGAGGGATAGTGAGGCCTGTGAGTGTGAGTGGGATAGTGAGGGCTGTGGGTGTGAGAGGGATAGTGAGACCTGTGAGTGTGAGTGGGATAGTGAGGTGTGTGAGTGTGATGTAAAGTGAGGCCTGTGGATGTGCGAGGGATAGTGAGGCCTGTGGGTGTGAGAGGGATAGTGAGGGCTATGAGTGTTAGAGGGATAGTGAGGCCTGTGAGTGTGAGAGGGATAGTGAGGCCTGTGAGTGAGAGAGGGATAGTAAGGGCTGTGAGTTTGAGAGGGATAGTGAGGCCTGCAGGTGTGAGAGGGATAGTGAGGCCTGTGGGTGTGAGAGGGATATTGAGGCCTGTGAGTGTGAGAGGGGTAGTGAGGCCTGTGAGTATGAGAGGGATAGAGAGGGAGAGAGAGACCTGTGAGTGTGAGAGGGATAGTGAGGCCTGTGGGTGTTAGAGGGATGGTGAAGCCTGTGAGTGTGAGAGTGATAGTGAGGCCTGTGTGTGTGAGAGGGATAGTGAGGCCTGTGGGTGTGAGAGTGATAGTGCGGCCTGTGGGTGTGAGAGGGATAGTGAGGCCTGTGAGTGTGAGAGGGATAGTGAGGCCTGTGAGTGTGAGAGGGATAGTGAGGCCTGTGAGTGTGAGAGGGATAGTGAGGTCTGTGAGTGTGAGAAGGATAGTGAGGCCTGTGGGTGAGAGAGGGATAGCGAGGCCTGTGAGTGTGAGAGGGATAGTGTGGCCTGTGAGTGTGAGAGTGATAGTGAGGCCTGTGAGTGTGAGAGGGATAGTGAGGCCTGTGGGTGTGAGAGGGATAGTGAGGCCTGTGAGTGTGAGAGGGATAGTGAGGCCTGTGAGTGTGAGAGGGATAGTGAGGCCTGTGAGTGTGAGAGGGATAGTGAGGCCTGTGTGTGTGAGAGGGATAGTGAGGCCTGTGGGTGTGAGAGGGAGAGTGAGGCCTGTGGGTATGAGCTGGATAGTGAGGCCTGTGGGTGTGAGAGGGATAGTGAGGCCTGTGGGTGTGAGAGGGAGAGTGAGGCCTGTGAGTGTGAGAGGGATAGTGAGGCCTGTGAGTGTGAGGGATAGTGAGGCCTGTGAGTGTGAGAGGGATAGTGAGGCCTGTGAGTGTGAGAGGGATAGTGAGGCCTGTGAGTGTGAGAGGGATAGTGAGGCCTGTGAGTGTGAGAGGGATAGTGAGGCCTGTGGGTGTGAGAGGGATAGTGAGGCCTGTGGGTGTGAGCAGGATATTGAGGCCTGTGGGTGTGACACGGATAGTGAGACCTGTGAGTGTGAGAGGGATAGTGAGGCCTGTTGGTGTGAGAGGGATAGTGAGGTGTGTGAGTGTGACAGGGATAGTGATGCCTGTGAGTGTGAGAGGGATAGTGAGGCCTGTGAGTGTGAGCGGGATAGTGAGGCCTGTGGGTGTGAGCAGGATAGTGAGGCCTGTGGGTGTGAGAGGGATAGTGAGGCCTGTGAGTGTGAGAGTGGGAGTGAGGCCTGTGAGTGTGAGAGGGATAGTGAGGCCTGTGAGTGTGAGAGTGATAGTGAAGTCTGTGAGTGTGGGAGTGATAGTGAGGCCTGTGAGTGTAAGAGGGATCGTGAGGCCTGTGAGCATGAGACTGATCGTGAGGGCTGTAGGTGTGAGAGGGATAGTGAGGCCTGTGCGTATGAGAGGCATAGTGAGGCATGTGGGTGTGAGAGTGATAGTGAGGCCTGTGGGTGTGAGAGGGATAGTGAGGCCTGTGAGTGTGAGAGGGATAGTGAGGCCTGTGGGTGTGAGAGGGATAGTGAGGCCCGTGTGTGTGGGAGGGATAGTGAGGCCTGTGGGTGTCAGCGGGATAGTGTGGCCTGTGAGTGTGAGAGGGATAGTGAGGCCTGTGAATGTGAGAGGGATAGTGAGGCCTGTGAGTGTGAAAGGGATAGTGAGGCCTGTGAGTGTGAGAGGGAGAGTGAGGCCTGTGGGTGTGCGAGGGATAGTGAGGCCTGTGGGTGTGAGAGGGAGAGTGAGGCCTGTGGGTGAGAGAGGGATAGTGAGGCCTGTGGGTGAGAGAGGGATAGTGAGGCCTGTGGGTGTGAGAGGGAGAGTGAGGCCTGTGGGTGTGAGAGGGATAGTGAGGCCTGAGTTTGAGAGAGATAGTGAGGCCTGTGGGTGTGAGAGGGATAGTGAGTCCTGTGAGTGTGAGAGGGATAGTGAGGCCTGTGAGTGTGAGAGGGATAGTGAGGCCTGTGAGTGTGAGAGGGATAGTGAGGCCTGTGGGTGTGCGAGGGATAGTGAGGCCTGTGGGTGTGAGAGGGAGAGTGAGGCCTGTGGGTGAGAGAGGGATAGTGAGGCCTGTGGGTGTGAGAGGGAGAGTGAGGCCTGTGGGTGTGAGAGGGATAGTGAGGCCTGAGTGTGAGAGAGATAGTGAGGGCTGTGGGCGTGAGAGGGAGAGTGAGGCCTGTGGGTGTGAGAGGGATAGTGAGGCCTGAGTTTGAGAGAGATAGTGAGGCCTGTGGGTGTGAGAGGGATTGTGAGTCCTGTGAGTGTGAGAGGGATAGTGAGGCCTGTGATTGTGAGAGGGATTGTGAGGCCTGTGAGAGTGAGAGGGATAGTGAGGCCTCTGGGTGTTAGAGGGATAGTGAAGCCTGTGAGTGTGAGAGTGATAGTGAGGCCTGTGTTTGTGAGAGGGATAGTGAGGCCTGTGGGTGTGAGAGGGATAGTGAGGTCTGTGAGTGTGAGAAGGATAGTGAGGCCTGTGGGTGAGAGAGGGATAGTGAGGCCTGTGAGTGTGAGAGGGATAGTGTGGCCTGTGAGTGTGAGAGGGATAGTGAGGCCTGTGAGTGTGAGAGGGATAGTGAGGTCTGTGAGTGTGAGAAGGATAGTGAGGCCTGTGGGTGAGAGAGGGATAGTGAGGCCTGTGAGTGTGAGAGGGATAGTGTGGCCTGTGAGTGTGAGAGTGATAGTGAGGCCTGTGAGTGTGAGAGGGATAGTGAGGCCTGTGGGTGTGAGAGGGATAGTGAGGCCTGTGAGTGTGAGAGGGATAGTGAGGCCTGTGAGTGTGAGAGGGATAGTGAGGCCTGTGAGTGTGAGAGGGATAGTGAGGCCTGTGGGTGTGAGAGGGATAGTGAGGCCTGTGGGTGTGAGAGGGAGAGTGATGCCTGTGGGTAAGAGCTGGATAGTGAGGCCTGTGGGTGTGAGAGGGATAGTGAGGCCTGTGGGTGTGAGAGGGAGAGTGAGGCCTGTGAGTGTGAGCGGGATAGTGAGGCCTGTGAGTGTGAGGGATAGTGAGGCCTGTGAGTGTGAGAGGGATAGTGAGGCCTGTGAGTGTGAGAGGGAGAGTGAGGCCTGTGAGTGTGAGAGGGATAGTGAGGCCTGTGGGTGTGAGAGGGATAGTGGGGCCTGTGGGTGTGAGCAGGATAGTGAGGCCTGTGGGTGTGAGATGGATAGTGAGACCTGTGAGTGTGAGAGGGATAGTGAGGCCTGTTGGTGTGAGAGGGACAGTGAGGTGTGTGAGTGTGAGAGGGATAGTGAGGCCTGTGAGTGTGAGAGGGATAGTGAGGCCTGTGAGTGTGAGAGGGATAGTGAGGCCTGTGGGTGTGAGCAGGATAGTGAGGCCTGTGGGTGTGAGAGGGATAGTGAGGCCTGTGAGTGTGAGAGTGGGAGTGAGGCCTGTGAGTGTGAGAGGGATAGTGAGGCCTGTGGGTGTGAGAGTGATAGTGAAGTCTGTGAGTGTGAGAGTGATAGTGAGGCCTGTGAGTGTAAGAGGGATAGTGAGGCCTGTGAGCATGAGAGTGATCGTGAGGGCTGTGAGTGTGAGAGGGATAGTGAGGCCTGTGAGTGTGAGAGGGATAGTGAGGTCTGTGAGTGTGAGAAGGATAGTGAGGCCTGTGGGTGAGAGAGGGATAGTGAGGCCTGTGAGTGTGAGAGGGATAGTGTGGCCTGTGAGTGTGAGAGTGATAGTGAGGCCTGTGAGTGTGAGAGGGATAGTGAGGCCTGTGGGTGTGAGAGGGATAGTGAGGCCTGTGAGTGTGAGAGGGATAGTGAGGCCTGTGAGTGTGAGAGGGATAGTGAGGCCTGTGAGTGTGAGAGGGATAGTGAGGCCTGTGGGTGTGAGAGGGATAGTGAGGCCTGTGGGTGTGAGAGGGAGAGTGAGGCCTGTGGGTAAGAGCTGGATAGTGAGGCCTGTGGGTGTGAGAGGGATAGTGAGGCCTGTGGGTGTGAGAGGGAGAGTGAGGCCTGTGAGTGTGAGAGGGATAGTGAGGCCTGTGAGTGTGAGGGATAGTGAGGCCTGTGAGTATGAGAGGGATAGTGAGGCCTGTGAGTGTGAGAGGGATAGTGAGGCCTGTGAGTGTGAGAGGGAGAGTGAGGCCTGTGAGTGTGAGAGGGATAGTGAGGCCTGTGGGTGTGAGAGGGATAGTGGGGCCTGTGGGTGTGAGCAGGATAGTGAGGCCTGTGGGTGTGAGATGGATAGTGAGACCTGTGAGTGTGAGAGGGATAGTGAGGCCTGTTGGTGTGAGAGGGACAGTGAGGTGTGTGAGTGTGAGAGGGATAGTGAGGCCTGTGAGTGTGAGAGGGATAGTGAGGCCTGTGAGTGTGAGAGGGATAGTGAGGCCTGTGGGTGTGAGCAGGATAGTGAGGCCTGTGGGTGTGAGAGGGATAGTGAGGCCTGTGAGTGTGAGAGTGGGAGTGAGGCCTGTGAGTGTGAGAGGGATAGTGAGGCCTGTGGGTGTGAGAGTGATAGTGAAGTCTGTGAGTGTGAGAGTGATAGTGAGGCCTGTGAGTGTAAGAGGGATAGTGAGGCCTGTGAGCGTGAGAGTGATCGTGAGGGCTGTGAGTGTGAGAGGGATAGTGAGGCCTGTGGGTGTGAGAGTGATAGGCCTGTGAGTGTGAGAGTGGGAGTGAGGCCTGTGAGTGTGAGAGGGATAGTGAGGCCTGTGGGTGTGAGAGTGATAGTGAAGTCTGTGAGTGTGAGAGTGATAGTGAGGCCTGTGAGTGTAAGAGGGATAGTGAGGCCTGTGAGCGTGAGAGTGATCGTGAGGGCTGTGAGTGTGAGAGGCATAGTGAGGCATGTGGGTGTGAGAGTGATAGTGAGGCCTGTGGGTGTGAGAGGGATAGTGAGGCCTGTGAGTGTGAGAGGGATAGTGAGGCCTGTGGGTGTGATAGGGATAGTGAGGCCGGTGTGTGTGGGAGGGATAGAGAGGCCTGTGGGTGTCAGCGGGATAGCGTGGCCTGTGAGTGTGAGAGGGACAGTGAGGCCTGTGAATGTGAGAGGGATAGTGAGGTTTGTGAGTGTGAAAGGGATAGTGAGGCCTGTGAGTGTGAGAGGGATAGTGAGGCCTGTGGGTGTGCGAGGGATAGTGAGGCCTGTGAGTGTGAGAGTGATAGTGAGGCCTGTGAGTGTGAGAGGGATAGTGAGGCCTGTGGGTGTGAGAGGGATAGTGAGGCCTGTGAGTGTGAGAGGGTTAGTGAGGCCTGTGGGTGTGAGAGGGATAGTGAGGCCTGTGAGTGTGAGAGGGATAGTGAGGGCTGTGAGTCTGAGAGTGATAGTGAGGCCTGTGAGTGTGAGAGGGATAGTGAGGTCTGTGGGTGTGAGAAGGATGGTGAGGCCTGTGAGTGTGCGAGGGATAGTGAGGCCTTTGCATGTGAGAGTGATAGTGAGGCCTGTGGGTGTGAGAGGGATAGTGAGGCCTGTGAGTGTGAGAGGGATAGTGAGGCCTGTGAGTGTGAGAGGGATAGTGAGGCCTGTGAGTGTGAGAGGGATAGTGAGGCCTGTGAGTGTGAGAGGGATAGTGAGGCCTGTGCATGTGAGAGGGATAGTGAGGCCTGTGCATGTGAGAGGGATAGTGAGGCCTGTGAGTGTGAGAGGGATAGTGAGGCCTGTGAGTGTGAGAGTGATAGTGAGGCCTGTGAGTGAGAGAGGGACAGTGAGGTCTGTGAGTGTGAGAGGGAGAGGGAGGCCTGTGCGTGTGAGAGGGATAGTGAGGCCTGTGCGTGTGAGTGGGATAGTGAGGCCTGTGAGTGTGAGAGGGATAGTGAGGCCTGTGAGTGTGAGAGGGATAGTGAGGCCTGTGAGTGAGAGAGGGATAGTAAGGGCTGTGAGTTTGAGAGGGATAGTGAGGCCTGCAGGTGTGAGAGGGATAGTGAGGCCTGTGGGTGTGAGAGGGATATTGAGGCCTGTGAGTGTGAGAGGGATAGTGAGGCCTGTGAGTATGAGAGGGATAGAGAGGGAGAGAGAGATCTGTGAGTGTGAGAGGAATAGTGAGGCCTGTTGGTGTGAGAGTGATAGTGAGGCCTGTGAGTTTGAGAGGGAGAGTGAGGCCTGTGAGTGTGAGAGTGATAGTGAGGGCTGTGGGTGTGAGAGGGATAGTGAGGCCTGTGAGTGTGAGAGGGATAGTGAGGCCTGTGAGTGTGAGAGGGATATTGAGGCCTGTGAGTGTGAGAGGGATAGTGAGGCCTTTGGGTGTGAGAGGGATAGTGAGGCCTGTGGGTGTGAGAGGGAGAGTGAGGCCTGTGGGTATGAGTTGGATAGTGAGGCCTGTGGGTGTGAGAGGGATAGTGAGGCCTGTGGGTGTGAGAGGGAGAGTGAGGCCTGTGAGTGTGAGAGGGATAGTGAGGCCTGTGAGTGTGAGGGATAGTGAGGCCTGTGAGTGTCAGAGGGATAGTGAGGCCTGTGAGTGTGAGAGGGATAGTGAGGCCTGTGAGTGTGAGAGGGATAGTGAGGCCTGTGAGTGTGAGAGGGATAGTGAGGCCTGTGGGTGTGAGAGGGATAGTGGGGCCTGTGGGTGTGAGCAGGATAGTGAGGCCTGTGGGTGTGAGATGGATAGTGAGACCTGTGAGTGTGAGAGGGATAGTGAGGCCTGTTGGTGTGAGAGGGATAGTGAGGTGTGTGAGTGTGAGAGGGATAGTGAGGCCTGTGAGTGTGATAGGGATAGTGAGGCCTGTGAGTGTGAGAGGGATAGTGAGGCCTGTGGGTGTGAGCAGGATAGTGAGGCCTGTGGGTGTGACAGGGATAGCGAGGCCTGTGAGTGTGAGAGTGGGAGTGAGGCCTGTGAGTGTGAGAGGGATAGTGAGGCCTGTGGGTGTGAGAGTGATAGTGAAGTCTGTGAGTGTGAGAGTGATCGTGAGGCCTGTGAGTGTAAGAGGGATAGTGAGGCCTGTGAGCGTGAGAGTGATCGTGAGGGCTGTGAGTGTGAGAGGGATAGTGAGGCCTGTGCGTGTGAGAGGGATAGTGAGGCCTGTGGATGTGAGCGGGATAGTGAGGCCTGTGGGTGTGAGGGGGATAGTGAGGGCTTTGAGTGCGAGATGGATAGTGAGGCCTGTGAGTGTGAGAGTGATAGTGAGGCCTGTGAGTGTGAGAGGGATAGTGAGGCCTGTGTGTGTGAGAGGGATAGTGAGGCCTGTGGGTGTGAGAGTGATAGTGCGGCCTGTGGGTGTGAGAGGGATAGTGAGGCCTGTGAGTGTGAGAGGGATAGTGAGGCCTGTGAGTGTGAGAGGGATAGTGAGGCCTGTGAGTGTGAGAGGGATAGTGAGGTCTGTGAGTGTGAGAAGGATAGTGAGGCCTGTGGGTGAGAGAGGGATAGTGAGGCCTGTGAGTGTGAGAGGGATAGTGTGGCCTGTGAGTGTGAGAGTGATAGTGAGGCCTGTGAGTGTGAGAGGGATAGTGAGGCCTGTGGGTGTGAGAGGGATAGTGAGGCCAATGAGTGTGAGAGGGATCGTGAGGCCTGTGAGTGTGAGAGGGATAGTGAGGCCTGTGAGTGTGAGAGGGATAGTGAGGCCTTTGGGTGTGAGAGGGATAGTGAGGCCTGTGGGTGTGAGAGGGAGAGTGAGGCCTGTGGGTATGAGCTGGATAGTGAGGCCTGTGGGTGTGAGAGGGATAGTGAGGCCTGTGGGTGTGAGAGGGAGAGTGAGGCCTGTGAGTGTGAGAGGGATAGTGAGGCCTGTGAGTGTGAGGGATAGTGAGGCCTGTGAGTGTCAGAGGGATAGTGAGGCCTGTGAGTGTGAGAGGGATAGTGAGGCCTGTGAGTGTGAGAGGGATAGTGAGGCCTGTGAGTGTGAGAGGGATAGTGAGGCCTGTTGGTGTGAGAGGGATAGTGGGGCCTGTGGGTGTGAGCAGGATAGTGAGGCCTGTGGGTGTGAGACGGATAGTGAGACCTGTGAGTGTGAGAGGGATAGTGAGGCCTGTTGGTGTGAGAGGGATAGTGAGGTGTGTGAGTGTGAGAGGGATAGTGAGGCCTGTGAGTGTGATAGGGATAGTGAGGCCTGTGAGTGTGAGAGGGATAGTGAGGCCTGTGGGTGTGAGCAGGATAGTGAGGCCTGTGGGTGTGACAGGGATAGTGAGGCCTGTGAGTGTGAGAGTGGGAGTGAGGCCTGTGAGTGTGAGAGGGATAGTGAGGCCTGTGGGTGTGAGAGTGATAGTGAATTCTGTGAGTGTGAGAGTGATAGTGAGGCCTGTGAGTGTAAGAGGGATAGTGAGGCCTGTGAGCGTGAGAGTGATCGTGAGGGCTGTGAGTGTGAGAGGGATAGTGAGGCCTGTGCGTGTGAGAGGGATAGTGAGGCCTGTGGATGTGAGCGGGATAGTGAGGCCTGTGGGTGTGAGGGGGATAGTGAGGGCTTTGAGTGCGAGATGGATAGTGAGGCCTGTGAGTGAGAGAGTGATAGTGAGGCCTGTGAGTGTGAGAGGGATAGTGAGGCCTGTGAGTGTGAGAGGGATAGTGAGGCCTGTGAGTGTGAGAGGGATAGTGAGGCCTGTGAGTGTGAGAGGGATAGTGAGGCCTGTGAGTGTGAGAGGGATAGTGAGGCCTGTGAGTGTGAGAGTGATAGTGACGCCTGTGGGTGTGAAAGGGATAATGAGGCCAGTGGGTGTGAGAGGGAGAGTGAGGCCTGTGGGTGTGAGAGGGATAGTGAGGCCTGAATGTGAGAGAGATAGTGAGGCCTGTGGTTGTGAGGGGGATAGTGAGGGCTGTGAGTGTGAGAGTGATAGTGAGGCCTGTGAATGTGAGAGTGATCGTGAGGCCTGTGAATGTGAGAGGGATAGTGAGGCCTGTGAGTGTGAAAGGGATAGTGAGGCCTGTGAGTGTGAGAGGGATAGTGAGGCCTGTGGGTGTGCGAGGGATAGTGAGGCCTGTGGGTGTGAGAGGGAGAGTGAGGCCTGTGGGTGAGAGAGGGATAGTGAGGCCTGTGGGTGTGAGAGGGAGAGTGAGGCCTGTGGGTGTGAGAGGGATAGTGAGGCCTGTGAGCGTGAGAGTGATCGTGAGGGCTGTGAGTGTGAGAGGCATAGTGAGGCATGTGGGTGTGAGAGTGATAGTGAGGCCTGTGGGTGTGAGAGGGATAGTGAGGCCTGTGAGTGTGAGAGGGATAGTGAGGCCTGTGGGTGTGATAGGGATAGTGAGGCCGGTGTGTGTGGGAGGGATAGAGAGGCCTGTGGGTGTCAGCGGGATAGCGTGGCCTGTGAGTGTGAGAGGGACAGTGAGGCCTGTGAATGTGAGAGGGATAGTGAGGTTTGTGAGTGTGAAAGGGATAGTGAGGCCTGTGAGTGTGAGAGGGATAGTGAGGCCTGTGGGTGTGCGAGGGATAGTGAGGCCTGTGAGTGTGAGAGTGATAGTGAGGCCTGTGAGTGTGAGAGGGATAGTGAGGCCTGTGGGTGTGAGAGGGATAGTGAGGCCTGTGAGTGTGAGAGGGATAGTGAGGCCTGTGGGTGTGAGAGGGATAGTGAGGCCTGTGAGTGTGAGAGGGATAGTGAGGGCTGTGAGTCTGAGAGTGATAGTGAGGCCTGTGAGTGTGAGAGGGATAGTGAGGTCTGTGGGTGTGAGAAGGATGGTGAGGCCTGTGAGTGTGCGAGGGATAGTGAGGCCTTTGCATGTGAGAGTGATAGTGAGGCCTGTGGGTGTGAGAGGGATAGTGAGGCCTGTGAGTGTGAGAGGGATAGTGAGGCCTGTGAGTGTGAGAGGGATAGTGAGGCCTGTGAGTGTGAGAGGGATAGTGAGGCCTGTGAGTGTGAGAGGGATAGTGAGGCCTGTGCATGTGAGAGGGATAGTGAGGCCTGTGCATGTGAGAGGGATAGTGAGGCCTGTGAGTGTGAGAGGGATAGTGAGGCCTGTGAGTGTGAGAGTGATAGTGAGGCCTGTGAGTGAGAGAGGGACAGTGAGGTCTGTGAGTGTGAGAGGGAGAGGGAGGCCTGTGCGTGTGAGAGGGATAGTGAGGCCTGTGCGTGTGAGTGGGATAGTGAGGCCTGTGAGTGTGAGAGGGATAGTGAGGCCTGTGAGTGTGAGAGGGATAGTGAGGCCTGTGAGTGAGAGAGGGATAGTAAGGGCTGTGAGTTTGAGAGGGATAGTGAGGCCTGCAGGTGTGAGAGGGATAGTGAGGCCTGTGGGTGTGAGAGGGATATTGAGGCCTGTGAGTGTGAGAGGGATAGTGAGGCCTGTGAGTATGAGAGGGATAGAGAGGGAGAGAGAGATCTGTGAGTGTGAGAGGAATAGTGAGGCCTGTTGGTGTGAGAGTGATAGTGAGGCCTGTGAGTTTGAGAGGGAGAGTGAGGCCTGTGAGTGTGAGAGTGATAGTGAGGGCTGTGGGTGTGAGAGGGATAGTGAGGCCTGTGAGTGTGAGAGGGATAGTGAGGCCTGTGAGTGTGAGAGGGATATTGAGGCCTGTGAGTGTGAGAGGGATAGTGAGGCCTTTGGGTGTGAGAGGGATAGTGAGGCCTGTGGGTGTGAGAGGGAGAGTGAGGCCTGTGGGTATGAGCTGGATAGTGAGGCCTGTGGGTGTGAGAGGGATAGTGAGGCCTGTGGGTGTGAGAGGGAGAGTGAGGCCTGTGAGTGTGAGAGGGATAGTGAGGCCTGTGAGTGTGAGGGATAGTGAGGCCTGTGAGTGTCAGAGGGATAGTGAGGCCTGTGAGTGTGAGAGGGATAGTGAGGCCTGTGAGTGTGAGAGGGATAGTGAGGCCTGTGAGTGTGAGAGGGATAGTGAGGCCTGTGGGTGTGAGAGGGATAGTGGGGCCTGTGGGTGTGAGCAGGATAGTGAGGCCTGTGGGTGTGAGATGGATAGTGAGACCTGTGAGTGTGAGAGGGATAGTGAGGCCTGTTGGTGTGAGAGGGATAGTGAGGTGTGTGAGTGTGAGAGGGATAGTGAGGCCTGTGAGTGTGATAGGGATAGTGAGGCCTGTGAGTGTGAGAGGGATAGTGAGGCCTGTGGGTGTGAGCAGGATAGTGAGGCCTGTGGGTGTGACAGGGATAGCGAGGCCTGTGAGTGTGAGAGTGGGAGTGAGGCCTGTGAGTGTGAGAGGGATAGTGAGGCCTGTGGGTGTGAGAGTGATAGTGAAGTCTGTGAGTGTGAGAGTGATCGTGAGGCCTGTGAGTGTAAGAGGGATAGTGAGGCCTGTGAGCGTGAGAGTGATCGTGAGGGCTGTGAGTGTGAGAGGGATAGTGAGGCCTGTGCGTGTGAGAGGGATAGTGAGGCCTGTGGATGTGAGCGGGATAGTGAGGCCTGTGGGTGTGAGGGGGATAGTGAGGGCTTTGAGTGCGAGATGGATAGTGAGGCCTGTGAGTGTGAGAGTGATAGTGAGGCCTGTGAGTGTGAGAGGGATAGTGAGGCCTGTGTGTGTGAGAGGGATAGTGAGGCCTGTGGGTGTGAGAGTGATAGTGCGGCCTGTGGGTGTGAGAGGGATAGTGAGGCCTGTGAGTGTGAGAGGGATAGTGAGGCCTGTGAGTGTGAGAGGGATAGTGAGGCCTGTGAGTGTGAGAGGGATAGTGAGGTCTGTGAGTGTGAGAAGGATAGTGAGGCCTGTGGGTGAGAGAGGGATAGTGAGGCCTGTGAGTGTGAGAGGGATAGTGTGGCCTGTGAGTGTGAGAGTGATAGTGAGGCCTGTGAGTGTGAGAGGGATAGTGAGGCCTGTGGGTGTGAGAGGGATAGTGAGGCCAATGAGTGTGAGAGGGATCGTGAGGCCTGTGAGTGTGAGAGGGATAG
This sequence comes from Somniosus microcephalus, assembly GCF_052327205.1. Taxonomy (NCBI): domain Eukaryota; kingdom Metazoa; phylum Chordata; class Chondrichthyes; order Squaliformes; family Somniosidae; genus Somniosus; species Somniosus microcephalus. Next base: position 36,795,031 of record NW_028225182.1, read on the forward strand.
TGAGGCCTGTGAGTGTGAGAGGGATAGTGAGGCCTTTGGGTGTGAGAGGGATAGTGAGGCCTGTGGGTGTGAGAGGGAGAGTGAGGCCTGTGGGTATGAGCTGGATAGTGAGGCCTGTGGGTGTGAGAGGGATAGTGAGGCCTGTGGGTGTGAGAGGGAGAGTGAGGCCTGTGAGTGTGAGAGGGATAGTGAGGCCTGTGAGTGTGAGGGATAGTGAGGCCTGTGAGTGTCAGAGGGATAGTGAGGCCTGTGAGTGTGAGAGGGATAGTGAGGCCTGTGAGTGTGAGAGGGATAGTGAGGCCTGTGAGTGTGAGAGGGATAGTGAGGCCTGTTGGTGTGAGAGGGATAGTGGGGCCTGTGGGTGTGAGCAGGATAGTGAGGCCTGTGGGTGTGAGACGGATAGTGAGACCTGTGAGTGTGAGAGGGATAGTGAGGCCTGTTGGTGTGAGAGGGATAGTGAGGTGTGTGAGTGTGAGAGGGATAGTGAGGCCTGTGAGTGTGATAGGGATAGTGAGGCCTGTGAGTGTGAGAGGGATAGTGAGGCCTGTGGGTGTGAGCAGGATAGTGAGGCCTGTGGGTGTGACAGGGATAGTGAGGCCTGTGAGTGTGAGAGTGGGAGTGAGGCCTGTGAGTGTGAGAGGGATAGTGAGGCCTGTGGGTGTGAGAGTGATAGTGAAGTCTGTGAGTGTGAGAGTGATAGTGAGGCCTGTGAGTGTAAGAGGGATAGTGAGGCCTGTGAGCGTGAGAGTGATCGTGAGGGCTGTGAGTGTGAGAGGGATAGTGAGGCCTGTGCGTGTGAGAGGGATAGTGAGGCCTGTGGATGTGAGCGGGATAGTGAGGCCTGTGGGTGTGAGGGGGATAGTGAGGGCTTTGAGTGCGAGATGGATAGTGAGGCCTGTGAGTGAGAGAGTGATAGTGAGGCCTGTGAGTGTGAGAGGGATAGTGAGGCCTGTGAGTGTGAGAGGGATAGTGAGGCCTGTGAGTGTGAGAGGGATAGTGAGGCCTGTGAGTGTGAGAGGGATAGTGAGGCCTGTGAGTGTGAGAGGGATAGTGAGGCCTGTGAGTGTGAGAGTGATAGTGACGCCTGTGGGTGTGAAAGGGATAATGAGGCCAGTGGGTGTGAGAGGGAGAGTGAGGCCTGTGGGTGTGAGAGGGATAGTGAGGCCTGAATGTGAGAGAGATAGTGAGGCCTGTGGTTGTGAGGGGGATAGTGAGGGCTGTGAGTGTGAGAGTGATAGTGAGGCCTGTGAATGTGAGAGTGATCGTGAGGCCTGTGAATGTGAGAGGGATAGTGAGGCCTGTGAGTGTGAAAGGGATAGTGAGGCCTGTGAGTGTGAGAGGGATAGTGAGGCCTGTGGGTGTGCGAGGGATAGTGAGGCCTGTGGGTGTGAGAGGGAGAGTGAGGCCTGTGGGTGAGAGAGGGATAGTGAGGCCTGTGGGTGTGAGAGGGAGAGTGAGGCCTGTGGGTGTGAGAGGGATAGTGTGGCCTGAGTGTGAGAGAGATAGTGAGGGCTGTGGGTGTGAGAGGGATAGTGAGTCCTGTGAGTGTGAGAGGGATAGTGAGGCCTGTGATTGTGAGAGGGATTGTGAGGCCTGTGAGTGTGAGAGGGATAGTGAGGCCTGTGGGTGTTAGAGGGATAGTGAAGCCTGTGAGTGTGAGAGTGATAGTGAGGCGTTTGTGTGTGAGAGGGATAGTGAGGCCTGTGGGTGTGAGAGTGATAGTGCGGCCTGTGGGTGTGAGAGGGATAGTGAGGCCTGTGAGTGTGAGAGGGATAGTGAGGCCTGTGAGTGTGAGAGGGATAGTGAGGCCTGTGAGTGTGAGAGGGATAGTGAGGTCTGTGAGTGTGAGAAGGATAGTGAGGCCTGTGGGTGAGAGAGGGACGTGAGGCCTGTGGGTGTGAGAGGGATAGTGAGGCCTGTGAGTGTGAGTGGGATAGTGAGGGCTGTGGGTGTGAGAGGGATAGTGAGACCTGTGAGTGTGAGTGGGATAGTGAGGTGTGTGAGTGTGATGTAAAGTGAGGCCTCTGGATGTGCGAGGGATAGTGAGGCCTGTGGGTGTGAGAGGGATAGTGAGGGCTATGAGTGTTAGAGGGATAGTGAGGCCTGTGAGTGTGAGAGGGATAGTGAGGCCTGTGAGTGAGAGAGGGATAGTAAGGGCTGTGAGTTTGAGAGGGATAGTGAGGCCTGCAGGTGTGAGAGGGATAGTGAGGCCTGTGGGTGTGAGAGGGATATTGAGGCCTGTGAGTGTGAGAGGGGTAGTGAGGCCTGTGAGTATGAGAGGGATAGAGAGGGAGAGAGAGACCTGTGAGTGTGAGAGGGATAGTGAGGCCTGTGGGTGTTAGAGGGATGGTGAAGCCTGTGAGTGTGAGAGTGATAGTGAGGCCTGTGTGTGTGAGAGGGATAGTGAGGCCTGTGGGTGTGAGAGTGATAGTGCGGCCTGTGGGTGTGAGAGGGATAGTGAGGCCTGTGAGTGTGAGAGGGATAGTGAGGCCTGTGAGTGTGAGAGGGATAGTGAGGCCTGTGAGTGTGAGAGGGATAGTGAGGTCTGTGAGTGTGAGAAGGATAGTGAGGCCTGTGGGTGAGAGAGGGATAGCGAGGCCTGTGAGTGTGAGAGGGATAGTGTGGCCTGTGAGTGTGAGAGTGATAGTGAGGCCTGTGAGTGTGAGAGGGATAGTGAGGCCTGTGGGTGTGAGAGGGATAGTGAGGCCTGTGAGTGTGAGAGGGATAGTGAGGCCTGTGAGTGTGAGAGGGATAGTGAGGCCTGTGAGTGTGAGAGGGATAGTGAGGCCTGTGGGTGTGAGAGGGATAGTGAGGCCTGTGGGTGTGAGAGGGAGAGTGAGGCCTGTGAGTGTGAGAGGGATAGTGAGGCCTGTGAGTGTGAGGGATAGTGAGGCCTGTGAGTGTGAGAGGGATAGTGAGGCCTGTGAGTGTGAGAGGGATAGTGAGGCCTGTGAGTGTGAGAGGGATAGTGAGGCCTGTGAGTGTGAGAGGGATAGTGAGGCCTGTGGGTGTGAGAGAGATAGTGAGGCCTGTGGGTGTGAGCAGGATATTGAGGCCTGTGGGTGTGACACGGATAGTGAGACCTGTGAGTGTGAGAGGGATAGTGAGGCCTGTTGGTGTGAGAGGGATAGTGAGGTGTGTGAGTGTGACAGGGATAGTGATGCCTGTGAGTGTGAGAGGGATAGTGAGGCCTGTGAGTGTGAGCGGGATAGTGAGGCCTGTGGGTGTGAGCAGGATAGTGAGGCCTGTGGGTGTGAGAGGGATAGTGAGGCCTGTGAGTGTGAGAGTGGGAGTGAGGCCTGTGAGTGTGAGAGGGATAGTGAGGCCTGTGAGTGTGAGAGTGATAGTGAAGTCTGTGAGTGTGGGAGTGATAGTGAGGCCTGTGAGTGTAAGAGGGATCGTGAGGCCTGTGAGCGTGAGACTGATCGTGAGGGCTGTAGGTGTGAGAGGGATAGTGAGGCCTGTGCGTATGAGAGGCATAGTGAGGCATGTGGGTGTGAGAGTGATAGTGAGGCCTGTGGGTGTGAGAGGGATAGTGAGGCCTGTGAGTGTGAGTGGGATAGTGAGGCCTGTGGGTGTGAGAGGGATAGTGAGGCCCGTGTGTGTGGGAGGGATAGTGAGGCCTGTGGGTGTCAGCGGGATAGTGTGGCCTGTGAGTGTGAGAGGGATAGTGAGGCCTGTGAATGTGAGAGGGATAGTGAGGCCTGTGAGTGTGAAAGGGATAGTGAGGCCTGTGAGTGTGAGAGGGAGAGTGAGGCCTGTGGGTGTGCGAGGGATAGTGAGGCCTGTGGGTGTGAGAGGGAGAGTGAGGCCTGTGGGTGAGAGAGGGATAGTGAGGCCTGTGGGTGAGAGAGGGATAGTGAGGCCTGTGGGTGTGAGAGGGAGAGTGAGGCCTGTGGGTGTGAGAGGGATAGTGAGGCCTGAGTTTGAGAGAGATAGTGAGGCCTGTGGGTGTGAGAGGGATAGTGAGTCCTGTGAGTGTGAGAGGGATAGTGAGGCCTGTGAGTGTGAGAGGGATAGTGAGGCCTGTGAGTGTGAGAGGGATAGTGAGGCCTGTGGGTGTGCGAGGGATAGTGAGGCCTGTGGGTGTGAGAGGGAGAGTGAGGCCTGTGGGTGAGAGAGGGATAGTGAGGCCTGTGGGTGTGAGAGGGAGAGTGAGGCCTGTGGGTGTGAGAGGGATAGTGAGGCCTGAGTGTGAGAGAGATAGTGAGGGCTGTGGGCGTGAGAGGGAGAGTGAGGCCTGTGGGTGTGAGAGGGATAGTGAGGCCTGAGTTTGAGAGAGATAGTGAGGCCTGTGGGTGTGAGAGGGATAGTGAGTCCTGTGAGTGTGAGAGGGATAGTGAGGCCTGTGATTGTGAGAGGGATTGTGAGGCCTGTGAGAGTGAGAGGGATAGTGAGGTCTGTGAGTGTGAGAAGGATAGTGAGGCCTGTGGGTGAGAGAGGGATAGTGAGGCCTGTGAGTGTGAGAGGGATAGTGTGGCCTGTGAGTGTGAGAGGGATAGTGAGGCCTGTGAGTGTGAGAGGGATAGTGAGGTCTGTGAGTGTGAGAAGGATAGTGAGGCCTGTGGGTGAGAGAGGGATAGTGAGGCCTGTGAGTGTGAGAGGGATAGTGTGGCCTGTGAGTGTGAGAGTGATAGTGAGGCCTGTGAGTGTGAGAGGGATAGTGAGGCCTGTGGGTGTGAGAGGGATAGTGAGGCCTGTGAGTGTGAGAGGGATAGTGAGGCCTGTGAGTGTGAGAGGGATAGTGAGGCCTGTGAGTGTGAGAGGGATAGTGAGGCCTGTGGGTGTGAGAGGGATAGTGAGGCCTGTGGGTGTGAGAGGGAGAGTGAGGCCTGTGGGTAAGAGCTGGATAGTGAGGCCTGTGGGTGTGAGAGGGATAGTGAGGCCTGTGGGTGTGAGAGGGAGAGTGAGGCCTGTGAGTGTGAGAGGGATAGTGAGGCCTGTGAGTGTGAGGGATAGTGAGGCCTGTGAGTGTGAGCGGGATAGTGAGGCCTGTGAGTGTGAGAGGGAGAGTGAGGCCTGTGAGTGTGAGAGGGATAGTGAGGCCTGTGGGTGTGAGAGGGATAGTGGGGCCTGTGGGTGTGAGCAGGATAGTGAGGCCTGTGGGTGTGAGATGGATAGTGAGACCTGTGAGTGTGAGAGGGATAGTGAGGCCTGTTGGTGTGAGAGGGACAGTGAGGTGTGTGAGTGTGAGAGGGATAGTGAGGCCTGTGAGTGTGAGAGGGATAGTGAGGCCTGTGAGTGTGAGAGGGATAGTGAGGCCTGTGGGTGTGAGCAGGATAGTGAGGCCTGTGGGTGTGAGAGGGATAGTGAGGCCTGTGAGTGTGGGAGTGGGAGTGAGGCCTGTGAGTGTGAGAGGGATAGTGAGGCCTGTGGGTGTGAGAGTGATAGTGAAGTCTGTGAGTGTGAGAGTGATAGTGAGGCCTGTGAGTGTAAGAGGGATAGTGAGGCCTGTGAGCATGAGAGTGATCGTGAGGGCTGTGAGTGTGAGAGGGATAGTGAGGCCTGTGAGTGTGAGAGGGATAGTGAGGTCTGTGAGTGTGAGAAGGATAGTGAGGCCTGTGGGTGAGAGAGGGATAGTGAGGCCTGTGAGTGTGAGAGGGATAGTGTGGCCTGTGAGTGTGAGAGTGATAGTGAGGCCTGTGAGTGTGAGAGGGATAGTGAGGCCTGTGGGTGTGAGAGGGATAGTGAGGCCTGTGAGTGTGAGAGGGATAGTGAGGCCTGTGAGTGTGAGAGGGATAGTGAGGCCTGTGAGTGTGAGAGGGATAGTGAGGCCTGTGGGTGTGAGAGGGATAGTGAGGCCTGTGGGTGTGAGAGGGAGAGTGAGGCCTGTGGGTAAGAGCTGGATAGTGAGGCCTGTGGGTGTGAGAGGGATAGTGAGGCCTGTGGGTGTGAGAGGGAGAGTGAGGCCTGTGAGTGTGAGAGGGATAGTGAGGCCTGTGAGTGTGAGGGATAGTGAGGCCTGTGAGTATGAGAGGGATAGTGAGGCCTGTGAGTGTGAGAGGGATAGTGAGGCCTGTGAGTGTGAGAGGGAGAGTGAGGCCTGTGAGTGTGAGAGGGATAGTGAGGCCTGTGGGTGTGAGAGGGATAGTGGGGCCTGTGGGTGTGAGCAGGATAGTGAGGCCTGTGGGTGTGAGATGGATAGTGAGACCTGTGAGTGTGAGAGGGATAGTGAGGCCTGTTGGTGTGAGAGGGATAGTGAGGTGTGTGAGTGTGAGAGGGATAGTGAGGCCTGTGAGTGTGAGAGGGATAGTGAGGCCTGTGAGTGTGAGAGGGATAGTGAGGCCTGTGGGTGTGAGCAGGATAGTGAGGCCTGTGGGTGTGAGAGGGATAGTGAGGCCTGTGAGTGTGAGAGTGGGAGTGAGGCCTGTGAGTGTGAGAGGGATAGTGAGGCCTGTGGGTGTGAGAGTGATAGTGAAGTCTGTGAGTGTGAGAGTGATAGTGAGGCCTGTGAGTGTAAGAGGGATAGTGAGGCCTGTGAGCGTGAGAGTGATCGTGAGGGCTGTGAGTGTGAGAGGGATAGTGAGGCCTGTGGGTGTGAGAGTGATAGGCCTGTGAGTGTGAGAGTGGGAGTGAGGCCTGTGAGTGTGAGAGGGATAGTGAGGCCTGTGGGTGTGAGAGTGATAGTGAAGTCTGTGAGTGTGAGAGTGATAGTGAGGCCTGTGAGTGTAAGAGGGATAGTGAGGCCTGTGAGCGTGAGAGTGATCGTGAGGGCTGTGAGTGTGAGAGGCATAGTGAGGCATGTGGGTGTGAGAGTGATAGTGAGGCCTGTGGGTGTGAGAGGGATAGTGAGGCCTGTGAGTGTGAGAGGGATAGTGAGGCCTGTGGGTGTGATAGGGATAGTGAGGCCGGTGTGTGTGGGAGGGATAGAGAGGCCTGTGGGTGTCAGCGGGATAGTGTGGCCTGTGAGTGTGAGAGGGACAGTGAGGCCTGTGAATGTGAGAGGGATAGTGAGGTTTGTGAGTGTGAAAGGGATAGTGAGGCCTGTGAGTGTGAGAGGGATAGTGAGGCCTGTGGGTGTGCGAGGGATAGTGAGGCCTCTGAGTGTGAGAGTGATAGTGAGGCCTGTGAGTGTGAGAGGGATAGTGAGGCCTGTGGGTGTGAGAGGGATAGTGAGGCCTGTGAGTGTGAGAGGGATAGTGAGGCCTGTGGGTGTGAGAGGGATAGTGAGGCCTGTGAGTGTGAGAGGGATAGTGAGGGCTGTGAGTCTGAGAGTGATAGTGAGGCCTGTGAGTGTGAGAGGGATAGTGAGGTCTGTGGGTGTGAGAAGGATGGTGAGGCCTGTGAGTGTGCGAGGGATAGTGAGGCCTTTGCATGTGAGAGTGATAGTGAGGCCTGTGGGTGTGAGAGGGATAGTGAGGCCTGTGAGTGTGAGAGGGATAGTGAGGCCTGTGAGTGTGAGAGGGATAGTGAGGCCTGTGAGTGTGAGAGGGATAGTGAGGCCTGTGAGTGTGAGAGGGATAGTGAGGCCTGTGCATGTGAGAGGGATAGTGAGGCCTGTGCATGTGAGAGGGATAGTGAGGCCTGTGAGTGTGAGAGGGATAGTGAGGCCTGTGAGTGTGAGAGTGATAGTGAGGCCTGTGAGTGAGAGAGGGACAGTGAGGTCTGTGAGTGTGAGAGGGAGAGGGAGGCCTGTGCGTGTGAGAGGGATAGTGAGGCCTGTGCGTGTGAGTGGGATAGTGAGGCCTGTGAGTGTGAGAGGGATAGTGAGGCCTGTGAGTGTGAGAGGGATAGTGAGGCCTGTGAGTGAGAGAGGGATAGTAAGGGCTGTGAGTTTGAGAGGGATAGTGAGGCCTGCAGGTGTGAGAGGGATAGTGAGGCCTGTGGGTGTGAGAGGGATATTGAGGCCTGTGAGTGTGAGAGGGATAGTGAGGCCTGTGAGTATGAGAGGGATAGAGAGGGAGAGAGAGATCTGTGAGTGTGAGAGGAATAGTGAGGCCTGTTGGTGTGAGAGTGATAGTGAGGCCTGTGAGTTTGAGAGTGAGAGTGAGGCCTGTGAGTGTGAGAGTGATAGTGAGGGCTGTGGGTGTGAGAGTGACAGTGAGGCCTATGATTGTGAGAGGGAGAGTGAGGCCTGTGGGTGAGAGAGGGATAGTGAGGCCTGTGGGTGTGAGAGGGATAGTGAGGCCTGTGAGTGTGAGAGGGATAGTGAGGCCTGTGGGTGTGAGAGGGATAGTGAGGCCTGTGAGTGTGAGAGGGATAGTGAGGGCTGTGAGTCTGAGAGTGATAGTGAGGCCTGTGAGTGTGAGAGGGATAGTGAGGTCTGTGGGTGTGAGAAGGATGGTGAGGCCTGTGAGTGTGCGAGGGATAGTGAGGCCTTTGCATGTGAGAGTGAGAGTGAGGCCTGTGGGTGTGAGAGGGATAGTGAGGCCTGTGAGTGTGAGAGGGATAGTGAGGCCTGTGAGTGTGAGAGGGATAGTGAGGCCTGTGAGTGTGAGAGGGATAGTGAGGCCTGTGAGTGTGAGAGGGATAGTGAGGCCTGTGCATGTGAGAGGGATAGTGAGGCCTGTGCATGTGAGAGGGATAGTGAGGCCTGTGAGTGTGAGAGGGATAGTGAGGCCTGTGAGTGTGAGAGTGATAGTGAGGCCTGTGAGTGAGAGAGGGACAGTGAGGTCTGTGAGTGTGAGAGGGAGAGGGAGGCCTGTGCGTGTGAGAGGGATAGTGAGGCCTGTGCGTGTGAGTGGGATAGTGAGGCCTGTGAGTGTGAGAGGGATAGTGAGGCCTGTGAGTGTGAGAGGGATAGTGAGGCCTGTGAGTGAGAGAGGGATAGTAAGGGCTGTGAGTTTGAGAGGGATAGTGAGGCCTGCAGGTGTGAGAGGGATAGTGAGGCCTGTGGGTGTGAGAGGGATATTGAGGCCTGTGAGTGTGAGAGGGATAGTGAGGCCTGTGAGTATGAGAGGGATAGAGAGGGAGAGAGAGATCTGTGAGTGTGAGAGGAATAGTGAGGCCTGTTGGTGTGAGAGTGATAGTGAGGCCTGTGAGTTTGAGAGTGAGAGTGAGGCCTGTGAGTGTGAGAGTGATAGTGAGGGCTGTGGGTGTGAGAGTGACAGTGAGGCCTATGATTGTGAGAGGGAGAGTGAGGCCTGTGGGTGAGAGAGGGATAGTGAGGCCTGTGGGTGTGAGAGGGAGAGTGAGGCCTGTGGGTGTGAGAGGGATAGAGAGGCCTGAGTGTGAGAGAGATAGTGAGGCCTGTGGGTGTGAGAGGGATAGTGAGTCCTGTGAGTGTGAGAGGGATAGTGAGGCCTGTGATTGTGAGAGGGATTGTGAGGCCTGTGAGTGTGAGAGAGATAGTGAGGCCTGAGGGTGTTAGAGGGATAGTGAAGCCTGTGAGTGTGAGAGTGATAGTGAGGCCTGTGTGTGTGAGAGGGATAGTGAGGCCTGTGGGTGTGAGAGGGATAGTGAGGCCTGTGAGTGTGACTGAGATAGTGAGGTGTGTGAGTGTGAGGGATAGTGAGGCCTGTGGATGTGAGAGGGATAGTGAGGCCTGTGGATGTGAGCGGGATAGTGAGGCCTGTGGGTGTGAGAGGAATAGTGAGGGCTGTGAGTGTGAGATGGATAGTGAGGCCTGTGAGTGTGAGAGGGATAGTGAGGGCTGTGAGTGTGAGATGGATAGTGAGGCCTGTGAGTGTGAGAGTGATAGTGAGGCCTGTGAGTGTGAGAGGGATTGTGAGGCCTGTGAGTGTGAGAGGGATAGTGAGGCCTGTGAGTGTGAGAGGGATAGTGAGGCCTGTGAGTGTGAGAGGGATATTGAGGCCTGTGTGTGTGAGAGTGATAGTGAGGCCTGTGGGTGTGAGAGGGAGAGTGAGGCCTGTGGGTGTGAGAGGGATAGTGAGGCCTGAGTGTAAGAGAGATAGTGAGGCCTGTGGGTGTGAGAGGGATAGTGAGGCCTGTGGGTGTGAGAGGGTTAGTGAGGCCTGTGATTGTGAGAGGAATTGTGAGGCCTGTGATTGTGAGAGTGATAGTGAGGCCTGTGAGTGTGAGAGGGATAATGAGGCCTGTGTGTGTGAGAGTGATAGTGAGGCCTGTGGGTGTGAGAGGGATAGTGAGGCCTGTGAGTGTGAGTGGGATAGTGAGGTGTGTGAGTGTGAGGGATAGTGAGGCCTGTGGATGTGAGAGGGATAGTGAGGCCTGTGGATGTGAGCGGGATAGTGAGGCCTGTGGGTGTGAGAGGGATAGTGAGGGCTGTGAGTGTGAGATGGATAGTGAGGCCTGTGAGTGTGAGAGGGATAATGAGGCTTTTGAGTGTGAGAGGGATAGTGAGGCCTGTGAGTGTGAGAGGGATAGTGAGGCCTGTGAGTGTGCGAGGCATAGTGAGGCCTGTGAGTATGAGAGGCATAGTGAGGCCTGTGAGTGTGAGAGGGATAGTGAGGCCTGTGAGTGTGAGAGGGATAGTGAGGCCTCTGAGTGTGAGAGGGATAGTGAGGCCTGTGAGTGTGAGAGGGATAGTTAGGCCTGTGAGTGTGAGATGGATAGTGAGGCCTGTGAGTGTGAGAGGGATAGTGAGGCCTGTGTGTGTGAGAGTGATAGTGAGGCCTGTGGGTGTGAGAGGGATAGTGAGGCCTGTGAGTGTGAGAGGCAGAGTGAGGGCTGTGGGTGTTAGCAGGATAGTGAGGCCTGTGAGAGTGAGAGGGATAGTGAGGCCTGTGGGTGTGAGAGGGATTGTGAGGCCTGTGAGTGTGAGAGGGAGAGTGAGGCCTGTGAGTGTGAGAGGGAGAGGGAGAGTGAGGCCTGTGAGTGTGAGAGGGATAGTGAGGCCTGTGAGTGTGAGAGGGATAGTGAGGCCTGTGAGTGTGAGAGGGATAGTGAGGCCTGTGAGTGAGAGAGGGATAGTGAGGCCTGTGTGTGTGAGAGGGATAGTGAGGCCTGTGGGTGTGATCAGGATAGTGAGGCCTGTGGGTGTGAAAGGGATAGTGAGGCCTGTGAGTGTGAGAATGACAGTGAGGCCTGTGGGTGTGAGAGGGATAGTGAGGCCTGTGAGTGTGAGTGGGATAGTGAGGGCTGTGGGTGTGAGAGGGATAGTGAGACCTGTGAGTGTGAGTGGGATAGTGAGGTGTGTGAGTGTGATGTAAAGTGAGGCCTGTGGATGTGCGAGGGATAGTGAGGCCTGTGGGTGTGAGAGGGATAGTGAGGGCCATGAGTGTTAGAGGGATAGTGAGGCCTGTGAGTGTGAGAGGGATAGTGAGGCCTGTGGGTGTGAGGGGGATAGTGAGGTCTGTGGGTGTGAGAGTGATAGTGAGGCCTGTGAGTGTGAGAGGGATAGTGAGGCCTGTGAGTGTGAGAGGGTTAGTGAGGCCTGTGAGTGTGAGAGGGATAGTGAGGCCTGAGAGTGTGAGAGGGATAGTGAGGCCTGTGGGTGTGAGAGGGATAGTGAGGCCTGTGGGTGTGAGAGGGAGAGTGAGGCCTGTGGGTATGATCTGGATCGTGAGGCCTGTGGGTGTGAGAGGGATAGTGAGGCCTGTGGGTGTGAGAGGGAGAGTGAGGCCTGTGAGTGTGAGAGGGATAGTGAGGCCTGTGAGTGTGAGGGATAGTGAGGCCTGTGAGTGTGAGAGGGATAGTGAGGCCTGTGAGTGTGAGAGGGATAGTGAGGCCTGTGAGTGTGAGAGGGATAGTGAGGCCTGTGAGTGTGAGAGGGATAGTGAGGCCTGTGGGTGTGAGAGGGATAGTGAGGCCTGTGGGTGTGAGCAGGATAGTGAGGCCTGTGGGTGTGAGACGGATAGTGAGACCTGTGAGTGTGAGAGGGATAGTGAGGCCTGTTGGTGTGAGAGGGATAGTGAGGTGTGTGAGTGTGAGAGGGATAGTGAGGCCTGTGAGTGTGAGAGGGATAGTGAGGCCTGTGAGTGTGAGAGTGGGAGTGAGGCCTGTGAGTGTGAGAGTGGGAGTGAGGCCTGTGAGTGTGAGAGGGATAGTGAGGCCTGTGGGTGTGAGAGTGATAGTGAAGTCTGTGAGTGTGAGAGTGATAGTGAGGCCTGTGGGTGTGAGAGGGATAGTGAGGCCTGTGGGTGTGAGAGGGTTAGTGAGGCCTGTGATTGTGAGAGGAATTGTGAGGCCTGTGATTGTGAGAGTGATAGTGAGGCCTGTGAGTGTGAGAGGGATAATGAGGCCTGTGTGTGTGAGAGTGATAGTGAGGCCTGTGGGTGTGAGAGGGATAGTGAGGCCTGTGAGTGTGAGTGGGATAGTGAGGTGTGTGAGTGTGAGGGATAGAGAGGCCTGTGGATGTGAGAGGGATAGTGAGCCCTGTGGATGTGAGTGGGATAGTGAGGCCTGTGGGTGTGAGAGGGATAGTGAGGGCTGTGAGTGTGAGATGGATAGTGAGGCCTGTGAGTGTGAGAGGGATAATGAGTCTTTTGAGTGTGAGAGGGATAGTGAGGCCTGTGAGTGTGAGAGGGATAGTGAGGCCTGTGAGTGTGCGAGGCATAGTGAGGCCTGTGAGTGTGAGAGGCATAGTGAGGCCTGTGAGTGTGAGAGGGATAGTGAGGCCTGTGAGTGTGAGAGGGATAGTGAGGCCTCTGAGTGTGAGAGGGATAGTGAGGCCTGTGTGTGTGAGAGGGATAGTGAGGCCTGTGGGTGTGATCAGGATAGTGAGGCCTGTGGGTGTGAAAGGGATAGTGAGGCCTGTGAGTGTGAGAGGGAGAGTGAGGCCTGTGAGTGTGAGAGGGAGAGGGAGAGTGAGGCCTGTGAGTGTGAGAGGGATAGTGAGGCCTGTGAGTGTGAGAGGGATAGTGAGGCCTGTGGGTGTGAGAGAGATAGTGAGGCCTGTGAGTGTGAGAGGGATAGTGAGGACTGTGATAGTAAGGCCTGTGAGTGTGAGAGGGATAGTGAGGTCTGTGGGTGTGAGAAGGATAGTGAGGCCTGTGAGTGTGAGAGGGATAGTGAGGCCTGTGCATGTGAGAGTGATAGTGAGGCCTGTGGGTGTGAGAGGGATAGTGAGGCCTGTGAGTGTGAGAGGGATAGTGAGGCCTGTGAGTGTGAGAGGGATAGTGAGGCCTGTGAGTGTGAGAGGGATAGTGAGGTCTGTGAGTGTGAGAAGGATGGTGAGGCCTGTGAGTGAGAGAGGGAGAGTGAGGCCTGTGAGTGTGAGAGGGATAGTGAGGCCTGTGGGTGTGAGAGGGATAGTGAGGCCTGTGAGTGTGAGAGGGATAGTGAAGCCTGTGGGTGTGAGAGGGACAGTGAGGCCTGTGAGTGTGAGAGGGATAGTGAGGGCTGTGAGTCTGAGAGTGATAGTGAGGCCTGTGAGTGTGAGAGGGATAGTGAGGTCTGTGGGTGTGAGATGGATCGTGAGGCCTGTGAGTGTGCGAGGGATTGTGAGGCCTGTGCATGTGAGAGTGATAGTGAGGCCTGTGGGTGTGAGAGGGATAGTGAGGCCTGTGAGTGTGAGAGGGATAGTGAGGCCTGTGAGTGTGAGAGGGATAGTGAGGCCTGTGAGTGTGAGTGGGATAGTGAGGGCTGTGGGTGTGAGAGGGATAGTGAGACCTGTGAGTGTGAGTGGGATAGTGAGGTGTGTGAGTGTGATGTAAAGTGAGGCCTGTGGATGTGCGAGGGATAGTGAGGCCTGTGTGTGTGAGAGGGATAGTGAGGGCTATGAGTGTTAGAGGGATAGTGAGGCCTGTGAGTGTGAGAGGGATAGTGAGGATTGTGAGTGAGAGAGGGATAGTAAGGGCTGTGAGTTTGAGAGGGATAGTGAGGCCTGCAGGTGTGAGAGGGATAGTGAGGCCTGTGGGTGTGAGGGGGATAGTGAGGTCTGTGGGTGTGAGAGTTATAGTGAGGCCTGTGAGTGTGAGAGGGATAGTGAGGCCTGTGAGTGTGAGAGGGATAGTGAGGCCTGTGAGTGTGAGAGGGATAGTGAGGCCTGTGAGTGTGAGAGGGATAGTGAGGCCTGTGGGTGTGAGAGGGATAGTGAGGCCTGTGAGTGTGAGAGGGAGAGTGAGGCCTGTGGGTATGATCTGGATCGTGAGGCCTGTGGGTGTGAGAGGGATAGTGAGGCCTGTGGGTGTGAGAGGGAGAGTGAGGCCTGTGAGTGTGAGAGGGATAGTGAGGCCTGTGAGTGTAAGAGGGATAGTGAGGCCTGTGGGTGTGAGACGGATAGTGAGACCTGTGAGTGTGAGAGGGATAGTGAGGCCTGTTGGTGTGAGAGGGATAGTGAGGTGTGTGAGTGTGAGAGGGATAGTGAGGCCTGTGAGTGTGAGAGGGATAGTGAGGCCTGTGAGTGTGAGAGTGGGAGTGAGGCCTGTGAGTGTGAGAGTGGGAGTGAGGCCTGTGAGTGTGAGAGGGATAGTGAGGCCTGTGGGTGTGAGAGTGATAGTGAAGTCTGTGAGTGTGAGAGTGATAGTGAGGCCTGTGAGTGTGAGAGGGATAGTGAGGCCTGTGGGTGTGAGAGGGATAGTGAGGCCTGTGAGTGTGAGAGGGATAGTGAGGCCTGTGGGTGTGAGAGGGACAGTGAGGCCTGTGAGTGTGAGAGGGATAGTGAGGCCTGTGAGCGTGAGAGTGATCGTGGGGGCTGTGAGTGTGAGAGGGATAGTGAGGCCTGTGCGTGTGAGAGGCATAGTGAGGCATGTGGGTGTGAGAGTGATAGTGAGGCCTGTGGGTGTGAGAGGGATAGTGAGGCCTGTGAGTTTGAGAGGGATAGTGAGGCCTGTGGGTGTGAGAGGGATAGTGAGGCCGGTGTGTGTGAGAGGGATAGTGAGGCCTGTGGTTGTCAGCGGGATAGTGTGGCCTGTGAGTGTGAGAGGGATAGTGAGGCCTGTGAATGTGAGAGCGATAGTGAGGCCTGTGAGTGTGAAAGGGATAGTGAGGCCTGTGAGCGTGAGAGGGATAGTGAGGCCTGTGGGTGTGCGAGGGATAGTGAGGCCTGTGAGTGTGAAAGGGAGAGTGAGGTCTGTGAGTGTGAGAGTGATATTAAGGCCTGTGGGTGTGAGAGGGATAGTGTGGCCTGTGGGTGTGAGAGGGATAGTGAGGCCTGTGTGTTTGAGAGGGATAGTGTGGCCTGTGGGTGAGAGAGGGAGAGTGAGGCCTGTGAGTGGGAGAGGGATAGTGAGGCCTGTGAGTGCGAGGGATAGTGACGGCTGTGAGTCTGAGAGTGATAGTGAGGCCTGTGAGTGTGAGAGGGATAGTGAGGTCTGTGAGTGTGAGAGGGATAGTGAGGCCTGAGGGTGAGAGAGGGATAGTGAGGCCTGTGAGTGTGAGAGGGATAGTGTGGCCTGTGAGTGTGAGAGTGATAGTGAGGCGTGTGAGTGTGAGAGGGATCGTGAGCCCTGTGGGTGTGAGAGGGATAGTGAGGCCTGTGAGTGTGAGAGGGATAGTGAGGCCTGTGGGTGTGAGAGGGATAGTGAGGCCTGTGAGTGTGAGAGGGATAGTGAGGACTGTGATAGTAAGGCCTGTGAGTGTGAGAGGGATAGTGAGGTCTGTGGGTGTGAGAAGGATAGTGAGGCCTGTGAGTGTGAGAGGGATAGTGAGGCCTGTGCATGTGAGAGTGATAGTGAGGCCTGTGGGTGTGAGAGGGATAGTGAGGCCTGTGAGTGTGAGAGGGATAGTGAGGCCTGTGAGTGTGAGAGGGATAGTGAGGCCTGTGAGTGTGAGAGGGATAGTGAGGTCTGTGAGTGTGAGAAGGATAGTGAGGCCTGTGGGTGAGAGAGGGAGAGTGAGGCCTGTGAGTGTGAGAGGGATAGTGTGGCCTGTGAGTGTGAGAGTGATAGTGAGGCCTGTGAGTGTGAGAGGGATAGTGAGGCCTGTGGGTGTGAGAGGGATAGTGAGGCCTGTGAGTGTGAGAGGGATAGTGAAGCCTGTGGGTGTGAGAGGGACAGTGAGGCCTGTGAGTGTGAGAGGGATAGTGAGGGCTGTGAGTCTGAGAGTGATAGTGAGGCCTGTGACTTTGAGAGGGATAGTGAGGTCTGTGGGTGTGAGATGGATAGTGAGGCCTGTGAGTGTGCGAGGGATAGTGAGGCCTGTGCATGTGAGAGTGATAGTGAGGCCTGTGGGTGTGAGAGGGATAGTGAGGCCTGTGAGTGTGAGAGGGATCGCGAGGCCTGTGAGTGTGAGAGGGATAGTGAGGCCTGTGAGTGTGAGTGGGATAGTGAGGGCTGTGGGTGTGAGAGGGATAGTGAGACCTGTGAGTGTGAGTGGGATAGTGAGGTGTGTGAGTGTGATGTAATGTGAGGCCTGTGGATGTGCGAGGGATAGTGAGGCCTGTGGGTGTGAGAGGGATAGTGAGGGCTATGAGTGTTAGAGGGATAGTGAGGCCTGTGAGTGTGAGAGGGATAGTGAGGCCTGTGAGTGAGAGAGGGATTGTAAGGGCTGTGAGTTTGAGAGGGATAGTGAGGCCTGCAGGTGTGAGAGGGATAGTGAGGACTGTGGGTGTGAGTGGGATATTGAGGCCTGTGAGTGTGAGAGGGGTAGTGATGCCTGTGAGTATGAGAGGGATAGAGAGGGAGAGAGAGACCTGTGAGTGTGGGAGGGATAGTGAGGCCTGTGGGTGTTAGAGGGATAGTGAAGCCTGTGAGTGTGAGAGTGATAGTGAGGCCTGTGTGTGTGAGAGGGATAGTGAGGCCTGTGGGTGTGAGAGGGATAGTGAGGCCTGTGGGTGTGAGAGTGATAGTGCGACCTGTGGGTGTGAGAGGGATAGTGAGGCCTGTGAGTGTGAGAGGGATAGTGAGGCCTGTGAGTGTGAGAGGGATAGTGAGGCCTGTGAGTGTGAGAGGGATAGTGAGGTCTGTGAGTGTGAGAAGGATAGTGAGGCCTGTGGGTGAGAGAGGGATAGTGAGGCCTGTGAGTGTGAGAGGGATAGTGTGGCCTGTGAGTGTGAGAGTGATAGTGAGGCCTATGAGTGTGAGAGGGGTAGTGAGGCCTGTGGGTGTGAGAGGGATAGTGAGGCCTGTGAGTGTGAGAGGGATAGTGAGGCCTGTGAGTGTGAGAGGGATAGTGAGGCCTGTGAGTGTGAGAGGGATAGTGAGGCCTGTGGGTGTGAGAGGGATAGTGAGGCCTGTGGGTGTGAGAGGGAGAGTGAGGCCTGTGGGTATGAGCTGGATAGTGAGGCCTGTGGGTGTGAGAGGGATAGTGAGGCCTGTGGGTGTGAGAGGGAGTGTGAGGCCTGTGAGTGTGAGAGGGATAGTGAGGCCTGTGAGTGTGAGGGATAGTGAGGCCTGTGAGTGTGAGAGGGATAGTGAGGCCTGTGAGTGTGAGAGGGATAGTGAGGCCTGTGGTTGTCAGCGTGATAGTGTGGCCTGTGAGTGTGAGAGGGATAGTGAGGCCTGTGAATGTGAGAGCGATAGTGAGGCCTGTGAGTGTGAAAGGGATAGTGAGGCCTGTGAGCGTGAGAGGGATAGTGAGGCCTGTGGGTGTGCGAGGGATAGTGAGGCCTGTGAGTGTGAAAGGGAGAGTGAGGTCTGTGAGTGTGAGAGTGATATTAAGGCCTGTGGGTGTGAGAGGGATAGTGTGGCCTGTGGGTGTGAGAGGGATAGTGAGGCCTGTGTGTTTGAGAGGGATAGTGTGGCCTGTGGGTGAGAGAGGGAGAGTGAGGCCTGTGAGTGGGAGAGGGATAGTGAGGCCTGTGAGTGCGAGGGATAGTGACGGCTGTGAGTCTGAGAGTGATAGTGAGGCCTGTGAGTGTGAGAGGGATAGTGAGGTCTGTGAGTGTGAGAGGGATAGTGAGGCCTGAGGGTGAGAGAGGGATAGTGAGGCCTGTGAGTGTGAGAGGGATAGTGTGGCCTGTGAGTGTGAGAGTGATAGTGAGGCGTGTGAGTGTGAGAGGGATCGTGAGCCCTGTGGGTGTGAGAGGGATAGTGAGGCCTGTGAGTGTGAGAGGGATAGTGAGGCCTGTGGGTGTGAGAGGGATAGTGAGGCCTGTGAGTGTGAGAGGGATAGTGAGGACTGTGATAGTAAGGCCTGTGAGTGTGAGAGGGATAGTGAGGTCTGTGGGTGTGAGAAGGATAGTGAGGCCTGTGAGTGTGAGAGGGATAGTGAGGCCTGTGCATGTGAGAGTGATAGTGAGGCCTGTGGGTGTGAGAGGGATAGTGAGGCCTGTGAGTGTGAGAGGGATAGTGAGGCCTGTGAGTGTGAGAGGGATAGTGAGGCCTGTGAGTGTGAGAGGGATAGTGAGGTCTGTGAGTGTGAGAAGGATAGTGAGGCCTGTGGGTGAGAGAGGGAGAGTGAGGCCTGTGAGTGTGAGAGGGATAGTGTGGCCTGTGAGTGTGAGAGTGATAGTGAGGCCTGTGAGTGTGAGAGGGATAGTGAGGCCTGTGGGTGTGAGAGGGATAGTGAGGCCTGTGAGTGTGAGAGGGATAGTGAAGCCTGTGGGTGTGAGAGGGACAGTGAGGCCTGTGAGTGTGAGAGGGATAGTGAGGGCTGTGAGTCTGAGAGTGATAGTGAGGCCTGTGACTTTGAGAGGGATAGTGAGGTCTGTGGGTGTGAGATGGATAGTGAGGCCTGTGAGTGTGCGAGGGATAGTGAGGCCTGTGCATGTGAGAGTGATAGTGAGGCCTGTGGGTGTGAGAGGGATAGTGAGGCCTGTGAGTGTGAGAGGGATCGCGAGGCCTGTGAGTGTGAGAGGGACAGTGAGGCCTGTGAGTGTGAGTGGGATAGTGAGGGCTGTGGGTGTGAGAGGGATAGTGAGACCTGTGAGTGTGAGTGGGATAGTGAGGTGTGTGAGTGTGATGTAATGTGAGGCCTGTGGATGTGCGAGGGATAGTGAGGCCTGTGGGTGTGAGAGGGATAGTGAGGGCTATGAGTGTTAGAGGGATAGTGAGGCCTGTGAGTGTGAGAGGGATAGTGAGGCCTGTGAGTGAGAGAGGGATTGTAAGGGCTGTGAGTTTGAGAGGGATAGTGAGGCCTGCAGGTGTGAGAGGGATAGTGAGGACTGTGGGTGTGAGTGGGATATTGAGGCCTGTGAGTGTGAGAGGGGTAGTGATGCCTGTGAGTATGAGAGGGATAGAGAGGGAGAGAGAGACCTGTGAGTGTGGGAGGGATAGTGAGGCCTGTGGGTGTTAGAGGGATAGTGAAGCCTGTGAGTGTGAGAGTGATAGTGAGGCCTGTGTGTGTGAGAGGGATAGTGAGGCCTGTGGGTGTGAGAGGGATAGTGAGGCCTGTGGGTGTGAGAGTGATAGTGCGACCTGTGGGTGTGAGAGGGATAGTGAGGCCTGTGAGTGTGAGAGGGATAGTGAGGCCTGTGAGTGTGAGAGGGATAGTGAGGCCTGTGAGTGTGAGAGGGATAGTGAGGTCTGTGAGTGTGAGAAGGATAGTGAGGCCTGTGGGTGAGAGAGGGATAGTGAGGCCTGTGAGTGTGAGAGGGATAGTGTGGCCTGTGAGTGTGAGAGTGATAGTGAGGCCTATGAGTGTGAGAGGGGTAGTGAGGCCTGTGGGTGTGAGAGGGATAGTGAGGCCTGTGAGTGTGAGAGGGATAGTGAGGCCTGTGAGTGTGAGAGGGATAGTGAGGCCTGTGAGTGTGAGAGGGATAGTGAGGCCTGTGGGTGTGAGAGGGATAGTGAGGCCTGTGGGTGTGAGAGGGAGAGTGAGGCCTGTGGGTATGAGCTGGATAGTGAGGCCTGTGGGTGTGAGAGGGATAGTGAGGCCTGTGGGTGTGAGAGGGAGTGTGAGGCCTGTGAGTGTGAGAGGGATAGTGAGGCCTGTGAGTGTGAGGGATAGTGAGGCCTGTGAGTGTGAGAGGGATAGTGAGGCCTGTGAGTGTGAGAGGGATAGTGAGGCCTGTGGTTGTCAGCGTGATAGTGTGGCCTGTGAGTGTGAGAGGGATAGTGAGGCCTGTGAATGTGAGAGCGATAGTGAGGCCTGTGAGTGTGAAAGGGATAGTGAGGCCTGTGAGCGTGAGAGGGATAGTGAGGCCTGTGGGTGTGCGAGGGATAGTGAGGCCTGTGAGTGTGAAAGGGAGAGTGAGGTCTGTGAGTGTGAGAGTGATATTAAGGCCTGTGGGTGTGAGAGGGATAGTGTGGCCTGTGGGTGTGAGAGGGATAGTGAGGCCTGTGTGTTTGAGAGGGATAGTGTGGCCTGTGGGTGAGAGAGGGAGAGTGAGGCCTGTGAGTGGGAGAGGGATAGTGAGGCCTGTGAGTGCGAGGGATAGTGACGGCTGTGAGTCTGAGAGTGATAGTGAGGCCTGTGAGTGTGAGAGGGATAGTGAGGTCTGTGAGTGTGAGAGGGATAGTGAGGCCTGAGGGTGAGAGAGGGATAGTGAGGCCTGTGAGTGTGAGAGGGATAGTGTGGCCTGTGAGTGTGAGAGTGATAGTGAGGCGTGTGAGTGTGAGAGGGATCGTGAGCCCTGTGGGTGTGAGAGGGATAGTGAGGCCTGTGAGTGTGAGAGGGATAGTGAGGCCTGTGGGTGTGAGAGGGATAGTGAGGCCTGTGAGTGTGAGAGGGATAGTGAGGACTGTGATAGTAAGGCCTGTGAGTGTGAGAGGGATAGTGAGGTCTGTGGGTGTGAGAAGGATAGTGAGGCCTGTGAGTGTGAGAGGGATAGTGAGGCCTGTGCATGTGAGAGTGATAGTGAGGCCTGTGGGTGTGAGAGGGATAGTGAGGCCTGTGAGTGTGAGAGGGATAGTGAGGCCTGTGAGTGTGAGAGGGATAGTGAGGCCTGTGAGTGTGAGAGGGATAGTGAGGTCTGTGAGTGTGAGAAGGATAGTGAGGCCTGTGGGTGAGAGAGGGAGAGTGAGGCCTGTGAGTGTGAGAGGGATAGTGTGGCCTGTGAGTGTGAGAGTGATAGTGAGGCCTGTGAGTGTGAGAGGGATAGTGAGGCCTGTGGGTGTGAGAGGGATAGTGAGGCCTGTGAGTGTGAGAGGGATAGTGAAGCCTGTGGGTGTGAGAGGGACAGTGAGGCCTGTGAGTGTGAGAGGGATAGTGAGGGCTGTGAGTCTGAGAGTGATAGTGAGGCCTGTGACTTTGAGAGGGATAGTGAGGTCTGTGGGTGTGAGATGGATAGTGAGGCCTGTGAGTGTGCGAGGGATAGTGAGGCCTGTGCATGTGAGAGTGATAGTGAGGCCTGTGGGTGTGAGAGGGATAGTGAGGCCTGTGAGTGTGAGAGGGATCGCGAGGCCTGTGAGTGTGAGAGGGATAGTGAGGCCTGTGAGTGTGAGTGGGATAGTGAGGGCTGTGGGTGTGAGAGGGATAGTGAGACCTGTGACTGTGAGTGGGATAGTGAGGTGTGTGAGTGTGATGTAATGTGAGGCCTGTGGATGTGCGAGGGATAGTGAGGCCTGTGGGTGTGAGAGGGATAGTGAGGGCTATGAGTGTTAGAGGGATAGTGAGGCCTGTGAGTGTGAGAGGGATAGTGACGCCTGTGAGTGAGAGAGGGATTGTAAGGGCTGTGAGTTTGAGAGGGATAGTGAGGCCTGCAGGTGTGAGAGGGATAGTGAGGACTGTGGGTGTGAGTGGGATATTGAGGCCTGTGAGTGTGAGAGGGGTAGTGATGCCTGTGAGTATGAGAGGGATAGAGAGGGAGAGAGAGACCTGTGAGTGTGGGAGGGATAGTGAGGCCTGTGGGTGTTAGAGGGATAGTGAAGCCTGTGAGTGTGAGAGTGATAGTGAGGCCTGTGTGTGTGATAGGGATAGTGAGGCCTGTGGGTGTGAGAGGGATAGTGAGGCCTGTGGGTGTGAGAGTGATAGTGCGACCTGTGGGTGTGAGAGGGATAGTGAGGCCTGTGAGTGTGAGAGGGATAGTGAGGCCTGTGAGTGTGAGAGGGATAGTGAGGCCTGTGAGTGTGAGAGGGATAGTGAGGTCTGTGAGTGTGAGAAGGATAGTGAGGCCTGTGGGTGAGAGAGGGATAGTGAGGCCTGTGAGTGTGAGAGGGATAGTGTGGCCTGTGAGTGTGAGAGTGATAGTGAGGCCTGTGAGTGTGAGAGGGGTAGTGAGGCCTGTGGGTGTGAGAGGGATAGTGAGGCCTGTGAGTGTGAGAGGGATAGTGAGGCCTGTGAGTGTGAGAGGGATAGTGAGGCCTGTGAGTGTGAGAGGGATAGTGAGGCCTGTGGGTGTGAGAGGGATAGTGAGGCCTGTGGGTGTGAGAGGGAGAGTGAGGCCTGTGGGTATGAGCTGGATAGTGAGGCCTGTGGGTGTGAGAGGGATAGTGAGGCCTGTGGGTGTGAGAGGGAGTGTGAGGCCTGTGAGTGTGAGAGGGATAGTGAGGCCTGTGAGTGTGAGGGATAGTGAGGCCTGTGAGTGTGAGAGGGATAGTGAGGCCTGTGAGTGTGAGAGGGATAGTGAGGCCTGTGAGTGTGAGAGGGATAGTGCGGCCTGTGAGTGTGAGAGGGATAGTGAGGCCTGTGGGTGTGAGAGGGATAGTGAGGCCTGTGGGTGTGAGCAGGATAGTGAGGCCTGTGGGTGTGAGACGGATAGTGAGACCTGTGAGTGTGAGAGGGATAGTGAGGCCTGTTGGTGTGAGAGGGATCGTGAGGTGTGTGAGTGTGAGAGGGATAGTGAGGCCTGTGAGTGTGAGAGGGATAGTGAGGCCTGTGAGTGTGAGAGGGATAGTGAGGCCTGTGGGTGTGAGCAGGATAGTGAGGCCTGTGGGTGTGAGAGGGATAGTGAGGCCTGTGAGTGTGAGAGTGGGAGTGAGGCCTGTGAGTGTGAGAGGGATAGTGAGGCCTGTGAGTGTGAGAGTGATAGTGAAGTCTGTGAGTGTGAGAGTGATAGTGAGGCCTGTGAGTGTTAGAGGGATAGTGAGGCCTGTGAGCGTGAGAGTGATCGTGAGGGCTGTGAGTGTGAGAGGGATAGTGAGGCCTGTGCGTGTGAGAGGCATAGTGAGGCATGTGGGTGTGAGAGTGATAGTGAGGCCTGTGGGTGTGAGAGGGATAGTGAGGCCTGTGAGTGTGAGAGGGATAGTGAGGCCTGTGGGTGTCAGCGGGATAGTGTGGCCTGTGAGTGTGAGAGGGATAGTGAGGCCTGTGAATGTGAGAGGGATAGTGAGGCCTGTGAGTGTGAAAGGGATAGTGAGGCCTGTGAGTGTGAGAGGGATAGTGAGGCCTGTGGGTGTGCGAGGGATAGTGAGGCCTGTGGGTGTGAGAGGGAGAGTGAGGCCTGTGGGTGAGAGAGGGATAGTGAGGCCTGTGGGTGAGAGAGGGATAGTGAGGCCTGTGGGTGTGAGAGGGAGCGTGAGGCCTGTGGGTGTGAGAGGGATAGTGAGGCCTGAGTTTGAGAGAGATAGTGAGGCCTGTGGGTGTGAGAGGGATAGTGAGGCCTGTGAGTGTGAGAGGGATAGTGAGGCCTGTGAGTGTGAGAGGGATAGTGAGGCCTGTGGGTGTGCGAGGGATAGTGAGGCCTGTGTGTGTGAGAGGGAGAGTGAGGCCTGTGGGTGAGAGAATGATAGTGAGGCCTGTGGGTGTGAGAGGGAGAGTGAGGCCTGTGGGTGTGAGAGGGATAGTGAGGCCTGAGTGTGAGAGAGATAGTGAGGGCTGTGGGTGTGAGAGGGAGAGTGAGGCCTGTGGGTGTGAGAGGGATAGTGAGGCCTGAGTTTGAGAGAGATAGTGAGGCCTGTGGGTGTGAGAGGGATAGTGAGTCCTGTGAGTGTGAGAGGGATAGTGAGGCCTGTGATTGTGAGAGGGATTGTGAGGCCTGTGAGTGTGAGAGGGATAGTGAGGCCTGTGGGTTTTAGAGGGATAGTGAAGCCTGTGAGTGTGAGAGTGATAGTGAGGCCTGTGTTTGTGAGAGGGATAGTGAGGCCTGTGGGTGTGAGAGTGATAGTGCGGCCTGTGGGTGTGAGAGGGATAGTGAGGCCTGTGAGTGTGAGAGGGATAGTGAGGCCTGTGAGTGTGAGAGGGATAGTGAGGCCTGTGAGTGTGAGAGGGATAGTGAGGTCTGTGAGTGTGAGAAGGATAGTGAGGCCTGTGGGTGAGAGAGGGATAGTGAGGCCTGTGAGTGTGAGAGGGATAGTGAGGCCTGTGAGTGTGAGAGGGATAGTGAGGTCTGTGAGTGTGAGAAGGATAGTGAGGCCTGTGGGTGAGAGAGGGATAGTGAGGCCTGTGAGTGTGAGAGGGATAGTGTGGCCTGTGAGTGTGAGAGTGATAGTGAGGCCTGTGAGTGTGAGAGGGATAGTGAGGCCTGTGGGTGTGAGATGGATAGTGAGGCCTGTGAGTGTGAGAGGGATAGTGAGGCCTGTGAGTGTGAGAGGGATAGTGAGGCCTGTGAGTGTGAGAGGGATAGTGAGGCCTGTGGGTGTGAGAGGGATAGTGAGGCCTATGGGTGTGAGAGTTAGAGTGAGGCCTGTGGGTATGAGCTGGATAGTGAGGCCTGTGGGTGTGAGAGGGATAGTGAGGCCTGTGGGTGTGAGAGGGAGAGTGAGGCCTGTGAGTGTGAGAGGGATAGTGAGGCCTGTGAGTGTGAGGGATAGTGAGGCCTGTGAGTGTGAGAGGGATAGTGAGGCCTGTGAGTGTGAGAGGGATAGTGAGGCCTGGGAGTGTGAGAGGGATAGTGAGGCCTGTGAGTGTGAGAGGGATAGTGAGGCCTGTGGGTGTGAGAGGGATAGTGGGGCCTGTGGGTGTGAGCAGGATAGTGAGGCCTGTGGGTGTGAGACGGATAGTGAGACCTGTGAGTGTGAGAGGGATAGTGAGGCCTGTTGGTGTGAGAGGGATAGTGAGGTGTGTGAGTGTGAGAGGGATAGTGAGGCCTGTGAGTGTGAGAGGGATAGTGAGGCCTGTGAGTGTGAGAGGGATAGTGAGGCCTGTGGGTGTGAGCAGGATAGTGAGGCCTGTGGGTGTGAGAGGGATAGTGAGGCCTGTGAGTGTGAGAGTGGCAGTGAGGCCTGTGAGTGTGAGAGGGATAGTGAGGCCTGTGGGTGTGAGAGTGATAGTGAAGTCTGTGAGTGTGAGAGTGATAGTGAGGCCTGTGAGTGTAAGAGGGATAGTGAGGCCTGTGAGCGTGAGAGTGATCGTGAGGGCTGTGAGTGTGAGAGGGATAGTGAGGCCTGTGCGTGTGAGAGGCATAGTGAGGCATGTGGGTGTGAGAGTGATAGTGATGCCTGTGGGTGTGAGAGGGATAGTGAGGCCTGTGAGTGTGAGAGGGATAGTGAGGCCTGTGGGTGTGATAGGGATAGTGAGGCCGGTGTGTGTGGGAGGGATAGTGAGGCCTGTGGGTGTCAGCGGGATAGTGTGGCCTGTGAGTGTGAGAGGGACAGTGAGGCCTGTGAATGTGAGAGGGATAGTGAGGCCTGTGAGTGTGAAAGGGATAGTGAGGCCTGTGGGTGTGAGAGGGAGAGTGAGGCCTGTGAGTGTGAGAGGGATAGTGAGGCCTGTGAGTGTGAGGGATAGTGAGGCCTGTGAGTGTGAGAGGGATAGTGAGGCCTGTGAGTGTGAGAGGGATAGTGAGGCCTGTGAGTGTGAGAGGGATAGTGAGGCCTGTGAGTGTGAGAGGGATAGTGAGGCCTGTGGGTGTGAGAGGGATAGTGAGGCCTGTGGGTGTGAGCAGGATAGTGAGGCCTGTGGGTGTGAGACGGATAGTGAGACCTGTGAGTGTGAGAGGGATAGTGAGGCCTGTTGGTGTGAGAGGGATAGTGAGGTGTGTGAGTGTGAGAGGGATAGTGAGGCCTGTGAGTGTGAGAGGGATAGTGAGGCCTGTGAGTGTGAGAGTGGGAGTGAGGCCTGTGAGTGTGAGAGTGGGAGTGAGGCCTGTGAGTGTGAGAGGGATAGTGAGGCCTGTGGGTGTGAGAGTGATAGTGAAGTCTGTGAGTGTGAGAGTGATAGTGAGGCCTGTGAGTGTGAGAGGGATAGTGAGGCCTGTGGGTGTGAGAGGGATAGTGAGGCCTGTGAGTGTGAGAGGGATAGTGAGGCCTGTGGGTGTGAGAGGGACAGTGAGGCCTGTGAGTGTGAGAGGGATAGTGAGGCCTGTGAGCGTGAGAGTGATCGTGGGGGCTGTGAGTGTGAGAGGGATAGTGAGGCCTGTGCGTGTGAGAGGCATAGTGAGGCATGTGGGTGTGAGAGTGATAGTGAGGCCTGTGGGTGTGAGAGGGATAGTGAGGCCTGTGAGTGTGAGAGGGATAGTGAGGCCTGTGGGTGTGAGAGGGATAGTGAGGCCGGTGTGTGTGGGAGGGATAGTGAGGCCTGTGGTTGTCAGCGGGATAGTGTGGCCTGTGAGTGTGAGAGGGATAGTGAGGCCTGTGAATGTGAGAGGGATAGTGAGGCCTGTGAGTGTGAAAGGGATAGTGAGGCCTGTGAGCGTGAGAGGGATAGTGAGGCCTGTGGGTGTGCGAGGGATAGTGAGGCCTGTGAGTGTGAAAGGGAGAGTGAGGTCTGTGAGTGTGAGAGTGATATTAAGGCCTGTGGGTGTGAGAGGGATAGTGTGGCCTGTGGGTGTGAGAGGGATAGTGAGGCCTGTGTGTTTGAGAGGGATAGTGTGGCCTGTGGGTGAGAGAGGGAGAGTGAGGCCTGTGAGTGGGAGAGGGATAGTGAGGCCTGTGAGTGCAAGGGATAGTGACGGCTGTGAGTCTGAGAGTGATAGTGAGGCCTGTGAGTGTGAGAGGGATAGTGAGGTCTGTGAGTGTGAGAGGGATTGTGAGGCCTGAGGGTGAGAGAGGGATAGTGAGGCCTGTGAGTGTGAGAGGGGTAGTGTGGCCTGTGAGTGTGAGAGTGATAGTGAGGCGTGTGAGTGTGAGAGGGATCGTGAGCCCTGTGGGTGTGAGAGGGATAGTGAGGCCTGTGAGTGTGAGAGGGATAGTGAGGCCTGTGGGTGTGAGAGAGATAGTGAGGCCTGTGACTGTGAGAGGGATAGTGAGGACTGTGATAGTAAGGCCTGTGAGTGTGAGAGGGATAGTGAGGTCTGTGGGTGTGAGAAGGATAGTGAGGCCTGTGAGTGTGAGAGGGATAGTGTGGCCTGTGCATGTGAGAGTGATAGTGAGGCCTGTGGGTGTGAGAGGGATAGTGAGGCCTGTGAGTTTGAGAGGGATAGTGAGGCCTGTGAGTGTGAGAGGGATAGTGAGGCCTGTGAGTGTGAGAGGGATAGTGAGGTCTGTGAGTGTGAGAAGGATAGTGAGGCCTGTGAGTGAGAGAGGGAGAGTGAGGCCTGTGAGTGTGAGAGGGATAGTGAGGCCTGTGGGTGTGAGAGGGATAGTGAGGCCTGTGAGTGTGAGAGGGATAGTGAAGCCTGTGGGTGTGAGAGGGACAGTGAGGCCTGTGAGTGTGAGAGGGATAGTGAGGGCTGTGAGTCTGAGAGTGATAGTGAGGCCTGTGAGTGTGAGAGGGATAGTGAGGTCTGTGGGTGTGAGATGGATAGTGAGGCCTGTGAGTGTGCGAGGGATTGTGAGGCCTGTGCATGTGAGAGTGATAGTGAGGCCTGTGGGTGTGAGAGGGATAGTGAGGCCTGTGAGTGTGAGAGGGATAGTGAGGCCTGTGAGTGTGAGAGGGATAGTGAGGCCTGTGAGTGTGAGTGGGATAGTGAGGGCTGTGGGTGTGAGAGGGATAGTGAGACCTGTGAGTGTGAGTGGGATAGTGAGGTGTGTGAGTGTGATGTAAAGTGAGGCCTGTGGATGTGCGAGGGATAGTGAGGCCTGTGTGTGTGAGAGGGATAGTGAGGGCTATGAGTGTTAGAGGGATAGTGAGGCCTGTGAGTGTGAGAGGGATAGTGAGGATTGTGAGTGAGAGAGGGATAGTAAGGGCTGTGAGTTTGAGAGGGATAGTGAGGCCTGCAGGTGTGAGAGTGATAGTGAGGCCTGTGGGTGTGAGGGGGATAGTGAGGTCTGTGGGTGTGAGAGTTATAGTGAGGCCTGTGAGTGTGAGAGGGATAGTGAGGCCTGTGAGTGTGAGAGGGATAGTGAGGCCTGTGAGTGTGAGAGGGATAGTGAGGCCTGTGAGTGTGAGAGGGATAGTGAGGCCTGTGGGTGTGAGAGGGATAGTGAGGCCTGTGAGTGTGAGAGGGAGAGTGAGGCCTGTGGGTATGATCTGGATCGTAAGGCCTGTGGGTGTGAGAGGGATAGTGAGGCCTGTGGGTGTGAGAGGGAGAGTGAGGCCTGTGAGTGTGAGAGGGATAGTGAGGCCTGTGAGTGTAAGAGGGATAGTGAGGCCTGTGAGTGTGAGAGGGATAGTGAGGCCTGTGGGTGTGAGAGGGATAGTGAGGCCTGTGGGTGTGAGACGGATAGTGAGACCTGTGAGTGTGAGAGGGATAGTGAGGCCTGTTGGTGTGAGAGGGATAGTGAGGTGTGTGAGTGTGAGAGGGATAGTGAGGCCTGTGAGTGTGACAGGGATAGTGAGGCCTGTGAGTGTGAGAGTGGGAGTGAGGCCTGTGAGTGTGAGAGTGGGAGTGAGGCCTGTGAGTGTGAGAGGGATAGTGAGGCCTGTGGGTGTGAGAGTGATAGTGAAGTCTGTGAGTGTGAGAGTGATAGTGAGGCCTGTGAGTGTGAGAGGGATAGTGAGGCCTGTGGGTGTGAGAGGGATAGTGAGGCCTGTGAGTGTGAGAGGGATAGTGAGGCCTGTGGGTGTGAGAGGGACAGTGAGGCCTGTGAGTGTGAGAGGGATAGTGAGGCCTGTGAGCGTGAGAGTGATCGTGGGGGCTGTGAGTGTGAGAGGGATAGTGAGGCCTGTGCGTGTGAGAGGCATAGTGAGGCATGTGGGTGTGAGAGTGATAGTGAGGCCTGTGGGTGTGAGAGGGATAGTGAGGCCTGTGAGTTTGAGAGGGATAGTGAGGCCTGTGGGTGTGAGAGGGATAGTGAGGCCGGTGTGTGAGAGGGATAGTGAGGCCTGTGGTTGTCAGCGGGATAGTGTGGCCTGTGAGTGTGAGAGGGATAGTGAGGCCTGTGAATGTGAGAGCGATAGTGAGGCCTGTGAGTGTGAAAGGGATAGTGAGGCCTGTGAGCGTGAGAGGGATAGTGAGGCCTGTGGGTGTGCGAGGGATAGTGAGGCCTGTGAGTGTGAAAGGGAGAGTGAGGTCTGTGAGTGTGAGAGTGATATTAAGGCCTGTGGGTGTGAGAGGGATAGTGTGGCCTGTGGGTGTGAGAGGGATAGTGAGGCCTGTGTGTTTGAGAGGGATAGTGTGGCCTGTGGGTGAGAGAGGGAGAGTGAGGCCTGTGAGTGGGAGAGGGATAGTGAGGCCTGTGAGTGCGAGGGATAGTGACGGCTGTGAGTCTGAGAGTGATAGTGAGGCCTGTGAGTGTGAGAGGGATAGTGAGGTCTGTGAGTGTGAGAGGGATAGTGAGGCCTGAGGGTGAGAGAGGGATAGTGAGGCCTGTGAGTGTGAGAGGGATAGTGTGGCCTGTGAGTGTGAGAGTGATAGTGAGGCGTGTGAGTGTGAGAGGGATCGTGAGCCCTGTGGGTGTGAGAGGGATAGTGAGGCCTGTGAGTGTGAGAGGGATAGTGAGGCCTGTGGGTGTGAGAGGGATAGTGAGGCCTGTGAGTGTGAGAGGGATAGTGAGGACTGTGATAGTAAGGCCTGTGAGTGTGAGAGGGATAGTGAGGTCTGTGGGTGTGAGAAGGATAGTGAGGCCTGTGAGTGTGAGAGGGATAGTGAGGCCTGTGCATGTGAGAGTGATAGTGAGGCCTGTGGGTGTGAGAGGGATAGTGAGGCCTGTGAGTGTGAGAGGGATAGTGAGGCCTGTGAGTGTGAGAGGGATAGTGAGGCCTGTGAGTGTGAGAGGGATAGTGAGGTCTGTGAGTGTGAGAAGGATAGTGAGGCCTGTGGGTGAGAGAGGGAGAGTGAGGCCTGTGAGTGTGAGAGGGATAGTGTGGCCTGTGAGTGTGAGAGTGATAGTGAGGCCTGTGAGTGTGAGAGGGATAGTGAGGCCTGTGGGTGTGAGAGGGATAGTGAGGCCTGTGAGTGTGAGAGGGATAGTGAAGCCTGTGGGTGTGAGAGGGACAGTGAGGCCTGTGAGTGTGAGAGGGATAGTGAGGGCTGTGAGTCTGAGAGTGATAGTGAGGCCTGTGACTTTGAGAGGGATAGTGAGGTCTGTGGGTGTGAGATGGATAGTGAGGCCTGTGAGTGTGCGAGGGATAGTGAGTCCTGTGCATGTGAGAGTGATAGTGAGGCCTGTGGGTGTGAGAGGGATAGTGAGGCCTGTGAGTGTGAGAGGGATCGTGAGGCCTGTGAGTGTGAGAGGGATAGTGAGGCCTGTGAGTGTGAGTGGGATAGTGAGGGCTGTGGGTGTGAGAGGGATAGTGAGACCTGTGAGTGTGAGTGGGATAGTGAGGTGTGTGAGTGTGATGTAAAGTGAGGCCTGTGGATGTGCGAGGGATAGTGAGGCCTGTGGGTGTGAGAGGGATAGTGAGGGCTATGAGTGTTAGAGGGATAATGAGGCCTGTGAGTGTGAGAGGGATAGTGAGGCCTGTGAGTGAGAGAGGGATTGTAAGGGCTGTGAGTTTGAGAGGGATAGTGAGGCCTGCAGGTGTGAGAGGGATAGTGAGGCCTGTGGGTGTGAGTGGGATATTGAGGCCTGTGAGTGTGAGAGGGGTAGTGAGGCCTGTGAGTATGAGAGGGATAGAGAGGGAGAGAGAGACCTGTGAGTGTGGGAGGGATAGTGAGGCCTGTGGGTGTTAGAGGGATAGTGAAGCCTGTGAGTGTGAGAGTGATAGTGAGGCCTGTGTGTGTGAGAGGGATAGTGAGGCCTGTGGGTGTGAGAGGGATAGTGAGGCCTGTGGGTGTGAGAGTGATAGTGCGACCTGTGGGTGTGAGAGGGATAGTGAGGCCTGTGAGTGTGAGAGGGATAGTGAGGCCTGTGAGTGTGAGAGGGATAGTGAGGCCTGTGAGTGTGAGAGGGATAGTGAGGTCTGTGAGTGTGAGAAGGATAGTGAGGCCTGTGGGTGAGAGAGGGATAGTGAGGCCTGTGAGTGTGAGAGGGATAGTGTGGCCTGTGAGTGTGAGAGTGATAGTGAGGCCTGTGAGTGTGAGAGGGATAGTGAGGCCTGTGGGTGTGAGAGGGATAGTGAGGCCTGTGAGTGTGAGAGGGATAGTGAGGCCTGTGAGTGTGAGAGGGATAGTGAGGCCTGTGAGTGTGAGAGGGATAGTGAGGCCTGTGGGTGTGAGAGGGATAGTGAGGCCTGTGGGTGTGAGAGGGAGAGTGAGGCCTGTGGGTATGAGCTGGATAGTGAGGCCTGTGGGTGTGAGAGGGATAGTGAGGCCTGTGGGTGTGAGAGGGAGAGTGAGGCCTGTGAGTGTGAGAGGGATAGTGAGGCCTGTGAGTGTGAGGGATAGTGAGGCCTGTGAGTGTGAGAGGGATAGTGAGGCCTGTGAGTGTGAGAGGGATAGTGAGGCCTGTGAGTGTGAGAGGGATAGTGCGGCCTGTGAGTGTGAGAGGGATAGTGAGGCCTGTGGGTGTGAGAGGGATAGTGAGGCCTGTGGGTGTGAGCAGGATAGTGAGGCCTGTGGGTGTGAGACGGATAGTGAGACCTGTGAGTGTGAGAGGGAGAGTGAGGCCTGTTGGTGTGAGAGGGATAGTGAGGTGTGTGAGTGTGAGAGGGATAGTGAGGCCTGTGAGTGTGAGAGGGATAGTGAGGCCTGTGAGTGTGAGAGGGATAGTGAGGCCTGTGGGTGTGAGCAGGATAGTGAGGCCTGTGGGTGTGAGAGGGATAGTGAGGCCTGTGAGTGTGAGAGTGGGAGTGAGGCCTGTGAGTGTGAGAGGGATAGTGAGGCCTGTGAGTGTGAGAGTGATAGTGAAGTCTGTGAGTGTGAGAGTGATAGTGAGGCCTGTGAGTGTTAGAGGGATAGTGAGGCCTGTGAGCGTGAGAGTGATCGTGAGGGCTGTGAGTGTGAGAGGGATAGTGAGGCCTGTGCGTGTGAGAGGCATAGTGAGGCATGTGGGTGTGAGAGTGATAGTGAGGCCTGTGTGTGTGAGAGGGATAGTGAGGCCTGTGAGTGTGAGAGGGATAGTGAGGCCTGTGGGTGTCAGCGGGATAGTGTGGCCTGTGAGTGTGAGAGGGATAGTGAGGCCTGTGAATGTGAGAGGGATAGTGAGGCCTGTGAGTGTGAAAGGGATAGTGAGGCCTGTGAGTGTGAGAGGGATAGTGAGGCCTGTGGGTGTGCGAGGGATAGTGAGGCCTGTGGGTGTGAGAGGGAGAGTGAGGCCTGTGGGTGAGAGAGGGATAGTGAGGCCTGTGGGTGAGAGAGGGATAGTGAGGCCTGTGGGTGTGAGAGGGAGAGTGAGGCCTGTGCGTGTGAGAGGGATAGTGAGGCCTGAGTTTGAGAGAGATAGTGAGGCCTGTGGGTGTGAGAGGGATAGTGAGTCCTGTGAGTGTGAGAGGGATAGTGAGGCCTGTGAGTGTGAGAGGGATAGTGAGGCCTGTGAGTGTGAGAGGGATAGTGAGGCCTGTGGGTGTGCGAGGGATAGTGAGGCCTGTGTGTGTGAGAGGGAGAGTGAGGCCTGTGGGTGAGAGAACGATAGTGAGGCCTGTGGGTGTGAGAGGGAGAGTGAGGCCTGTGGGTGTGAGAGGGATAGTGAGGCCTGAGTGTGAGAGAGATAGTGAGGGCTGTGGGTGTGAGAGGGAGAGTGAGGCCTGTGGGTGTGAGAGGGATAGTGAGGCCTGTGAGTGTGAGAGGGATAGTGAGGCCTGTGATTGTGAGAGGGATTGTGAGGCCTGTGAGTGTGAGAGGGATAGTGAGGCCTGTGGGTGTTAGAGGGATAGTGAAGCCTGTGAGTGTGAGAGTGATAGTGAGGCCTGTGTTTGTGAGAGGGATAGTGAGGCCTGTGGGTGTGAGAGTGATAGTGCGGCCTGTGGGTGTGAGAGGGATAGTGAGGCCTGTGAGTGTGAGAGGGATAGTGAGGCCTGTGAGTGTGAGAGGGATAGTGAGGCCTGTGAGTGTGAGAGGGATAGTGAGGTCTGTGAGTGTGAGAAGGATAGTGAGGCCTGTGGGTGAGAGAGGGATAGTGAGGCCTGTGAGTGTGAGAGGGATAGTGTGGCCTGTGAGTGTGAGAGTGATAGTGAGGCCTGTGAGTGTGAGAGGGGTAGTGAGGCCTGTGGGTGTGAGAGGGATAGTGAGGCCTGTGAGTGTGAGAGGGATAGTGAGGCCTGTGAGTGTGAGAGGGATAGTGAGGCCTGTGAGTGTGAGAGGGATAGTGAGGCCTGTGGGTGTGAGAGGGATAGTGAGGCCTATGGGTGTGAGAGGGAGAGTGAGGCCTGTGGGTATGAGCTGGATAGTGAGGCCTGTGGGTGTGAGAGGGATAGTGAGGCCTGTGGGTGTCAGAGGGAGAGTGAGGCCTGTGAGTGTGAGAGGGATAGTGAGGCCTGTGAGTGTGAGGGATAGTGAGGCCTGTGAGTGTGAGAGGGATAGTGAGGCCTGTGAGTGTGAGAGGGATAGTGAGGCCTGGGAGTGTGAGAGGGATAGTGAGGCCTGTGAGTGTGAGAGGGATAGTGAGGCCTGTGGGTGTGAGTGGGATATTGAGGCCTGTGAGTGTGAGAGGGGTAGTGAGGCCTGTGAGTATGAGAGGGATAGAGAGGGAGAGAGAGACCTGTGAGTGTGGGAGGGATAGTGAGGCCTGTGGGTGTTAGAGGGATAGTGAAGCCTGTGAGTGTGAGAGTGATAGTGAGGCCTGTGTGTGTGAGAGGGATAGTGAGGCCTGTGGG
The DNA here is from genome assembly GCF_052327205.1 of Somniosus microcephalus. Taxonomy (NCBI): domain Eukaryota; kingdom Metazoa; phylum Chordata; class Chondrichthyes; order Squaliformes; family Somniosidae; genus Somniosus; species Somniosus microcephalus. The sequence goes on from NW_028225182.1 coordinate 36,828,484, forward strand.
TGTGAGAGGGATAGTGAGGCCTGTGGGTGTGAGAGTGATAGTGCGACCTGTGGGTGTGAGAGGGATAGTGAGGCCTGTGAGTGTGAGAGGGATAGTGAGGCTTGTGAGTGTGAGAGGGATAGTGAGGCCTGTGAGTGTGAGAGGGATAGTGAGGTCTGTGAGTGTGAGAAGGATAGTGAGGCCTGTGGGTGAGAGAGGGATAGTGAGGCCTGTGAGTGTGAGAGGGATAGTGTGGCCTGTGAGTGTGAGAGTGATAGTGAGGCCTGTGAGTGTGAGAGGGATAGTGAGGCCTGTGGGTGTGAGAGGGATAGTGAGGCCTGTGAGTGTGAGAGGGATAGTGAGGCCTGTGAGTGTGAGAGGGATAGTGAGGCCTGTGAGTGTGAGAGGGATAGTGAGGCCTGTGGGTGTGAGAGGGATAGTGAGGCCTGTGGGTGTGAGAGGGAGAGTGAGGCCTGTGGGTATGAGCTGGATAGTGAGGCCTGTGGGTGTGAGAGGGATAGTGAGGCCTGTGGGTGTGAGAGGGAGAGTGAGGCCTGTGAGTGTGAGAGGGATAGTGAGGCCTGTGAGTGTGAGGGATAGTGAGGCCTGTGAGTGTGAGAGGGATAGTGAGGCCTGTGAGTGTGAGAGGGATAGTGAGGCCTGTGAGTGTGAGAGGGATAGTGCGGCCTGTGAGTGTGAGAGGGATAGTGAGGCCTGTGGGTGTGAGAGGGATAGTGAGGCCTGTGGGTGTGAGCAGGATAGTGAGGCCTGTGGGTGTGAGACGGATAGTGAGACCTGTGAGTGTGAGAGGGAGAGTGAGGCCTGTTGGTGTGAGAGGGATAGTGAGGTGTGTGAGTGTGAGAGGGATAGTGAGGCCTGTGAGTGTGAGAGGGATAGTGAGGCCTGTGAGTGTGAGAGGGATAGTGAGGCCTGTGGGTGTGAGCAGGATAGTGAGGCCTGTGGGTGTGAGAGGGATAGTGAGGCCTGTGAGTGTGAGAGTGGGAGTGAGGCCTGTGAGTGTGAGAGGGATAGTGAGGCCTGTGAGTGTGAGAGTGATAGTGAAGTCTGTGAGTGTGAGAGTGATAGTGAGGCCTGTGAGTGTTAGAGGGATAGTGAGGCCTGTGAGCGTGAGAGTGATCGTGAGGGCTGTGAGTGTGAGAGGGATAGTGAGGCCTGTGCGTGTGAGAGGCATAGTGAGGCATGTGGGTGTGAGAGTGATAGTGAGGCCTGTGTGTGTGAGAGGGATAGTGAGGCCTGTGAGTGTGAGAGGGATAGTGAGGCCTGTGGGTGTCAGCGGGATAGTGTGGCCTGTGAGTGTGAGAGGGATAGTGAGGCCTGTGAATGTGAGAGGGATAGTGAGGCCTGTGAGTGTGAAAGGGATAGTGAGGCCTGTGAGTGTGAGAGGGATAGTGAGGCCTGTGGGTGTGCGAGGGATAGTGAGGCCTGTGGGTGTGAGAGGGAGAGTGAGGCCTGTGGGTGAGAGAGGGATAGTGAGGCCTGTGGGTGAGAGAGGGATAGTGAGGCCTGTGGGTGTGAGAGGGAGAGTGAGGCCTGTGCGTGTGAGAGGGATAGTGAGGCCTGAGTTTGAGAGAGATAGTGAGGCCTGTGGGTGTGAGAGGGATAGTGAGTCCTGTGAGTGTGAGAGGGATAGTGAGGCCTGTGAGTGTGAGAGGGATAGTGAGGCCTGTGAGTGTGAGAGGGATAGTGAGGCCTGTGGGTGTGCGAGGGATAGTGAGGCCTGTGTGTGTGAGAGGGAGAGTGAGGCCTGTGGGTGAGAGAACGATAGTGAGGCCTGTGGGTGTGAGAGGGAGAGTGAGGCCTGTGGGTGTGAGAGGGATAGTGAGGCCTGAGTGTGAGAGAGATAGTGAGGGCTGTGGGTGTGAGAGGGAGAGTGAGGCCTGTGGGTGTGAGAGGGATAGTGAGGCCTGAGTTTGAGAGAGATAGTGAGGCCTGTGGGTGTGAGAGGGATAGTGAGTCCTGTGAGTGTGAGAGGGATAGTGAGGCCTGTGATTGTGAGAGGGATTGTGAGGCCTGTGAGTGTGAGAGGGATAGTGAGGCCTGTGGGTGTTAGAGGGATAGTGAAGCCTGTGAGTGTGAGAGTGATAGTGAGGCCTGTGAGTGTGAGAGGGATAGTGAGGCCTGTGAGTGTGAGAGGGATAGTGAGGCCTGTGAGTGTGAGAGGGATAGTGAGGTCTGTGAGTGTGAGAAGGATAGTGAGGCCTGTGGGTGAGAGAGGGATAGTGAGGCCTGTGAGTGTGAGAGGGATAGTGTGGCCTGTGAGTGTGAGAGTGATAGTGAGGCCTGTGAGTGTGAGAGGGGTAGTGAGGCCTGTGGGTGTGAGAGGGATAGTGAGGCCTGTGAGTGTGAGAGGGATAGTGAGGCCTGTGAGTGTGAGAGGGATAGTGAGGCCTGTGAGTGTGAGAGGGATAGTGAGGCCTGTGGGTGTGAGAGGGATAGTGAGGCCTATGGGTGTGAGAGGGAGAGTGAGGCCTGTGGGTATGAGCTGGATAGTGAGGCCTGTGGGTGTGAGAGGGATAGTGAGGCCTGTGGGTGTCAGAGGGAGAGTGAGGCCTGTGAGTGTGAGAGGGATAGTGAGGCCTGTGAGTGTGAGGGATAGTGAGGCCTGTGAGTGTGAGAGGGATAGTGAGGCCTGTGAGTGTGAGAGGGATAGTGAGGCCTGGGAGTGTGAGAGGGATAGTGAGGCCTGTGAGTGTGAGAGGGATAGTGAGGCCTGTGGGTGTGAGAGGGATAGTGGGGCCTGTGGGTGTGAGCAGGATAGTGAGGCCTGTGGGTGTGAGACGGATAGTGAGACCTGTGAGTGTGAGAGGGATAGTGAGGCCTGTTGGTGTGAGAGGGATAGTGAGGTGTGTGAGTGTGAGAGGGATAGTGAGGCCTGTGAGTGTGAGAGGGATAGTGAGGCCTGTGAGTGTGAGAGGGATAGTGAGGCCTGTGGGTGTGAGCAGGATAGTGAGGCCTGTGGGTGTGAGAGGGATAGTGAGGCCTGTGAGTGTGAGAGTGGGAGTGAGGCCTGTGAGTGTGAGAGGGATAGTGAGGCCTGTGGGTGTGAGAGTGATAGTGAAGTCTGTGAGTGTGAGAGTGATAGTGAGGCCTGTGAGTGTAAGAGGGATAGTGAGGCCTGTGAGCGTGAGAGTGATCGTGAGGGCTGTGAGTGTGAGAGGGATAGTGAGGCCTGTGCGTGTGAGAGGCATAGTGAGGCATGTGGGTGTGAGAGTGATAGTGAGGCCTGTGGGTGTGAGAGGGATAGTGAGGCCTGTGAGTGTGAGAGGGATAGTGAGGCCTGTGGGTGTGATAGGGATAGTGAGGCCGGTGTGTGTGGGAGGGATAGTGAGGCCTGTGGGTGTCAGCGGGATAGTGTGGCCTGTGAGTGTGAGAGGGACAGTGAGGCCTGTGAATGTGAGAGGGATAGTGAGGCCTGTGAGTGTGAAAGGGATAGTGAGGCCTGTGAGTGTGAGAGGGATAGTGAGGCCTGTGGGTGTGCGAGGGATAGTGAGGCCTGTGAGTGTGAGAGTGATAGTGAGGCCTGTGAGTGTGAGAGGGATAGTGAGGCCTGTGGGTGTGAGAGGGATAGTGAGGCCTGTGAGTGTGAGAGGGATAGTGAGGCCTGTGGGTGTGAGAGGGATAGTGAGGCCTGTGAGTGTGAGAGGGATAGTGAGGGCTGTGAGTCTGAGAGTGATAGTAAGGCCTGTGAGTGTGAGAGGGATAGTGAGGTCTGTGGGTGTGAGAAGGATGGTGAGGCCTGTGAGTGTGCGAGGGATAGTGAGGCCTTTGCATGTGAGAGTGATAGTGAGGCCTGTGGGTGTGAGAGGGATAGTGAGGCCTGTGAGTGTGAGAGGGATAGTGAGGCCTGTGAGTGTGAGAGGGATAGTGAGGCCTGCGAGTGTGAGAGGGATAGTGAGGCCTGTGCATGTGAGAGGGATAGTGAGGCCTGTGCATGTGAGAGGGATAGTGAGGCCTGTGAGTGTGAGAGGGATAGTGAGGCCTGTGAGTGTGAGAGTGATAGTGAGGCCTGTGAGTGAGAGAGGGACAGTGATGTCTGTGAGTGTGAGAGGGAGAGTGAGGCCTGTGCGTGTGAGAGGGATAGTGAGGCCTGTGCGTGTGAGTGGGATAGTGAGGCCTGTGAGTGTGAGAGGGATAGTGAGGCCTGTGAGTGTGAGAGGGATAGTGAGGCCTGTGAGTGAGAGAGGGATAGTAAGGGTTGTGAGTTTGAGAGGGATAGTGAGGCCTGCAGGTGTGAGAGGGAGAGTGAGGCCTGTGGGTGTGAGAGGGATATTGAGGCCTGTGAGTGTGAGAGGGATAGTGAGGCCTGTGAGTATGAGAGGGATAGAGAGGGAGAGAGAGATCTGTGAGTGTGAGAGGAATAGTGAGGCCTGTTGGTGTGAGAGTGATAGTGAGGCCTGTGAGTTTGAGAGTGAGAGTGAGGGCTGTGAGTGTGAGAGTGATAGTGAGGGCTGTGGGTGTGAGAGTGATAGTGAGGCCTATGATTGTGAGAGGGAGAGTGAGGCCTGTGGGTGAGAGAAGGATAGTGAGGCCTGTGGGTGTGAGAGGGATAGTGAGGCCTGAGTGTGAGAGAGATAGTGAGGCCTGTGGGTGTGAGAGGGATAGTGAGGCCTGTGGGTGTGAGAGGGATAGTGAGTCCTGTGAGTGTGAGAGGGATAGTGAGGCCTGTGATTGTGAGAGGGATTGTGAGGCCTGTGAGTGTGAGAGGGATAGTGAGGCCTGTGGGTGTTAGAGGGATAGTGAAGCCTGTGAGTGTGAGAGTGATAGTGAGGCCTGTGTGTGTGAGAGGGATAGTGAGGCCTGTGGGTGTGAGAGGGATAGTGAGGCCTGTGAGTGTGACTGGGATAGTGAGGTGTGTGAGTGTGAGGGATAGTGAGGCCTGTGGATGTGCGAGGGATAGTGAGGCCTGTGTGTGTGAGAGGGAGAGTGAGGCCTGTGGGTGAGAGAACGATAGTGAGGCCTGTGGGTGTGAGAGGGAGAGTGAGGCCTGTGGGTGTGAGAGGGATAGTGAGGCCTGAGTGTGAGAGAGATAGTGAGGGCTGTGGGTGTGAGAGGGAGAGTGAGGCCTGTGGGTGTGAGAGGGATAGTGAGGCCTGTGGGTGTGAGAGGGATAGTGAGTCCTGTGAGTGTGAGAGGGATAGTGAGGCCTGTGATTGTGAGAGGGATTGTGAGGCCTGTGAGTGTGAGAGGGATAGTGAGGCCTGTGGGTGTTAGAGGGATAGTGAAGCCTGTGAGTGTGAGAGTGATAGTGAGGCCTGTGTGTGTGAGAGGGATAGTGAGGCCTGTGGGTGTGAGAGGGATAGTGAGGCCTGTGAGTGTGACTGGGATAGTGAGGTGTGTGAGTGTGAGGGATAGTGAGGCCTGTGGATGTGCGAGGGATAGTGAGGCCTGTGTGTGTGAGAGGGAGAGTGAGGCCTGTGGGTGAGAGAACGATAGTGAGGCCTGTGGGTGTGAGAGGGAGAGTGAGGCCTGTGGGTGTGAGAGGGATAGTGAGGCCTGAGTGTGAGAGAGATAGTGAGGGCTGTGGGTGTGAGAGGGAGAGTGAGGCCTGTGGGTGTGAGAGGGATAGTGAGGCCTGAGTTTGAGAGAGATAGTGAGGCCTGTGGGTGTGAGAGGGATAGTGTGTCCTGTGAGTGTGAGAGGGATAGTGAGGCCTGTGATTGTGAGAGGGATTGTGAGGCCTGTGAGTGTGAGAGGGATAGTGAGGCCTGTGGGTGTTAGAGGGATAGTGAAGCCTGTGAGTGTGAGAGTGATAGTGAGGCCTGTGTTTGTGAGAGGGATAGTGAGGCCTGTGGGTGTGAGAGTGATAGTGCGGCCTGTGGGTGTGAGAGGGATAGTGAGGCCTGTGAGTGTGAGAGGGATAGTGAGGCCTGTGAGTGTGAGAGGGATAGTGAGGCCTGTGAGTGTGAGAGGGATAGTGAGGTCTGTGAGTGTGAGAAGGATAGTGAGGCCTGTGGGTGAGAGAGGGATAGTGAGGCCTGTGAGTGTGAGAGGGATAGTGTGGCCTGTGAGTGTGAGAGTGATAGTGAGGCCTGTGAGTGTGAGAGGGATAGTGAGGCCTGTGAGTGTGAGAGGGATAGTGAGGCCTGTGAGTGTGAGAGGGATAGTGAGGCCTGTGGGTGTGAGAGGGATAGTGAGGCCTATGGGTGTGAGAGGGAGAGTGAGGCCTGTGAGTGTGAGAGGGATAGTGAGGCCTGTGGGTATGAGCTGGATAGTGAGGCCTGTGGGTGTGAGAGGGATAGTGAGGCCTGTGGGTGTGAGAGGGAGAGTGAGGCCTGTGAGTGTGAGAGGGATAGTGAGGCCTGTGAGTGTGAGGGATAGTGAGGCCTGTGAGTGTGAGAGGGATAGTGAGGCCTGTGAGTGTGAGAGGGATAGTGAGGCCTGGGAGTGTGAGAGGGATAGTGAGGCCTGTGAGTGTGAGAGGGATAGTGAGGCCTGTGGGTGTGAGAGGGATAGTGGGGCCTGTGGGTGTGAGCAGGATAGTGAGGCCTGTGGGTGTGAGACGGATAGTGAGACCTGTGAGTGTGAGAGGGATAGTGAGGCCTGTTGGTGTGAGAGGGATAGTGAGGTGTGTGAGTGTGAGAGGGATAGTGAGGCCTGTGAGTGTGAGAGGGATAGTGAGGCCTGTGAGTGTGAGAGGGATAGTGAGGCCTGTGGGTGTGAGCAGGATAGTGAGGCCTGTGGGTGTGAGAGGGATAGTGAGGCCTGTGAGTGTGAGAGTGGCAGTGAGGCCTGTGAGTGTGAGAGGGATAGTGAGGCCTGTGGGTGTGAGAGTGATAGTGAAGTCTGTGAGTGTGAGAGTGATAGTGAGGCCTGTGAGTCTAAGAGGGATAGTGAGGCCTGTGAGCGTGAGAGTGATCGTGAGGGCTGTGAGTGTGAGAGGGATAGTGAGGCCTGTGCGTGTGAGAGGCATAGTGAGGCATGTGGGTGTGAGAGTGATAGTGAGGCCTGTGGGTGTGAGAGGGATAGTGAGGCCTGTGAGTGTGAGAGGGATAGTGAGGCCTGTGGGTGTGATAGGGATAGTGAGGCCGGTGTGTGTGGGAGGGATAGTGAGGCCTGTGGGTGTCAGCAGGATAGTGTGGCCTGTGAGTGTGAGAGGGACAGTGAGGCCTGTGAATGTGAGAGGGATAGTGAGGCCTGTGAGTGTGAAAGGGATAGTGAGGCCTGTGAGTGTGAGAGGGATAGTGAGGCCTGTGGGTGTGCGAGGGATAGTGAGGCCTGTGAGTGTGAGAGTGATAGTGAGGCCTGTGAGTGTGAGAGGGATAGTGAGGCCTGTGGGTGTGAGAGGGATAGTGAGGCCTGTGAGTGTGAGAGGGATAGTGAGGCCTGTGGGTGTGAGAGGGATAGTGAGGCCTGTGAGTGTGAGAGGGATAGTGAGGGCTGTGAGTCTGAGAGTGATAGTGAGGCCTGTGAGTGTGAGAGGGATAGTGAGGTCTGTGGGTGTGAGAAGGATGGTGAGGCCTGTGAGTGTGCGAGGGATAGTGAGGCCTTTGCATGTGAGAGTGATAGTGAGGCCTGTGGGTGTGAGAGGGATAGTGAGGCCTGTGAGTGTGAGAGGGATAGTGCGGCCTGTGAGTGTGAGAGGGATAGTGAGGCCTGTGAGTGTGAGAGGGATAGTGAGGCCTGTGCATGTGAGAGGGATAGTGAGGCCTGTGCATGTGAGAGGGATAGTGAGGCCTGTGAGTGTGAGAGGGATAGTGAGGCCTGTGAGTGTGAGAGTGATAGTGAGGCCTGTGAGTGAGAGAGGGACAGTGATGTCTGTGAGTGTGAGAGGGAGAGTGAGGCCTGTGCGTGTGAGAGGGATAGTGAGGCCTGTGCGTGTGAGTGGGATAGTGAGGCCTGTGAGTGTGAGAGGGATAGTGAGGCCTGTGAGTGTGAGAGGGATAGTGAGGCCTGTGAGTGAGAGAGGGATAGTAAGGGCTGTGAGTTTGAGAGGGATAGTGAGGCCTGCAGGTGTGAGAGGGATAGTGAGGCCTGTGGGTGTGAGAGGGATATTGAGGCCTGTGAGTGTGAGAGGGATAGTGAGGCCTGTGAGTATGAGAGGGATAGAGAGGGAGAGAGAGATCTGTGAGTGTGAGAGGAATAGTGAGGCCTGTTGGTGTGAGAGTGATAGTGAGGCCTGTGAGTTTGAGAGTGAGAGTGAGGCCTGTGAGTGTGAGAGTGATAGTGAGGGCTGTGGGTGTGAGAGTGATAGTGAGGCCTATGATTGTGAGAGGGAGAGTGAGGCCTGTGGGTGAGAGAAGGATAGTGAGGCCTGTGGGTGTGAGAGGGAGAGTGAGGCCTGTGGGTGTGAGAGGGATAGTGAGGCCTGAGTGTGAGAGAGATAGTGAGGCCTGTGGGTGTGAGAGGGATAGTGAGTCCTGTGAGTGTGAGAGGGATAGTGAGGCCTGTGAGTGTGAGAGGGATAGTGAGGCCTGTGGGTGTTCGAGGGATAGTGAAGCCTGTGAGTGTGAGAGTGATAGTGAGGCCTGTGTGTGTGAGAGGGATAGTGAGGCCTGTGGGTGTGAGATGGATAGTGATGCCTGTGAGTGTGACTGGGATAGTGAGGTGTGTGAGTGTGAGGGATAGTGAGGCCTGTGGATGTGAGAGGGATAGTGAGGCCTGTGGATGTGAGCGGGATAGTGAGGCCTGTGGGTGTGAGAGGAATAGTGAGGGCTGTGAGTGTGAGATGGATAGTGAGGCCTGTGAGTGTGAGAGGGATAGTGAGGCCTGTGAGTGTGAGAGGGATATTAAGGCCTGTGTGTGTGAGAGTGATAGTGAGGCCTGTGGGTGTGAGAGGGAGAGTGAGGCCTGTGGGTGTGAGAGGGATAGTGAGGCCTGAGTGTGAGAGAGATAGTGAGGCTTGTGGGTGTGAGAGGGATAGTGAGGCCTGTGGGTGTGAGAGGGTTAGTGAAGCCTGTGATTGTGAGAGGAATTGTGAGGCCTGTGAGTGTGAGAGGGATAGTGAGGCCTGTGGGTGTGAGAGGGATAGTGAGGGCTGTGAGTGTGAGATGGATAGTGAGGCCTGTGAGTGTGAGAGGGATAATGAGGCATTTGAGTGTGAGAGGGATAGTGAGGCCTGTGAGTGTGAGAGGGATAGTGAGGCCTGTGAGTGTGCGAGGCATAGTGAGGCCTGTGAGTGTGAGAGGCATAGTGAGGCCTGTGAGTGTGAGACGGATAGTGAGGCCTGTGAGTGTGAGAGGGATAGTGAGGCCTCTGAGTGTGAGAGGGATAGTGAGGCCTGTGAGTGTGAGAGGGATAGTTAGGCCTGTGAGTGTGAGATGGATAGTGAGGCCTGTGAGTGTGAGAGGGATAGTGAGGCCTGTGTGTGTGAGAGTGATAGTGAGGCCTGTGGGTGTGAGAGGGATAGTGAGGCCTGTGAGTGTGAGAGGCAGAGTGAGGGCTGTGGGTGTTAGCAGGATAGTGAGGCCTGTGAGTGTGAGAGGGATAGTGAGGCCTGTGGGTGTGAGAGGGATAGTGAGGCCTGTGAGTGTGAGAGGGAGAGGGAGAGTGAGGCCTGTGAGTGTGAGAGGGATAGTGAGGCCTGTGAGTGTGAGAGGGATAGTGAGGACTGTGAGTGTGAGAGGGATAGTGAGGCCTGTGAGTGAGAGAGGGATAGTGAGGCCTGTGTGTGTGAGAGGGATAGTGAGGCCTGTGGGTGTGATCAGGATAGTGAGGCCTGTGGGTGTGAAAGGGATAGTGAGGCCTGTGAGTGTGAGAATGACAGTGAGGCCTGTGAGTGTGAGAGGGACTGTGAGGCCTGTGGGTGTGAGAGGGATAGTGAGGCCTGTGAGTGTGAGTGGGATAGTGAGGGCTGTGGGTGTGAGAGGGATAGTGAGACCTGTGAGTGTGAGTGGGATAGTGAGGTGTGTGAGTGTGATGTAAAGTGAGGCCTGTGGATGTGCAAGGGATAGTGAGGCCTGTGGGTGTGAGAGGGATAGTGAGGGCCATGAGTGTTAGAGGGATAGTGAGGCCTGTGAGTGTGAGAGGGATAGTGAGGCCTGTGGGTGTGAGGGGGATAGTGAGGTCTGTGGGTGTGAGAGTGATAGTGAGGCCTGTGAGTGTGAGAGGGATAGTGAGGCCTGTGAGTGTGAGAGGGATAGTGAGGCCTGTGAGTGTGAGAGGGATAGTGAGGCCTGTGAGTGTGAGAGGGATAGTGAGGCCTGTGGGTGTGAGAGGGATAGTGAGGCCTGTGGGTGTGAGAGGGAGAGTGAGGCCTGTGGGTATGATCTGGATCGTGAGGCCTGTGGGTGTGAGAGGGATAGTGAGGCCTGTGGGTGTGAGAGGGAGAGTGAGGCCTATGAGTGTGAGAGTGATAGTGAGGCCTGTGAGTGTGAGGGATAGTGAGGCCTGTGAGTGTGAGAGGGATAGTGAGGCCTGTGAGTGTGAGAGGGATAGTGAGGTTTGTGAGTGTGAGAGGGATAGTGAGGCCTGTGAGTGTGAGAGGGATAGTGAGGCCTGTTGGTGTGAGAGGGATAGTGAGGTGTGTGAGTGTGAGAGGGATAGTGAGGCCTGTGAGTGTGAGAGGGATAGTGAGGCCTGTGAGTGTGAGAGTGGGAGTGAGGCCTGTGAGTGTGAGAGTGGGAGTGAGGCCTGTGAGTGTGAGAGGGATAGTGAGGCCTGTGGGTGTGAGAGTGATAGTGAAGTCTGTGAGTGTGAGAGTGATAGTGAGGCCTGTGAGTGTGAGAGGGATAGTGAGGCCTGTGGGTGTGAGAGGGATAGTGAGGCCTGTGAGTGTGAGAGGGATAGTGAGGCCTGTGGGTGTGAGAGGGACAGTGAGGCCTGTGAGTGTGAGAGGGATAGTGAGGCCTGTGAGCGTGAGAGTGATCGTGGGGGCTGTGAGTGTGAGAGGGATAGTGAGGCCTGTGCGTGTGAGATGCATAGTGAGGCATGTGGGTGTGAGAGTGATAGTGAGGCCTGTGGGTGTGAGAGGGTAGTGAGGCCTGTGAGTGTGAGAGGGATAGTGAGGCCTGTGGGTGTGAGAGGGATAGTGAGGCCGGTGTGTGTGGGAGGGATAGTGAGGCCTGTGGTTGTCAGCGGGATAGTGTGGCCTGTGAGTGTGAGAGGGATAGTGAGGCCTGTGAATGTGAGAGGGATAGTGAGGCCTGTGAGTGTGAAAGGGATAGTGAGGCCTGTGAGCGTGAGAGGGATAGTGAGGCCTGTGGGTGTGCGAGGGATAGTGAGGCCTGTGAGTGTGAAAGGGAGAGTGAGGTCTGTGAGTGTGAGAGTGATATTAAGGCCTGTGGGTGTGAGAGGGATAGTGTGGCCTGTGGGTTTGAGAGGGATAGTGAGGCCTGTGTGTTTGAGAGGGATAGTGTGGCCTGTGGGTGAGAGAGGGAGAGTGAGGCCTGTGAGTGGGAGAGGGATAGTGAGGCCTGTGGGTGAGAGAGGGAGAGTGAGGCCTGTGAGTGTGAGAGGGATAGTGAGGCCTGTGAGTGTGAGAGGGATAGTGAGGTCTGTGAGTGTGAGAAGGATAGTGAGGCCTGTGGGTGAGAGAGGGAGAGTGAGGCCTGTGAGTGTGAGACGGACAGTGTGGCCTGTGAGTGTGAGAGTGATAGTGAGGCCTCTGAATGTGAGAGGGATAGTGAGGCCTGTGGGTGTGAGAGGGATAGTGAGGCCTGTGAGTGTGAGAGGGATAGTGAGGCCTGTGAGTGTGAGAGGGATAGTGAGGCCTGTGAGTGTGAGAGGGATAGTGAGGCCTGTGGGTGTGAGAGGGATAGTGAGGCCTGTGGGTGTGAGAGGGAGAGTGAGGCCTGTGGGTATGAGCTGGATAGTGGGGCCTGTGGGTGTGAGAGGGAGAGTGAGGCCTGTGAGTGTGAGAGGGATAGTGAGGCCTGTGAGTGTGAGGGATAGTGAGGCCTGTGAGTGTGAGAGGGATAGTGAGGCCTGTGAGTGTGAGAGGTATAGTGAGGCCTGTGAGTGTGAGAGGGATAGTGAGGCCTGTGAGTGTGAGAGGGATAGTGAGGCCTGTGGGTGTGAGAGGGATAGTGGGGCCTCTGGGTGAGAGCAGGATAGTGAGGCCTGTGGGTGTGAGACGGATAGTGAGACCTGTGAGTGTGAGAGGGATAGTGAGGCCTGTTGGTGTGAGAGGGATAGTGAGGTGTGTGAGTGTGAGAGGGATAGTGAGGCCTGTGAGTGTGAGAGGGATAGTGAGGCCTGTGAGTGTGAGAGGGATAGTGAGGCCTGTGGGTTTGAGCAGGATAGTGAGGCCTGTGGGTGTGAGTGGGATAGTGAGGCCTGTGAGTGTGAGAGTGGGAGTGAGGCCTGTGAGTGTGAGAGGGATAGTGAGGCCTGTGGGTGTGAGAGTGATAGTGAAGTCTGTGAGTGTGAGAGTGATAGTGAGGCCTGTGAGTGTGAGAGGGACAGTGAGGCCTGTGAATGTGAGAGGGATAGTGAGGCCTGTGAGTGTGAAAGGGATGGTGAGGCCTGTGAGTGTGAGAGGGATAGTGAGGCCTGTGGGTGTGCGAGGGATAGTGAGGCCTGTGAGTGTGAAAGGGAGAGTGAGGTCTGTGAGTGTAAGAGTGATATTAAGGCCTGTGGGTGTGAGAGGGATAGTGTGGCCTGTGGGTGTGAGAGGGATAGTGAGGCCTGTGTGTTTGAGAGGGATAGTGAGGCCTGTGGGTGAGAGAGGGATAGTGAGGCCTGTGAGTGGGAGAGGGATAGTGAGGCCTGTGAGTGTGAGGGATAGTGAGGGCTGTGAGTCTGAGAGTGATAGTGAGGCCTGTGAGTGTGAGAGGGATAGTGAGGTCTGTGAGTGTGAGAGGGATAGTGAGGCCTGTGGGTGTGAGAGGGATAGTGAGGCCTGTGGGTGAGAGAGGGATAGTGAGGCCTGTGAGTGTGAGAGGGATAGTGTGGCCTGTGAGTCTGAGAGTGATAGTGAGGCCTGTGAGAGTGAGAGGGATAGTGAGGCCTGTGGGTGTGAGAGGGATAGTGAGGCCTGTGAGTGTGTGAGGGATAGTGAGGCCTGTGGGTGTGAGAGGGATAGTGAGGCCTGTGAGTGCGAGAGGGACAGTGAGGACTGTGAGTCTGAGAGTGATAGTAAGGCCTGTGAGTGTGAGAGGGATAGTGAGGTCTGTGGGTGTGAGAAGGATAGTGAGGCCTGTGAGTGTGAGAGGGATAGTGAGGCCTGTGCATGTGAGAGTGATAGTGCGGCCTGTGGGTGTGAGAGGGATAGTGAGGCCTGTGAGTGTGAGAGGGATAGTGAGGCCTGTGGGTGTGAGAGGGACAGTGAGGCCTGTGAGTGTGAGAGGGATAGTGAGGCCTGTGAGTGTGAGAAGGATAGTGAGGCCTGTGGGTGAGAAAGGGATAGTGAGGCCTGTGAGTGTGAGAGGGATAGTGTGGCCTGTGAGTGTGAGAGTGATAGTGAGGCCTGTGAGTGTGAGAGGGATAGTGAGGCCTGTGGGTGTGAGAGGGATAGTGAGGCCTGTGAGTGTGAGAGGGATAGTGAGGCCTGTGGGTGTGAGAGGGATAGTGAGGCCTGTGAGTGTGAGAGGGATAGTGAGGGCTGTGAGTCTGAGAGTGATAGTGAGGCCTGTGAGTGTGAGAGGGATAGTGAGGCCTGTCCATGTGAGAGGGATAGTGAGGCCTGTGCATGTGAGAGGGATAGTGAGGCCTGTGAGTGTGAGAGGGATAGTGAGGCCTGTGAGTGTGAGAGTGATAGTGAGGCCTGTGAGTGAGAGAGGGACAGTGAGGTCTGTGAGTGTGAGAGGGATAGTGAGGCCTGTGCGTGTGAGAGGGATAGTGAGGCCTGTGCGTGTGAGTGGGATAGTGAGGCCTGTGAGTGTGAGAGGGATAGTGAGGCCTGTGCGTGTGAGAGGGATAGTGAGGCCTGTGAGTGAGAGAGGGATAGTAAGGGCTGTGAGTTTGAGAGTGATAGTGAGGCCTGCAGGTGTGAGAGGGATAGTGAGGCCTGTGGGTGTGAGAGGGATATTGAGGCCTGTGAGTGTGAGAGGGATAGTGAGGCCTGTGAGTATGAGAGGGATAGAGAGGGAGAGAGAGACCTGTGAGTGTGAGAGGGAATAGTGAGGCCTGTTGGTGTGAGAGTGATAGTGAGGCCTGTGAGTTTGAGAGTGAGAGTGAGGCCTGTGAGTGTGAGAGTGATAGTGAGGGCTGTGAGTGTGAGAGTGATAGTGAGGCCTATGATTGTGAGAGGGAGAGTGAGTCCTGTGAGTGTGAGAGGGATAGTGAGGCCTGTGGGTGTGAGAGGGAGAGTGAGGCCTGTGGGTGTGAGAGGGATAGTGAGGCCTGAGTGTGAGAGAGATAGTGAGGCCTGTGGGTGTGAGAGGGATAGTGAGTCCTGTGAGTGTGAGAGGGATAGTGAGGCCTGTGATTGTGAGAGGGATTGTGAGGCCTGTGAGTGTGAGAGGGATAGTGAGGCCTGTGGGTGTTAGAGGGATAGTGAAGCCTGTGAGTGTGAGAGTGATAGTGAGGCCTGTGTGTGTGAGAGGGATAGTGAGGTCTGTGGGTGTGAGAGGGATAGTGAGGCCTGTGAGTGTGACTGGGATAGTGAGGTGTGTGAGTGTGAGGGATAGTGAGGCCTGTGGATGTGAGAGGGATAGTGAGGCCTGTGGATGTGAGCGGGATAGTGAGGCCTGTGGGTGTGAGAGGAATAGTGAGGGCTGTGAGTGTGAGATGGATAGTGAGGCCTGTGAGTGTGAGAGGGATAGTGAGGCCTGTGAGTGTGAGAGGGATAGTGAGGCCTGTGCGTGTGAGAGGGATAGTGAGGCCTGTGAGTGTGAGAGGGATAGTGAGGCCTGTGAGTGTGAGAGTGATAGTGAGGCCTGTGAGTGAGAGAGGGACAGTGAGGTCTGTGAGTGTGAGAGGGATAGTGAGGCCTGTGCGTGTGAGAGGGATAGTGAGGCCTGTGCGTGTGAGTGGGATAGTGAGGCCTGTGAGTGTGAGAGGGATAGTGAGGCCTGTGAGTGTGAGAGGGATAGTGAGGCCTGTGAGTGAGAGAGGGATAGTAAGGGCTGTGAGTTTGAGAGGGATAGTGAGGCCTGCAGGTGTGAGAGGGATAGTGAGGCCTGTGGGTGTGAGAGGGATATTGAGGCCTGTGAGTGTGAGAGGGATAGTGAGGCCTGTGCATGTGAGAGTGATAGTGCAGCCTGTGGGTGTGAGAGGGATAGTGAGGCCTGTGAGTGTGAGAGGGATAGTGAGGCCTGTGGGTGTGAGAGGGACAGTGAGGCCTGTGAGTGTGAGAGGGATAGTGAGGCCTGTGAGTGTGAGAAGGATAGTGAGGCCTGTGGGTGAGAAAGGGATAGTGAGGCCTGTGAGTGTGAGAGGGATAGTGTGGCCTGTGAGTGTGAGAGTGATAGTGAGGCCTGTGAGTGTGAGAGGGATAGTGAGGCCTGTGGGTGTGAGAGGGATAGTGAGGCCTGTGAGTGTGAGAGGGATAGTGAGGCCTGTGGGTGTGAGAGGGATAGTGAGGCCTGTGAGTGTGAGAGGGATAGTGAGCGCTGTGAGTCTGAGAGTGATAGTGAGGCCTGTGAGTGTGAGAGGGATAATGAGGTCTGTGGGTGTGAGAAGGATGGTGAGGCCTGTGAGTGTGCGAGGGATAGTGAGGCCTGTGCATGTGAGAGTGATAGTGAGGCCTGTGGGTGTGAGAGGGATAGTGAGGCCTGTGAGTGTGAGAGGGATAGTGAGGCCTGTGAGTGTGAGAGGGACAGTTAGGCCTGTGAGTGTGAGAGGGATAGTGAGGCCTGTGCATGTGAGAGGGATAGTGAGGCCTGTGCGTGTGAGAGGGATAGTGAGGCCTGTGAGTGTGAGAGGGATAGTGAGGCCTGTGAGTGAGAGAGTGATAGTGAGGCCTGTGAGTGAGAGAGGGACAGTGAGGTCTGTGAGTGTGAGAGGGATAGTGAGGCCTGTGCGTGTGAGAGGGATAGTGAGGCCTGTGCATGTGAGTGGGATAGTGAGGCCTGTGAGTGTGAGATGGATAGTGAGGCCTGTGAGTGTGAGAGTGATAGTGAGGCCTGTGAGTGTGAGAGGGATAGTGAGGCCTGTGATTGTGAGAGGAATTGTGAGGCCTGTGAGTGTGAGAGGGATAGTGAGGCCTGTGGGTGTTAGAGGGATAGTGAAGCCTGTGAGTGTGAGAGTGATAGTGAGGCCTGTGAGTGTGAGAGGGATAATGAGGCCTGTGTGTGTGAGAGTGATAGTGAGGCCTGTGGGTGTGAGAGGGATAGTGAGGCCTGTGAGTGTGAGTGGGATAGTGAGGTGTGTGAGTGTGAGGGATAGTGAGGCCTGTGGATGTGAGAGGCATAGTGAGGCCTGTGGATGTGAGCGGGATAGTGAGGCCTGTAAGTGTGAGAGGGATAGTGAGGCCTGTGCATGTGAGAGTGATAGTGCGGCCTGTGGGTGTGAGAGGGATAGTGAGGCCTGTGAGTGTGAGAGGGATAGTGAGGTCTGTGTGTGGGTGTGAGAGGGACAGTGAGGCCTGTGAGTGTGAGAGGGATAGTGAGGCCTGTGAGTGTGAGAAGGATAGTGAGGCCTGTGGGTGAGAAAGGGATAGTGAGGCCTGTGAGTGTGAGAGGGATAGTGTGGCCTGTGAGTGTGAGAGTGATAGTGAGGCCTGTGAGTGTGAGAGGGATAGTGAGGCCTGTGAGTGTGAGAGGGATAGTGATGCTTGTGGGTGTGAGAGGGATAGTGAGGCCTGTGAGTGTGAGAGGGATAGTGAGGGCTGTGAGTCTGAGAGTGATAGTGAGGCCTGTGAGTGTGAGAGGGATAATGAGGTCTGTGGGTGTGAGAAGGATGGTGAGGCCTGTGAGTGTGCGAGGGATAGTGAGGCCTGTGCATGTGAGAGTGATAGTGAGGCATGTGGGTGTGAGAGGGATAGTGAGGCCTGTGAGTGTGAGAGGGATAGTGAGGCCTGTGAGTGTGAGAGGGATAGTGAGGCCTGTGCATGTGAGAGGGGTAGTGAGGCCTGTGCGTGTGAGAGGGATAGTGAGGCCTGTGAGTGTGAGAGGGATAGTGAGGCCTGTGAGTGTGAGAGTGATAGTGAGGCCTGTGATTGTGAGAGGGATTGTGAGGCCTGTGAGTGTGAGAGGGATAGTGAGGCCTGTGGGTGTTAGAGGGATAGTGAAGCCTGTGAGTGTGAGAGTGATAGTGAGGCCTGTGTGTGTGAGAGGGATAGTGAGGTCTGTGGGTGTGAGAGGGATAGTGAGGCCTGTGAGTGTGACTGGGATAGTGAGGTGTGTGAGTGTGAGGGATAGTGAGGCCTGTGGATGTGAGAGGGATAGTGAGGCCTGTGGATGTGAGCGGGATAGTGAGGCCTGTGGGTGTGAGAGGAATAGTGAGGGCTGTGAGTGTGAGATGGATAGTGAGGCCTGTGAGTGTGAGAGGGATAGTGAGGCCTGTGAGTGTGAGAGGGATAGTGAGGCCTGTGCGTGTGAGAGGGATAGTGAGGCCTGTGAGTGTGAGAGGGATAGTGAGGCCTGTGAGTGTGAGAGTGATAGTGAGGCCTGTGAGTGAGAGAGGGACAGTGAGGTCTGTGAGTGTGAGAGGGATAGTGAGGCCTGTGCGTGTGAGAGGGATAGTGAGGCCTGTGCGTGTGAGTGGGATAGTGAGGCCTGTGAGTGTGAGAGGGATAGTGAGGCCTGTGAGTGTGAGAGGGATAGTGAGGCCTGTGAGTGAGAGAGGGATAGTAAGGGCTGTGAGTTTGAGAGGGATAGTGAGGCCTGCAGGTGTGAGAGGGATAGTGAGGCCTGTGGGTGTGAGAGGGATATTGAGGCCTGTGAGTGTGAGAGGGATAGTGAGGCCTGTGCATGTGAGAGTGATAGTGCAGCCTGTGGGTGTGAGAGGGATAGTGAGGCCTGTGAGTGTGAGAGGGATAGTGAGGCCTGTGGGTGTGAGAGGGACAGTGAGGCCTGTGAGTGTGAGAGGGATAGTGAGGCCTGTGAGTGTGAGAAGGATAGTGAGGCCTGTGGGTGAGAAAGGGATAGTGAGGCCTGTGAGTGTGAGAGGGATAGTGTGGCCTGTGAGTGTGAGAGTGATAGTGAGGCCTGTGAGTGTGAGAGGGATAGTGAGGCCTGTGGGTGTGAGAGGGATAGTGAGGCCTGTGAGTGTGAGAGGGATAGTGAGGCCTGTGGGTGTGAGAGGGATAGTGAGGCCTGTGAGTGTGAGAGGGATAGTGAGCGCTGTGAGTCTGAGAGTGATAGTGAGGCCTGTGAGTGTGAGAGGGATAATGAGGTCTGTGGGTGTGAGAAGGATGGTGAGGCCTGTGAGTGTGCGAGGGATAGTGAGGCCTGTGCATGTGAGAGTGATAGTGAGGCCTGTGGGTGTGAGAGGGATAGTGAGGCCTGTGAGTGTGAGAGGGATAGTGAGGCCTGTGAGTGTGAGAGGGACAGTTAGGCCTGTGAGTGTGAGAGGGATAGTGAGGCCTGTGCATGTGAGAGGGATAGTGAGGCCTGTGCGTGTGAGAGGGATAGTGAGGCCTGTGAGTGTGAGAGGGATAGTGAGGCCTGTGAGTGAGAGAGTGATAGTGAGGCCTGTGAGTGAGAGAGGGACAGTGAGGTCTGTGAGTGTGAGAGGGATAGTGAGGCCTGTGCGTGTGAGAGGGATAGTGAGGCCTGTGCATGTGAGTGGGATAGTGAGGCCTGTGAGTGTGAGATGGATAGTGAGGCCTGTGAGTGTGAGAGTGATAGTGAGGCCTGTGAGTGTGAGAGGGATAGTGAGGCCTGTGATTGTGAGAGGAATTGTGAGGCCTGTGAGTGTGAGAGGGATAGTGAGGCCTGTGGGTGTTAGAGGGATAGTGAAGCCTGTGAGTGTGAGAGTGATAGTGAGGCCTGTGAGTGTGAGAGGGATAATGAGGCCTGTGTGTGTGAGAGTGATAGTGAGGCCTGTGGGTGTGAGAGGGATAGTGAGGCCTGTGAGTGTGAGTGGGATAGTGAGGTGTGTGAGTGTGAGGGATAGTGAGGCCTGTGGATGTGAGAGGCATAGTGAGGCCTGTGGATGTGAGCGGGATAGTGAGGCCTGTAAGTGTGAGAGGGATAGTGAGGCCTGTGCATGTGAGAGTGATAGTGCGGCCTGTGGGTGTGAGAGGGATAGTGAGGCCTGTGAGTGTGAGAGGGATAGTGAGGTCTGTGTGTGGGTGTGAGAGGGACAGTGAGGCCTGTGAGTGTGAGAGGGATAGTGAGGCCTGTGAGTGTGAGAAGGATAGTGAGGCCTGTGGGTGAGAAAGGGATAGTGAGGCCTGTGAGTGTGAGAGGGATAGTGTGGCCTGTGAGTGTGAGAGTGATAGTGAGGCCTGTGAGTGTGAGAGGGATAGTGAGGCCTGTGAGTGTGAGAGGGATAGTGATGCTTGTGGGTGTGAGAGGGATAGTGAGGCCTGTGAGTGTGAGAGGGATAGTGAGGGCTGTGAGTCTGAGAGTGATAGTGAGGCCTGTGAGTGTGAGAGGGATAATGAGGTCTGTGGGTGTGAGAAGGATGGTGAGGCCTGTGAGTGTGCGAGGGATAGTGAGGCCTGTGCATGTGAGAGTGATAGTGAGGCATGTGGGTGTGAGAGGGATAGTGAGGCCTGTGAGTGTGAGAGGGATAGTGAGGCCTGTGAGTGTGAGAGGGATAGTGAGGCCTGTGCATGTGAGAGGGGTAGTGAGGCCTGTGCGTGTGAGAGGGATAGTGAGGCCTGTGAGTGTGAGAGGGATAGTGAGGCCTGTGAGTGTGAGAGTGATAGTGAGGCCTGTGAGTGAGAGAGGGACAGTGAGGTCTGTGAGTGTGAGAGGGATAGTGAGGCCTGTGCGTGTGAGAGGGATAGTGAGGCCTGTGCGTGTGAGTGGGATAGTGAGGCCTGTGAGTGTGAGAGGGATAGTGAGGCCTGTGAGTGTGAGAGGGATAGTGAGGCCTGTGAGTGAGAGAGGGATAGTAAGGGCTGTGAGTTTGAGAGGGATAGTGAGGCCTGCAGGTGTGAGAGGGATAGTGAGGCCTGTGGGTGTGAGAGGGATATTGAGGCCTGTGAGTGTGAGAGGGATAGTGAGGCCTGTGCATGTGAGAGTGATAGTGCGGCCTGTGGGTGTGAGAGGGATAGTGAGGCCTGTGAGTGTGAGAGGGATAGTGAGGCCTGTGGGTGTGAGAGGGACAGTGAGGCCTGTGAGTGTGAGAGGGATAGTGAGGCCTGTGAGTGTGAGAAGGATAGTGAGGCCTGTGGGTGAGAAAGGGATAGTGAGGCCTGTGAGTGTGAGAGGGATAGTGTGGCCTGTGAGTGTGAGAGTGATAGTGAGGCCTGTGAGTGTGAGAGGGATAGTGAGGCCTGTGGGTGTGAGAGGGATAGTGAGGCCTGTGAGTGTGAGAGGGATAGTGAGGCCTGTGGGTGTGAGAGGGATAGTGAGGCCTGTGAGTGTGAGAGGGATAGTGAGGGCTGTGAGTCTGAGAGTGATAGTGAGGCCTGTGAGTGTGAGAGGGATAATGAGGTCTGTGGGTGTGAGAAGGATGGTGAGGCCTGTGAGTGTGCGAGGGATAGTGAGGCCTGTGCATGTGAGAGTGATAGTGAGGCATGTGGGTGTGAGAGGGATAGTGAGGCCTGTGAGTGTGAGAGGGATAGTGAGGCCTGTGAGTGTGAGAGGGATAGTGAGGCCTGTGCATGTGAGAGGGGTAGTGAGGCCTGTGCGTGTGAGAGGGATAGTGAGGCCTGTGAGTGTGAGAGGGATAGTGAGGCCTGTGAGTGTGAGAGTGATAGTGAGGCCTGTGAGTGAGAGAGGGACAGTGAGGTCTGTGAGTGTGAGAGGGATAGTGAGGCCTGTGCGTGTGAGAGGGATAGTGAGGCCTGTGCGTGTGAGTGGGATAGTGAGGCCTGTGAGTGTGAGAGGGATAGTGAGGCCTGTGAGTGTGAGAGGGATAGTGAGGCCTGTGAGTGAGAGAGGGATAGTAAGGGCTGTGAGTTTGAGAGGGATAGTGAGGCCTGCAGGTGTGAGAGGGATAGTGAGGCCTGTGGGTGTGAGAGGGATATTGAGGCCTGTGAGTGTGAGAGGGATAGTGAGGCCTGTGCATGTGAGAGTGATAGTGCGGCCTGTGGGTGTGAGAGGGATAGTGAGGCCTGTGAGTGTGAGAGGGATAGTGAGGCCTGTGGGTGTGAGAGGGACAGTGAGGCCTGTGAGTGTGAGAGGGATAGTGAGGCCTGTGAGTGTGAGAAGGATAGTGAGGCCTGTGGGTGAGAAAGGGATAGTGAGGCCTGTGAGTGTGAGAGGGATAGTGTGGCCTGTGAGTGTGAGAGTGATAGTGAGGCCTGTGAGTGTGAGAGGGATAGTGAGGCCTGTGGGTGTGAGAGGGATAGTGAGGCCTGTGAGTGTGAGAGGGATAGTGAGGCCTGTGGGTGTGAGAGGGATAGTGAGGCCTGTGAGTGTGAGAGGGATAGTGAGGGCTGTGAGTCTGAGAGTGATAGTGAGGCCTGTGAGTGTGAGAGGGATAATGAGGTCTGTGGGTGTGAGAAGGATGGTGAGGCCTGTGAGTGTGCGAGGGATAGTGAGGCCTGTGCATGTGAGAGTGATAGTGAGGCCTGTGGGTGTGAGAGGGATAGTGAGGCCTGTGAGTGTGAGAGGGATAGTGAGGCCTGTGAGTGTGAGAGGGATAGTGAGGCCTGTGAGTGTGAGAGGGATAGTGAGGCCTGTGCATGTGAGAGGGATAGTGAGGCCTGTGCGTGTGAGAGGGATAGTGAGGCCTGTGAGTGTGAGAGGGATAGTGAGGCCTGTGAGTGAGAGAGTGATAGTGAGGCCTGTGAGTGAGAGAGGGACAGTGAGGTCTGTGAGTGTGAGAGGGATAGTGAGGTCTGTGCGTGTGAGAGGGATAGTGAGGCCTGTGCATGTGAGTGGGATAGTGAGGCCTGTGAGTGTGAGAGGGATAGTGAGGCCTGTGAGTGTGAGAGGGATAGTGAGGCCTGTGAGTGAGAGAGGGATAGTAAGGGCTGTGAGTTTGAGAGGGATAGTGAGGCCTGCAGGTGTGAGAGGGATAGTGAGGCCTGTGGGTGTGAGAGGGATATTGAGGCCTGTGAGTGTGAGAGGGATAGTGAGGCCTGTGAGTATGAGAGGGATAGAGAGGGAGAGAGAGACCTGTGAGTGCGAGAGGAATAGTGAGGCCTGTTGGTGTGAGAGTGATAGTGAGGCCTGTGAGTTTGAGAGTGAGAGTGAGGCCTGTGAGTGTGAGAGTGATAGTGAGGGCTGTGAGTGTGAGAGTGATAGTGAGGCCTATGATTGTGAGAGGGAGAGTGAGGCCTGTGGGTGAGAGAGGGATAGTGAGGCCTGTGGGTGTGAGAGGGAGAGTGAGGCCTGTGGGTGTGAGAGGGATAGTGAGGCCTGAGTGTGAGAGAGATAGTGAGGCCTGTGGGTGTGAGAGGGATAGTGAGTCCTGTGAGTGTGAGAGGGATAGTGAGGCCTGTGATTGTGAGAGGGATTGTGAGGCCTGTGAGTGTGAGAGGGATAGTGAGGCCTGTGGGTGTTAGAGGGATAGTGAAGCCTGTGAGTGTGAGAGTGATAGTGAGGCCTGTGTGTGTGAGAGGGATAGTGAGGTCTGTGGGTGTAAGAGGGATAGTGAGGCCTGTGAGTGTGACTGGGATACTGAGGTGTGTGAGTGTGAGGGATAGTGAGGCCTGTGGATGTGAGAGGGATAGTGAGGCCTGTGGATGTGAGCGGGATAGTGAGGCCTGTGGGTGTGAGAGGAATAGTGAGGGCTGTGAGTGTGAGATGGATAGTGAGGCCTGTGAGTGTGAGAGGGATAGTGAGGCCTGTGAGTGTGAGAGGGATAGTGAGGCCTGTGAGTGTGAGAGTGATAGTGAGGCCTGTGAGTGAGAGAGGGACAGTGAGGTCTGTGAGTGTGAGAGGGATAGTGAGGCCTGTGCGTGTGAGAGGGATAGTGAGGCCTGTGCGTGTGAGTGGGATAGTGAGGCCTGTGAGTGTGAGAGGGATAGTGAGGCCTGTGAGTGTGAGAGGGATAGTGAGGCCTGTGAGTGAGAGAGGGATAGTAAGGGCTGTGAGTTTGAGAGGGATAGTGAGGCCTGCAGGTGTGAGAGGGATAGTGAGGCCTGTGGGTGTGAGAGGGATATTGAGGCCTGTGAGTGTGAGAGGGATAGTGAGGCCTGTGCATGTGAGAGTGATAGTGCGGCCTGTGGGTGTGAGAGGGATAGTGAGGCCTGTGAGTGTGAGAGGGATAGTGAGGCCTGTGGGTGTGAGAGGGACAGTGAGGCCTGTGAGTGTGAGAGGGATAGTGAGGCCTGTGAGTGTGAGAAGGATAGTGAGGCCTGTGGGTGAGAAAGGGATAGTGAGGCCTGTGAGTGTGAGAGGGATAGTGTGGCCTGTGAGTGTGAGAGTGATAGTGAGGCCTGTGAGTGTGAGAGGGATAGTGAGGCCTGTGGGTGTGAGAGGGATAGTGAGGCCTGTGAGTGTGAGAGGGATAGTGAGGCCTGTGGGTGTGAGAGGGATAGTGAGGCCTGTGAGTGTGAGAGGGATAGTGAGGGCTGTGAGTCTGAGAGTGATAGTGAGGCCTGTGAGTGTGAGAGGGATAATGAGGTCTGTGGGTGTGAGAAGGATGGTGAGGCCTGTGAGTGTGCGAGGGATAGTGAGGCCTGTGCATGTGAGAGTGATAGTGAGGCATGTGGGTGTGAGAGGGATAGTGAGGCCTGTGAGTGTGAGAGGGATAGTGAGGCCTGTGAGTGTGAGAGGGATAGTGAGGCCTGTGCATGTGAGAGGGGTAGTGAGGCCTGTGCGTGTGAGAGGGATAGTGAGGCCTGTGAGTGTGAGAGGGATAGTGAGGCCTGTGAGTGTGAGAGTGATAGTGAGGCCTGTGAGTGAGAGAGGGACAGTGAGGTCTGTGAGTGTGAGAGGGATAGTGAGGCCTGTGCGTGTGAGAGGGATAGTGAGGCCTGTGCGTGTGAGTGGGATAGTGAGGCCTGTGAGTGTGAGAGGGATAGTGAGGCCTGTGAGTGTGAGAGGGATAGTGAGGCCTGTGAGTGAGAGAGGGATAGTAAGGGCTGTGAGTTTGAGAGGGATAGTGAGGCCTGCAGGTGTGAGAGGGATAGTGAGGCCTGTGGGTGTGAGAGGGATATTGAGGCCTGTGAGTGTGAGAGGGATAGTGAGGCCTGTGCATGTGAGAGTGATAGTGCGGCCTGTGGGTGTGAGAGGGATAGTGAGGCCTGTGAGTGTGAGAGGGATAGTGAGGCCTGTGGGTGTGAGAGGGACAGTGAGGCCTGTGAGTGTGAGAGGGATAGTGAGGCCTGTGAGTGTGAGAAGGATAGTGAGGCCTGTGGGTGAGAAAGGGATAGTGAGGCCTGTGAGTGTGAGAGGGATAGTGTGGCCTGTGAGTGTGAGAGTGATAGTGAGGCCTGTGAGTGTGAGAGGGATAGTGAGGCCTGTGGGTGTGAGAGGGATAGTGAGGCCTGTGAGTGTGAGAGGGATAGTGAGGCCTGTGGGTGTGAGAGGGATAGTGAGGCCTGTGAGTGTGAGAGGGATAGTGAGGGCTGTGAGTCTGAGAGTGATAGTGAGGCCTGTGAGTGTGAGAGGGATAATGAGGTCTGTGGGTGTGAGAAGGATGGTGAGGCCTGTGAGTGTGCGAGGGATAGTGAGGCCTGTGCATGTGAGAGTGATAGTGAGGCCTGTGGGTGTGAGAGGGATAGTGAGGCCTGTGAGTGTGAGAGGGATAGTGAGGCCTGTGAGTGTGAGAGGGATAGTGAGGCCTGTGAGTGTGAGAGGGATAGTGAGGCCTGTGCATGTGAGAGGGATAGTGAGGCCTGTGCGTGTGAGAGGGATAGTGAGGCCTGTGAGTGTGAGAGGGATAGTGAGGCCTGTGAGTGAGAGAGTGATAGTGAGGCCTGTGAGTGAGAGAGGGACAGTGAGGTCTGTGAGTGTGAGAGGGATAGTGAGGTCTGTGCGTGTGAGAGGGATAGTGAGGCCTGTGCATGTGAGTGGGATAGTGAGGCCTGTGAGTGTGAGAGGGATAGTGAGGCCTGTGAGTGTGAGAGGGATAGTGAGGCCTGTGAGTGAGAGAGGGATAGTAAGGGCTGTGAGTTTGAGAGGGATAGTGAGGCCTGCAGGTGTGAGAGGGATAGTGAGGCCTGTGGGTGTGAGAGGGATATTGAGGCCTGTGAGTGTGAGAGGGATAGTGAGGCCTGTGAGTATGAGAGGGATAGAGAGGGAGAGAGAGACCTGTGAGTGCGAGAGGAATAGTGAGGCCTGTTGGTGTGAGAGTGATAGTGAGGCCTGTGAGTTTGAGAGTGAGAGTGAGGCCTGTGAGTGTGAGAGTGATAGTGAGGGCTGTGAGTGTGAGAGTGATAGTGAGGCCTATGATTGTGAGAGGGAGAGTGAGGCCTGTGGGTGAGAGAGGGATAGTGAGGCCTGTGGGTGTGAGAGGGAGAGTGAGGCCTGTGGGTGTGAGAGGGATAGTGAGGCCTGAGTGTGAGAGAGATAGTGAGGCCTGTGGGTGTGAGAGGGATAGTGAGTCCTGTGAGTGTGAGAGGGATAGTGAGGCCTGTGATTGTGAGAGGGATTGTGAGGCCTGTGAGTGTGAGAGGGATAGTGAGGCCTGTGGGTGTTAGAGGGATAGTGAAGCCTGTGAGTGTGAGAGTGATAGTGAGGCCTGTGTGTGTGAGAGGGATAGTGAGGTCTGTGGGTGTAAGAGGGATAGTGAGGCCTGTGAGTGTGACTGGGATACTGAGGTGTGTGAGTGTGAGGGATAGTGAGGCCTGTGGATGTGAGAGGGATAGTGAGGCCTGTGGATGTGAGCGGGATAGTGAGGCCTGTGGGTGTGAGAGGAATAGTGAGGGCTGTGAGTGTGAGATGGATAGTGAGGCCTGTGAGTGTGAGAGGGATAGTGAGGGCTGTGAGTGTGAGATGGATAGTGAGGCCTGTGAGTGTGAGAGTGATAGTGAGGCCTGTGAGTGTGAGAGGGATTCTGAGGCCTGTGAGTGTGAGAGGGATAGTGAGGCCTGTGAGTGTGAGAGGGATAGTGAGGCCTGTGAGTGTGAGCGGGATATTGAGGCCTGTGTGTGTGAGAGTGATAGTGAGGCCTGTGGGTGTGAGAGGGAGAGTGAGGCCTGTGGGTGTGAGAGGGATAGTGAGGCCTGAGTGTGAGAGAGATAGTGAGGCCTGTGGGTGTGAGAGGGATAGTGAGGCCTGTGGGTGTGAGAGGGATAGTGAGGCCTGTGATTCTGAGAGGAATTGTGAGGCCTGTGAGTGTGAGAGGGATAGTGAGGCCTGTGGGTGTGAGAGGGATAATGAGGCCTGTGTGTGTGAGAGTGATAGTGAGGCCTGTGGGTGTGAGAGGGATAGTGAGGCCTGTGAGTGTGAGTGGGATAGTGAGGTGTGTGAGTGTGAGGGATAGTGAGGCCTGTGGATGTGAGAGGGATAGTGAGGCCTCTGGATGTGAGCGGGATAGTGAGGCCTGTGGGTGTGAGAGGGATAGTGAGGGCTGTGAGTGTGAGATGGATAGTGAGGCCGGTGAGTGTGAGAGGGATAATGAGGCCTTTGAGTGTGAGAGGGATAGTGAGGCCTGTGAGTGTGAGAGGGATAGTGAGGCCTGTGAGTGTGCGAGGCATAGTGAGGCCTGTGAGTGTGAGAGGCATAGTGAGGCCTGTGAGTGTGAGAGGGATAGTGAGGACTGTGAGTGTGAGAGGGATAGTGAGGCCTCTGAGTGTGAGAGGGATAGTGAGGCGTGTGAGTGTGAGAGGGATAGTTAGGCCTGTGAGTGTGAGATGGATAGTGAGGCCTGTGAGTGTGAGAGGGATAGTGAGGCCTGTGTGTGTGAGAGTGATAGTGAGGCCTGTGGGTGTGAGAGGGATAGTGAGGCCTGTGAGTGTGAGAGGTAGAGTGAGGGCTGTGGGTGTTAGCAGGATAGTGAGCCCTGTGAGTGTGAGAGGGATAGTGAGGCCTGTGGGTGTGAGAGGGATAGTGAGGCCTGTGAGTGTGAGAGGGAGAGTGAGGCCTGTGAGTGTGAGAGGGAGAGGGAGAGTGAGGCCTGTGAGTGTGAGAGGGATAGTGAGGCCTGTGAGTGTGAGAGGGATAGTGAGGCCTGTGAGTGTGTGAGGGATGGTGAGGCCTGTGAGTGAGAGAGGGATAGTGAGGCCTGTGCGTGTGAGAGGGATAGTGAGGCCTGTGGGTGTGATCAGGATAGTGAGGCCTGTGGGTGTGAAAGGGATAGTGAGGCCTGTGAGTGTGAGAATGACAGTGAGGCCTGTGAGTGTGAGAGGGACTGTGAGACCTGTGGGTGTGAGAGGGATAGTGAGGCCTGTGAGTGTGAGTGGGAAAGTGAGGGCTGTGGGTGTGAGAGGGATAGTGAGACCTGTGAGTGTGAGTGGGATAGTGAGGTGTGTGAGTGTGATGTAAAGTGAGGCCTGTGGATGTGCGAGGGATAGTGAGGCCTGTGGGTGTGAGAGGGATAGTGAGGGCCATGAGTGTTAGAGGGATAGTGAGGCCTGTGAGTGTGAGAGGGATAGTGAGGCCTGTGGGTGTGAGGGGGATAGTGAGGTCTGTGGGTGTGAGAGTGATAGTGAGGCCTGTGAGTGTGAGAGGGATAGTGAGGCCTGTGAGTGTGAGAGGGATAGTGAGGCCTGTGAGTGTGAGAGGGATAGTGAGGCCTGTGAGTGTGAGAGGGATAGTGAGGCCTGTGGGTGTGAGAGGGATAGTGAGGCCTGTGGGTGTGAGAGGGAGAGTGAGGCCTGTGGGTATGATCTGGATCGTGAGGCCTGTGGGTGTGAGAGGGATAGTGAGGCCTGTGGGTGTGAGAGGGAGAGTGAGGCCTGTGAGTGTGAGAGGGATAGTGAGGCCTGTGAGTGTGAGGGATAGTGAGGCCTGTGAGTGTGAGAGGGATAGTGAGGCCTGTGAGTGTGAGAGGGATAGTGAGGCCTGTGAGTGTGAGAGGGATAGTGAGGCCTGTGAGTGTGAGAGGGATAGTGAGGCCTGTGGGTGTGAGAGGGATAGTGAGGCCTGTGGGTGTGAGCAGGATAGTGAGGCCTGTGGGTGTGAGACGGATAGTGAGACCTGTGAGTGTGAGAAGGATAGTGAGGCCTGTTGGTGTGAGAGGGATAGTGAGGTGTGTGAGTGTGAGAGGGATAGTGAGGCCTGTGAGCGTGAGAGGGATAGTGAGGCCTGTGAGTGTGAGAGGGATAGTGAGGCCTGTGGGTGTGAGCAGGATAGTGAGGCCTGTGGGTGTGAGAGGGATAGTGAGGCCTGTGAGTGTGAGAGTGGGAGTGAGGCCTGTGAGTGTGAGAGGGATAGTGAGGCCTGTGGGTGTGAGAGTGATAGTGAAGTCTGTGAGTGTGAGAGTGATAGTGAGGCCTGTGAGTGTGAGAGGGATAGTGAGGCCTGTGGGTGTGAGAGGGATAGTGAGGCCTGTGAGTGTGAGAGGGATAGTGAGGCCTGTGGGTGTGAGAGGGACAGTGAGGCCTGTGAGTGTGAGAGGGATAGTGAGGCCTGTGAGCGTGAGAGTGATCGTGAGGGCTGTGAGTGTGAGAGGGATAGTGAGGCCTGTGCGTGTGAGAGGCATAGTGAGGCATGTGGGTGTGAGAGTGATAGTGAGGCCTGTGGGTGTGAGAGGGATAGTGAGGCCTGTGAGTGTGAGAGGGATCGTGAAGCCTGTGGGTGTGAGAGGGATAGTGAGGCCCGTGTGTGTGGGAGGGATAGTGAGGCCTGTGGGTGTCAGCGGGATAGTGTGACCTGTGAGTGTGAGAGGGATAATGAGGCCTGTGAATGTGAGAGGGATAGTGAGGCCTGTGAGTGTGAAAGGGATAGTGAGGCCTGTGAGCGTGAGAGGGATAGTGAGGCCTGTGGGTGTGCAAGGGATAGTGAGGCCTGTGAGTGTGAAAGGGAGAGTGAGGTCTGTGAGTGTGAGAGTGATATTAAGGCCTGTGGGTGTGAGAGGGATAGTGTGGCCTGTGGGTGTGAGAGGGATAGTGAGGCCTGTGTGTTTGAGAGGGATAGTGTGGCCTGTGGGTGAGAGAGGGAGAGTGAGGCCTGTGAGTGGGAGAGGCATAGTGAGGCCTGTGAGTGCGAGGGATAGTGACGGCTGTGAGTCTGAGAGTGATATCGAGGCCTGTGAGTGTGAGAGGGATAGTGAGGTCTGTGAGTGTGAGACGGATAGTGAGGCCTGAGGGTGAGAGAGGGATAGTGAGGCCTGTGAGTGTGAGAGGGATAGTGTGGCCTGTGAGTGTGAGAGTGATAGTGAGGCGTGTGAGTGTGAGAGGGATCGGGAGCCCTGTGGGTGTGAGAGGGATAGTGAGGCCTGTGAGTGTGAGAGGGATAGTGAGGCCTGTGGGTGTGAGAGGGATAGTGAGGCCTGTGAGTGTGAGAGGGATAGTGAGGACTGTGAGTCGGAGAGTGATAGTAAGGCCTGTGAGTGTGAGAGGGATAGTGAGGTCTGTGGGTGTGAGAAGGATAGTGAGGCCTGTGAGTGTGAGAGGGATAGTGAGGCCTGTGCATGTGAGAGTGATAGTGAGGCCTGTGGGTGTGAGAGGGATAGTGAGGCCTGTGAGTGTCAGAGGGATAGTGAGGCCTGTGAGTGTGAGAGGGATAGTGAGGCCTGTGAGTGTGAGAGGGATAGTGAGGTCTGTGAGTGTGAGAAGGATAGTGAGGCCTGTGGGTGAGAGAGGGAGAGTGAGGCCTGTGAGTGTGAGAGGGATAGTGTGGCCTGTGAGTGTGAGAGTGATAGTGAGGCCTGTGAGTGTGAGAGGGATAGTGAGGCCTCTGGGTGTGAGAGGGATAGTGAGGCCTGTGAGTGTGAGAGGGATAGTGAGGCCTGTGGGTGTGAGAGGGACAGTGAGGCCTGTGAGTGTGAGAGGGATAGTGAGGGCTGTGAGTCTGAGAGTGATAGTGAGGCCTGTGAGTGTGAGAGGGATAGTGAGGTCTGTGGGTGTGAGATGGATAGTGAGGCCTGTGAGTGTGCGAGGGATAGTGAGGCCTGTGCATGTGAGAGTGATAGTGAGGCCTGTGGGTGTGAGAGGGATAGTGAGGCCTGTGAGTGTGAGAGGGATAGTGAGGCCTGTGAGTGTGAGAGGGATAGTGAGGCCTGTGAGTGTGAGAGGGATAGTGAGGCCTGTGCGTGTGAGAGGGATAGTGAGGCCTGTGCGTGTGAGAGGGATAGTGAGGCCTGTGGGTGTGAGAGGGATAGTGAGGCCTGTGGGTGTGAGAGGGATAGTGAGGCCTGTGAGTGTAAGAGGGATAGTGAGGCCTGTGGGTGTGAGAGGGATAGTGAGGCCTGTGAGTGTGAGTGGGATAGTGAGGTGTGTGAGTGTGAGGGATAGTGAGGCCTGTGGATGTGAGAGGGATAGTGAGGCCTGTGGATGTGAGCGGGATAGTGAGGCCTGTGGGTGTGAGAGGGATAGTGAGGGCTGTGAGTGTGAGATGGATAGTGAGGCCTGTGAGTGTGAGAGGGATAGTGAGGGCTGTGAGTTTGAGATGGATAGTGAGGCCTGTGAGTGTGAGAGGGATAGTGAGGCCTGTGAGTGTGAGAGGGATAGTGAGGCCTGTGAGTGTGAGAGGGATGGTGAGGCCTGTGAATGTGAGAGGGATGGTGAGGCCGGTGAGTGTGAGAGGGAGAGTGAGGCCTGTGGGTGTGAGAGGGATAGTGAGGCCTGAGTGTGAGAGAGATAGTGAGGCCTGTGGGTGTGAGTGGGATAGTGAGGCCTGTGGGTGTGAGAGGGATAGTGAGGCCTGTGATTGTGAGTGGGATTGTGGGGCCTGTGAGTGTGAGAGGGATAGTGAGGCCTGTGGCTGTTAGAGGGATAGTGAAGCCTGTGAGTGTGTGAGTGATAGTGAGGCCTGTGAGTGTGAGAGGGATAATGAGGCCTGTGTGTGTGAGAGTGATAGTGAGGCCTGTGGGTGTGAGAGGGATAGTGAGGCCTGTGAGTGTGAGTGGGATAGTGAGGAGTGTGAGGGATAGTGAGGCCTGTGGATGTGAGAGGGATAGTGAGGCCTGTGGATGTGAGCGGGATAGTGAGGTCTGTGGGTGTGAGAGGGATAGTGAGGGCTGTGAGTGTGAGATGGATAGTGAGGCCTGTGAGTGTGAGAGGGATAGTGAGGCCTTTGAGGGTGAGAGGGATAGTGAGGCCTGTGAGTGTGAGAGGGATAGTGAGGCCTGTGAGTGTGCGAGGCATAGTGAGGCCTGTGAGTGTGAGAGGCATAGTGAGGCCTGTGAGTGTGAGAGGGATAGTGAGGCCTGTGAGTGTGAGAGGGATAGTGAGGCCTGTGAGTGTGAGAGGGATAGTGAGGCCTGTGAGTGTGAGAGGGATAGTTAGGCCTGTGAGTGTGAGATGGATAGTGAGGCCTGTGAGTGTGAGAGGGATAGTGAGGCCTGTGTGTGTGAGAGTGATAGTGAGGCCTGTGGCTGTGAGAGGGATAGTGAGGCCTGTGAGTGTAAGAGGTAGAGTGAGGCCTGTGGGTGTTAGCAGGATAGTGAGGCCTGTGAGTGTGAGAGGGATAGTGAGGCCTGTGGGTGTGAGAGGGATAGTGAGGCCTGTGAGTGTGAGAGGGAGAGTGAGGCCTGTGAGTGTGAGAGGGAGAGGGAGAGTGAGGCCTGTGAGTGTGAGAGGGATAGTGAGGCCTGTGAGTGTGAGAGGGATAGTGAGGCCTGTGAGTGTGAGAGGGTTAGTGAGGCCTGTGAGTGTGAGAGGGATAGTGAGGCCTGTGAGTGTGAGAGGGATAGTGAGGCCTGTGGGTGTGATCAGGATAGTGAGGCCTGTGAGTGTGAGAGGGATAGTGAGGCCTGTGGATTTGAGGGGGATAGTGAGGTCTGTGGGTGTGAGAGTGATAGTGAGGCCTGTGAGTGTGAGAGGGATAGTGAGGCCTGTGAGTGTGAGAGGGATAGTGAGGCCTGTGAGTGTGAGAGGGATAGTGAGGCCTGTGAGTGTGAGAGGGATAGTGAGGCCTGTGGGTGTGAGAGGGAGAGTGAGGCCTATGGGTATGAGCTGGATAGTGAGGCCTGTTGGTGTGAGAGGGATAGTGAGGCCTGTGGGTGTGAGAGGGAGAGTGAGGCCTGTGAGTGTGAGAGGGATAGTGATGCCTGTGAGTGTGAGGGATAGTGAGGCCTGTGAGTGTGAGAGGGATAGTGAGGCCTGTGAGTGTGAGAGGGATAGTGAGGCCTGTGAGTGTGAGAGGGATAGTGAGGCCTGTGAGTGTGAGAGGGATAGTGAGGCCTGTGAGTGTGAGAGTGATAGTGAGGCCTGTGGGTGTGAGAGGGATAGTGAGGCCTGTGGGGGTGAGCAGGATAGTGAGGCCTGTGGGTGTGAGAGGGATAGTGAGACCTGTGAGTGTGAGAGGGATAGTGAGGCCTGTTGGTGTGAGAGGGATAGTGAGGTGTGTGAGTGTGAGAGGGATAGTGAGGCCTGTGAGTGTGACAGGGATAGTGAGGCCTG
This sequence comes from Somniosus microcephalus, assembly GCF_052327205.1. Lineage (NCBI taxonomy): Eukaryota > Metazoa > Chordata > Chondrichthyes > Squaliformes > Somniosidae > Somniosus > Somniosus microcephalus. Next base: position 36,860,768 of record NW_028225182.1, read on the forward strand.
TGAGTGTGAGCGGGATCGTGAGGCCTGTGGGTGTGAGAGGGAGAGGGAGAGTGAGGCCTGTGAGTGTGAGAGTGATAGTGAGGCCTGTGAGTGTGAGAGGGATAGTGAGGCCTGTGAGTGTGAGAGGGATAGTGAGGCCTGTGAGTGAGAGAGGGATAGTGAGGCCTGTGTGTGTGAGAGGGATAGTGAGGCCTGTGCGTGTGATCAGGATAGTGAGGCCTGTGGGTGTGAAAGGGATAGTGAGGCCTGTGGGTGTGAGAGGGATAGTGAGGGCCATGAGTGTTAGAGGGATAGTGAGGCCTGTGAGTGTGAGAGGGATAGTGAGGCCTGTGGGTGTGAGGGGGATAGTGAGGTCTGTGGGTGTGAGAGTGATAGTGAGGCCTGTGAATGTGAGAGGGATAGTGAGGCTTGTGAGTGTGAGAGGGATAGTGAGGCCTGTGAGTGTGAGAGGGATAGTGAGGCCTGTGAGTGTGAGAGGGATAGTGAGGCCTGTGGGTGTGAGAGGGATAGTGAGGCCTGTGGGTGTGAGAGGGAGAGTGAGGCCTGTGGGTATGATCTGGATCGTGAGGCCTGTGGGTGTGAGAGGGATAGTGAGGCCTGTGGGTGTGTGAGGGAGAGTGAGGCCTGTGAGTGTGAGAGGGATAGTGAGGCCTGTGAGTGTGAGGGATAGTGAGGCCTGTGAGTGTGAGAGGGATAGTGAGGCCTGTGAGTGTGAGAGGGATAGTGAGGCCTGTGAGTGTGAGAGGGATAGTGAGGCCTGTGAGTGTGAGAATGACAGTGAGGCCTGTGAGTGTGAGAGGGACTGTGAGGCCTGTGGGTGTGAGAGGGATAGTGAGGCCTGTGAGTGTGAGTGGGATAGTGAGGGCTGTGGGTGTGAGAGGGATAGTGAGACCTGTGAGTGTGAGTGGGATAGTGAGGTGTGTGAGTGTGATGTAAAGTGAGGCCTGTGGATGTGCGAGGGATAGTGAGGCCTGTGGGTGTGAGAGGGATAGTGAGGGCCATGAGTGTTAGAGGGATAGTGAGGCCTGTGAGTGTGAGAGGGATAGTGAGGCCTGTGGGTGTGAGGGGGATAGTGAGGTCTGTGGGTGTGAGAGTGATAGTGAGGCCTGTGAGTGTGAGAGGGATAGTGAGGCCTGTGAGTGTGAGATGGATAGTGAGGCCTGTGAGTGTGAGAGGGATAGTGAGGCCTGTGAGTGTGAGAGGGATAGTGAGGCCTGTGGGTGTGAGAGGGATAGTGAGGCCTGTGGGTGTGAGAGGGAGAGTGAGGCCTGTGGGTATGATCTGGATCGTGAGGCCTGTGGGTGTGAGAGGGATAGTGAGGCCTGTGGGTGTGAGAGGGAGAGTGAGGCCTGTGAGTGTGAGAGGGATAGTGAGGCCTGTGAGTGTGAGGGATAGTGAGGCCTGTGAGTGTGAGACGGATAGTGAGGCCTGTGAGTGTGAGAGGGATAGTGAGGCCTGTGAGTGTGAGAGCGATAGTGAGGCCTGTGAGTGTGAGAAGGATAGTGAGGCCTGTGAGTGTGAGAGGGATAGTGAGGTCTGTGGGTGTGAGAAGGATAGTGAGGCCTGTGAGTGTGAGAGGGATAGTGAGGCCTGTGCATGTGAGAGTGATAGTGAGGCCTGTGGGTGTGAGAGGGATAGTGAGGCCTGTGAGTGTCAGAGGGATAGTGAGGCCTGTGAGTGTGAGAGGGACAGTGAGGCCTGTGAGTGTGAGAGGGATAGTGAGGTCTGTGAGTGTGAGAAGGATAGTGAGGCCTGTGGGTGAGAGAGGGAGAGTGAGGCCTGTGAGTGTGAGCGGGATAGTGTGACCTGTGAGTGTGAGAGTGATAGTGAGGCCTGTGAGTGTGAGAGGGATAGTGAGGCCTCTGGGTGTGAGAGGGATAGTGAGGCCTGTGAGTGTGAGAGGGATAGTGAGGCCTGTGGGTGTGAGAGGGACAGTGAGGCCTGTGAGTGTGAGAGGGATAGTGAGGGCTGTGAGTCTGAGAGTGATAGTGAGGCCTGTGAGTGTGAGAGGGATAGTGAGGTCTGTGGGTGTGAGATGGATAGTGAGGCCTGTGAGTGTGCGAGGGATAGTGAGGCCTGTGCATGTGAGAGTGATAGTGAGGCCTGTGGGTGTGAGAGGGATAGTGAGGCCTGTGAGTGTGAGAGGGATAGTGAGGCCTGTGAGTGTGAGAGGGATAGTGAGGCCTGTGAGTGTGAGAGGGATAGTGAGGCCTGTGCGTGTGAGAGGGATAGTGAGGCCTGTGCGTGTGAGAGGGATAGTGAGGCCTGTGGGTGTGAGAGGGATAGTGAGGCCTGTGGGTGTGAGAGGGATAGTGAGGCCTGTGAGTGTAAGAGGGATAGTGAGGCCTGTGGGTGTGAGAGGGATAGTGAGGCCTGTGAGTGTGAGTGGGATAGTGAGGTGTGTGAGTGTGAGGGATAGTGAGGCCTGTGGATGTGAGAGGGATAGTGAGGCCTGTGGATGTGAGCGGGATAGTGAGGCCTGTGGGTGTGAGAGGGATAGTGAGGGCTGTGAGTGTGAGATGGATAGTGAGGCCTGTGAGTGTGAGAGGGATAGTGAGGGCTGTGAGTTTGAGATGGATAGTGAGGCCTGTGAGTGTGAGAGGGATAGTGAGGCCTGTGAGTGTGAGAGGGATAGTGAGGCCTGTGAGTGTGAGAGGGATGGTGAGGCCTGTGAATGTGAGAGGGATAGTGAGGCCTGTGGGTGTGAGGGGGATAGTGAGGTCTGTGGGTGTGAGAGTGATAGTGAGGCCTGTGAATGTGAGAGGGATAGTGAGGCTTGTGAGTGTGAGAGGGATAGTGAGGCCTGTGAGTGTGAGAGGGATAGTGAGGCCTGTGAGTGTGAGAGGGATAGTGAGGCCTGTGGGTGTGAGAGGGATAGTGAGGCCTGTGGGTGTGAGAGGGAGAGTGAGGCCTGTGGGTATGATCTGGATCGTGAGGCCTGTGGGTGTGAGAGGGATAGTGAGGCCTGTGGGTGTGTGAGGGAGAGTGAGGCCTGTGAGTGTGAGTGGGATAGTGAGGCCTGTGAGTGTGAGGGATAGTGAGGCCTGTGAGTGTGAGAGGGATAGTGAGGCCTGTGAGTGTGAGAGGGATAGTGAGGCCTGTGAGTGTGAGAGGGATAGTGAGGCCTGTGAGTGTGAGAATGACAGTGAGGCCTGTGAGTGTGAGAGGGACTGTGAGGCCTGTGGGTGTGAGAGGGATAGTGAGGCCTGTGAGTGTGAGTGGGATAGTGAGGGCTGTGGGTGTGAGAGGGATAGTGAGACCTGTGAGTGTGAGTGGGATAGTGAGGTGTGTGAGTGTGATGTAAAGTGAGGCCTGTGGATGTGCGAGGGATAGTGAGGCCTGTGGGTGTGAGAGGGATAGTGAGGGCCATGAGTGTTAGAGGGATAGTGAGGCCTGTGAGTGTGAGAGGGATAGTGAGGCCTGTGGGTGTGAGGGGGATAGTGAGGTCTGTGGGTGTAAGAGTGATAGTGAGGCCTGTGAGTGTGAGAGGGATAGTGAGGCCTGTGAGTGTGAGATGGATAGTGAGGCCTGTGAGTGTGAGAGGGATAGTGAGGCCTGTGAGTGTGAGAGGGATAGTGAGGCCTGTGGGTGTGAGAGGGATAGTGAGGCCTGTGGGTGTGAGAGGGAGAGTGAGGCCTGTGGGTATGATCTGGATCGTGAGGCCTGTGGGTGTGAGAGGGATAGTGAGGCCTGTGGGTGTGAGAGGGAGAGTGAGGCCTGTGAGTGTGAGAGGGATAGTGAGGCCTGTGAGTGTGAGGGATAGTGAGGCCTGTGAGTGTGAGACGGATAGTGAGGCCTGTGAGTGTGAGAGGGATAGTGAGGCCTGTGAGTGTGAGAGCGATAGTGAGGCCTGTGAGTGTGAGAAGGATAGTGAGGCCTGTGAGTGTGAGAGGGATAGTGAGGTCTGTGGGTGTGAGAAGGATAGTGAGGCCTGTGAGTGTGAGAGGGATAGTGAGGCCTGTGCATGTGAGAGTGATAGTGAGGCCTGTGGGTGTGAGAGGGATAGTGAGGCCTGTGAGTGTCAGAGGGATAGTGAGGCCTGTGAGTGTGAGAGGGACAGTGAGGCCTGTGAGTGTGAGAGGGATAGTGAGGTCTGTGAGTGTGAGAAGGATAGTGAGGCCTGTGGGTGAGAGAGGGAGAGTGAGGCCTGTGAGTGTGAGCGGGATAGTGTGACCTGTGAGTGTGAGAGTGATAGTGAGGCCTGTGAGTGTGAGAGGGATAGTGAGGCCTCTGGGTGTGAGAGGGATAGTGAGGCCTGTGAGTGTGAGAGGGATAGTGAGGCCTGTGGGTGTGAGAGGGACAGTGAGGCCTGTGAGTGTGAGAGGGATAGTGAGGGCTGTGAGTCTGAGAGTGATAGTGAGGCCTGTGAGTGTGAGAGGGATAGTGAGGTCTGTGGGTGTGAGATGGATAGTGAGGCCTGTGAGTGTGCGAGGGATAGTGAGGCCTGTGCATGTGAGAGTGATAGTGAGGCCTGTGGGTGTGAGAGGGATAGTGAGGCCTGTGAGTGTGAGAGGGATAGTGAGGCCTGTGAGTGTGAGAGGGATAGTGAGGCCTGTGAGTGTGAGAGGGATAGTGAGGCCTGTGCGTGTGAGAGGGATAGTGAGGCCTGTGCGTGTGAGAGGGATAGTGAGGCCTGTGGGTGTGAGAGGGATAGTGAGGCCTGTGGGTGTGAGAGGGATAGTGAGGCCTGTGAGTGTAAGAGGGATAGTGAGGCCTGTGGGTGTGAGAGGGATAGTGAGGCCTGTGAGTGTGAGAGGGATGGTGAGGCCTGTGAATGTGAGAGGGATAGTGAGGCCTGTGAGTGTGAGAGGGATAGTGAGGCCTGTGAGTGTGAGTGGGATAGTGAGGTGTGTGAGTGTGAGGGATAGTGAGGCCTGTGGATGTGAGAGGGATAGTGAGGCCTGTGGATGTGAGCGGGATAGTGAGGCCTGTGGGTGTGAGAGGGATAGTGAGGGCTGTGAGTGTGAGATGGATAGTGAGGCCTGTGAGTGTGAGAGGGATAGTGAGGGCTGTGAGTTTGAGATGGATAGTGAGGCCTGTGAGTGTGAGAGGGATAGTGAGGCCTGTGAGTGTGAGAGGGATAGTGAGGCCTGTGAGTGTGAGAGGGATGGTGAGGCCTGTGAATGTGAGAGGGATAGTGAGGCCTGTGAGTGTGAGAGGGATAGTGAGGCCTGTGTGTGTGAGAGTGATAGTGAGGCCTGTGGGTGTGAGAGGGAGAGTGAGGCCTGTGGGTGTGAGAGGGATAGTGAGGCCTGAGTGTGAGAGAGATAGTGAGGCCTGTGGGTGTGAGTGGGATAGTGAGGCCTGTGGGTGTGAGAGGGATAGTGAGGCCTGTGATTGTGAGAGGGATTGTGGGGCCTGTGAGTGTGAGAGGGATAGTGAAGCCTGTGGCTGTTAGAGGGATAGTGAAGCCTGTGAGTGTGTGAGTGATAGTGAGGCCTGTGAGTGTGAGAGGGATAATGAGGCCTGTGTGTGTGAGAGTGATAGTGAGGCCTGTGGGTGTGAGAGGGATAGTGAGGCCTGTGAGTGTGAGTGGGATAGTGAGGAGTGTGAGGGATAGTGAGGCCTGTGGATGTGAGAGGGATAGTGAGGCCTGTGGATGTGAGCGGGATAGTGAGGCCTGTGGGTGTGAGAGGGATAGTGAGGGCTGTGAGTGCGAGATGGATAGTGAGGCCTGTGAGTGTGAGAGGGATAGTGAGGCCTTTGAGGGTGAGAGGGATAGTGAGGCCTGTGAGTGTGAGAGGGATAGTGAGGCCTGTGAGTGTGCGAGGCATAGTGAGGCCTGTGAGTGTGAGAGGCATAGTGAGGCCTGTGAGTGTGAGAGGGATAGTGAGGCGTGTGAGAGGGATAGTGAGGCCTGTGAGTGTGAGAGGGATAGTGAGGCCTGTGAGTGTGAGATGGATAGTGAGGCCTGTGAGTGTGAGAGGGATAGTGAGGCCTGTGTGTGTGAGAGTGATAGTGAGGCCTGTGGCTGTGAGAGGGATAGTGAGGCCTGTGAGTGTAAGAGGTAGAGTGAGGCCTGTGGGTGTTAGCAGGATAGTGAGGCCTGTGAGTGTGAGAGGGATAGTGAGGCCTGTGGGTGTGAGAGGGATAGTGAGGCCTGTGAGTGTGAGAGGGAGAGTGAGGCCTGTGAGTGTGAGAGGGAGAGGGAGAGTGAGGCCTGTGAGTGTGAGAGGGATAGTGAGGCCTGTGAGTGTGAGAGGGATAGTGAGGCCTGTGAGTGTGAGAGGCTTAGTGAGGCCTGTGAGTGTGAGAGGGATAGTGAGGCCTGTGAGTGTGAGAGGGATAGTGAGGCCTGTGGGTGTGATCAGGATAGTGAGGCCTGTGAGTGTGAGAGGGATAGTGAGGCCTGTGGGTTTGAGGGGGATAGTGAGGTCTGTGGGTGTGAGAGTGATAGTGAGGCCTGTGAGTGTGAGAGGGATAGTGAGGCCTGTGAGTGTGAGAGGGATAGTGAGGCCTGTGAGTGTGAGAGGGATAGTGAGGCCTGTGAGTGTGAGAGGGATAGTGAGGCCTGTGGGTGTGAGACGGAGAGTGAGGCCTGTGGGTATGAGCTGGATAGTGAGGCCTGTGGGTGTGAGAGGGATAGTGAGGCCTGTGGGTGTGAGAGGGTGAGTGAGGCCTGTGAGTGTGAGAGGGATAGTGACGCCTGTGAGTGTGAGGGATAGTGAGGCCTGTGAGTGTGAGAGGGATAGTGAGGCCTGTGAGTGTGAGAGGGATAGTGAGGCCTGTGAGTGTGAGAGGGATAGTGAGGCCTGTGAGTGTGAGAGGGATAGTGAGGCCTGTGAGTGTGAGAGTGATAGTGAGGCCTGTGGGTGTGAGAGGGATAGTGAGGCCTGTGGGGGTGAGCAGGATAGTGAGGCCTGTGGGTGTGAGAGGGATAGTGAGACCTGTGAGTGTGAGAGGGATAGTGAGGCCTGTTGGTGTGAGAGGGATAGTGAGGTGTGTGAGTGTGAGAGGGATAGTGAGGCCTGTGAGTGTGACAGGGATAGTGAGGCCTGTGAGTGTGAGCGGGATCGTGAGGCCTGTGGCTGTGAGAGGGAGAGGGATAGTGAGGCCTGTGAGTGTGAGAGGGATAGTGAGGCCTGTGAGTGTGAGAGGGATAGTGAGGCCTGTGAGTGTGAGAGGGATAGTGAGGCCTGTGAGTGAGAGAGGGATAGTGAGGCCTGTGTGTGTGAGAGGGATAGTGAGGCCTGTGCGTGTGATCAGGATAGTGAGGCCTGTGGGTGTGAAAGGGATAGTGAGGCCTGTGAGTGTCAGAATGACAGTGAGGCCTGTGAGTGTGAGAGGGACTGTGAGGCCTGTGGGTGTGAGAGGGATAGTGAGGCCTGTGACTCTGAGTCGGATAGTGAGGGCTGTGGGTGTGAGAGGGATAGTGAGACCTGTGAGTGTGAGTGGGATAGTGAGGTGTGTGAGTGTGATGTAAAGTGAGGCCTGTGGATGTGCGAGGGATAGTGAGGCCTGTGGGTGTGAGAGGGATAGTGAGGGCCATGAGTGTTAGAGGGATAGTGAGGCCTGTGAGTGTGAGAGGGATAGTGAGGCCTGTGGGTGTGAGGGGGATAGTGAGGTCTGTGGGTGTGAGAGTGATAGTGAGGCCTGTGAATGTGAGAGGGATAGTGAGGCTTGTGAGTGTGAGAGGGATAGTGAGGCCTGTGAGTGTGAGAGGGATAGTGAGGCCTGTGAGTGTGAGAGGGATAGTTAGGCCTGTGGGTGTGAGAGGGATAGTGAGGCCTGTGGGTGTGAGAGGGAGAGTGAGGCCTGTGGGTATGATCTGGATCGTGAGGCCTGTGGGTGTGAGAGGGATAGTGAGGCCTGTGGGTGTGTGAGGGAGAGTGAGGCCTGTGAGTGTGAGAGGGATAGTGAGGCCTGTGAGTGTGAGGGATAGTGAGGCCTGTGAGTGTGAGAGGGATAGTGAGGCCTGTGAGTGTGAGAGGGATAGTGAGGCCTGTGAGTGTGAGAGGGATAGTGAGGCCTGTGAGTGTGAGAATGACAGTGAGGCCTGTGAGTGTGAGAGGGACTGTGAGGCCTGTGGGTGTGAGAGGGATAGTGAGGCCTGTGAGTGTGAGTGGGATAGTGAGGGCTGTGGGTGTGAGAGGGATAGTGAGACCTGTGAGTGTGAGTGGGATAGTGAGGTGTGTGAGTGTGATGTAAAGTGAGGCCTGTGGATGTGCGAGGGATAGTGAGGCCTGTGGGTGTGAGAGGGATAGTGAGGGCCATGAGTGTTAGAGGGATAGTGAGGCCTGTGAGTGTGAGAGGGATAGTGAGGCCTGTGGGTGTGAGGGGGATAGTGAGGTCTGTGGGTGTGAGAGTGATAGTGAGGCCTGTGAGTGTGAGAGGGATAGTGAGGCCTGTGAGTGTGAGATGGATAGTGAGGCCTGTGAGTGTGAGAGGGATAGTGAGGCCTGTGAGTGTGAGAGGGATAGTGAGGCCTGTGGGTGTGAGAGGGATAGTGAGGCCTGTGGGTGTGAGAGGGAGAGTGAGGCCTGTGGGTATGATCTGGATCGTGAGGCCTGTGGGTGTGAGAGGGATAGTGAGGCCTGTGGGTGTGAGAGGGAGAGTGAGGCCTGTGAGTGTGAGAGGGATAGTGAGGCCTGTGAGTGTGAGGGATAGTGAGGCCTGTGAGTGTGAGAGGGATAGTGAGGCCTGTGTGTGTGAGAGGGATAGTGAGGCCTGTGAGTGTGAGAGGGATAGTGAGGCCTGTGAGTGTGAGAGGGATAGTGAGGCCTGTGGGTGTGAGAGGGATAGTGAGGCCTGTGGGTGTGAGCAGGATAGTGAGGCATGTGGGTGTGAGACGGATAGTGAGACCTGTGAGTGTGAGAGGGATAGTGAGGCCTGTTGGTTTGAGAGGGATAGTGAGGTGTGTGAGTGTGAGAGGGATAGTGAGGCCTGTGAGCGTGAGAGGGATAGTGAGGCCTGTGAGTGTGAGAGGGATAGTGAGGCCTGTGGGTGTGAGCAGGATAGTGAGGCCTGTGGGTGTGAGAGGGATAGTGAGGCCTGTGAGTGTGAGAGTGGGAGTGAGGCCTGTGAGTGTGAGAGGGATAGTGAGGCCTGTGGGTGTGAGAGTGATAGTGAAGTCTGTGAGTGTGAGAGTGATAGTGAGGCCTGTGAGTGTGAGAGGGATAGTGAGGCCTGTGGGTGTGAGAGGGATAGTGAGGCCTGTGAGTGTGAGAGGGATAGTGAGGCCTGTGGGTGTGAGAGGGACAGTGAGGCCTGTGAGTGTGAGAGGGATAGTGAGGCCTGTGAGCGTGAGAGTGATCGTGAGGGCTGTGAGTGTGAGAGGGATAGTGAGGCCTGTGCGTGTGAGAGGCATAGTGAGGCATGTGGGTGTGAGAGTGATAGTGAGGCCTGTGGGTGTGAGAGGGATAGTGAGGCCTGTGAGTGTGAGAGAGATAGTGAGGCCTGTGGGTGTGAGAGGGATAGTGAGGCCGGTGTGTGTGGGAGGGATAGTGAGGCCTGTGGGTGTGAGAGGGATAGTGAGGCCTGTGGGTGTGCGAGGGATAGTGAGGCCTGTGAGTGTGAAAGGGAGAGTGAGGTCTGTGAGTGTGAGAGTGATATTAAGGCCTGTGGGTGTGAGAGGGATAGTGTGGCCTGTGGGTGTGAGAGGGATAGTGAGGCCTGTGTGTTTGAGAGGGATAGTGTGGCCTGTGGGTGAGAGAGGGAGAGTGAGGCCTGCGAGTGGGAGAGGGATAGTGAGGCCTGTGAGTGCGAGGGATAGTGACGGCTGTGAGTCTGAGAGTGATAGTGAGGCCTGTGAGTGTGAGAGGGATAGTGAGGTCTGTGAGTGTGAGAGGGATAGTGAGGCCTGAGGGTGAGAGAGGAATAGTGAGGCCTGTGAGTGTGAGAGGGATAGTGTGGCCTGTGAGTGTGAGAGGGATCGTGAGCCCTGTGGGTGTGAGAGGGATAGTGAGGCCTGTGAGTGTGAGAGGGATAGTGAGGCCTGTGGGTGTGAGAGGGATAGTGAGGCCTGTGAGTGTGAGAGGGATAATGAGGAATGTGAGTCTGAGAGTGATAGTAAGGCCTGTGAGTGTGAGAGGGATAGTGAGGTCTGTGGGTGTGAGAAGGATAGTGAGGCCTGTGAGTTTGAGAGGGATAGTGAGGCCTGTGCATGTGAGAGTGATAGTGAGGCCTGTGGGTGTGAGAGGGATAGTGAGGCCTGTGAGTGTGAGAGGGATAGTGAGGCCTGTGAGTGTGAGAGGGATAGTGAGGCCTGTGAGTGTGAGAGGGATAGTGAGGTCTGTGAGTGTGAGAAGGATAGTGAGGCCTGTGGGTGAGAGAGGGAGAGTGAGGCCTGTGAGTGTGAGAGGGATAGTGTGGCCTGTGAGTGTGAGAGTGATAGTGAGGCCTGTGAGTGTGAGAGGGATAGTGAGGCCTCTGGGTGTGAGAGGGATAGTGAGGCCTGTGAGTGTGAGAGGGATAGTGAGGCCTGTGGGTGTGAGAGGGACAGTGAGGCCTGTGAGTGTGAGAGGGATAGTGAGGGCTGTGAGTCTGAGAGTGATAGTGAGGCCTGTGAGTGTGAGAGGGATAGTGAGGTCTGTGGGTGTGAGATGGATAGTGAGGCCTGTGAGTGTGCGAGGGATAGTGAGGCCGGTGCATGTGAGAGTGATAGTGAGGCCTGTGGGTGTGAGAGGGATAGTGAGGCCTGTGAGTGTGAGAGGGATAGTGAGGCCTGTGCGTGTGAGAGGGATAGTGAGGCCTGTGCGTGTGAGAGGGATAGTGAGGCCTGTGGGTGTGAGAGGGATAGTGAGGCCTGTGGGTGTGAGAGGGATAGTGAGGCCTGTCAGTGTAAGAGGGATAGTGAGGCCTGTGGGTGTGAGAGGGATAGTGAGGCCTGTGAGTGTGAGTGGGATAGTGAGGTGTGTGAGTGTGAGGGATAGTGAGGCCTGTGGATGTGAGAGGGATAGTGAGGCCTGTGGATGTGAGCGGGTTAGTGAGGCCTGTGGGTGTGAGAGGGATAGTGAGGGCTGTGAGTGTGAGATGGATAGTGAGGCCTGTGAGTGTGAGAGAGATAGTGAGGGCTGTGAGTGTGAGATGGATAGTGAGGCCTGTGAGTGTGAGAGGGATAGTGAGGCCTGTGAGTGTGAGAGGGATAGTGAGGCCTGTGAGTGTGAGAGGGATGGTGAGGCCTGTGAATGTGAGAGGGATAGTGAGGCCTGTGAGTGTGAGAGGGATAGTGAGGCCTGTGTGTGTGAGAGTGATAGTGAGGCCTGTGGGTGTGAGAGGGAGAGTGAGGCCTGTGGGTGTGAGAGGGATAGTGAGGCCTGAGTGTGAGAGAGATAGTGAGGCCTGTGGGTGTGAGTGGGATAGTGAGGCCTGTGGGTGTGAGAGGGATAGTGAGGCCTGTGATTGTGAGAGGGATTGTGAGGCCTGTGAGTGTGAGAGGGATAGTGAGGCCTGTGGCTGTTAGAGGGATAGTGAAGCCTGTGAGTGTGTGAGTGATAGTGAGGCCTGTGAGTGTCAGAGGGATAATGAGGCCTGTGTGTGTGATAGTGAGGCCTGTGGGTGTGAGAGGGATAGTGAGGCCTGTGAGTGTGAGTGGGATAGTGAGGAGTGTGACGGATAGTGAGGCCTGTGGATGTGAGAGGGATAGTGAGGCCTGTGGATGTGAGCGGGATCGTGAGGCCTGTGGGTGTGAGAGGGATAGTGAGGGCTGTGAGTGTGAGATGGATAGTGAGGCCTGTGAGTGTGAGAGGTATAGTGAGGCCTTTGAGGGTGAGAGGGATAGTGAGGCCTGTGAGTGTGAGAGGGATAGTGAGGCCTGTGAGTGTGCGAGGCATAGTGAGGCCTGTGAGTGTGAGAGGCATAGTGAGGCCTGTGAGTGTGAGAGGGATAGTGAGGCCTGTGAGTGTGAGAGGGATAGTGAGGCCTGTGAGTGTGAGAGGGATAGTGAGGCCTGTGAGTGTGAGAGGGATAGTTAGGCCTGTGAGTGTGAGATGGATAGTGAGGCCTGTGGGTGTGAGAGGGATAGTGAGGCCTGTGATTGTGAGAGGGATTGTGAGGCCTGTGAGTGTGAGAGGGATAGTGAGGCCTGTGGCTGTTAGAGGGATAGTGAAGCCTGTGAGTGTGTGAGTGATAGTGAGGCCTGTGAGTGTCAGAGGGATAATGAGGCCTGTGTGTGTGAGAGTGATAGTGAGGCCTGTGGGTGTGAGAGGGATAGTGAGGCCTGTGAGTGTGAGTGGGATAGTGAGGAGTGTGAGGGATAGTGAGGCCTGTGGATGTGAGAGGGATAGTGAGGCCTGTGGATGTGAGCGGGATCGTGAGGCCTGTGGGTGTGAGAGGGATAGTGAGGGCTGTGAGTGTGAGATGGATAGTGAGGCCTGTGAGTGTGAGAGGTATAGTGAGGCCTTTGAGGGTGAGAGGGATAGTGAGGCCTGTGAGTGTGAGAGGGATAGTGAGGCCTGTGAGTGTGCGAGGCATAGTGAGGCCTGTGAGTGTGAGAGGCATAGTGAGGCCTGTGAGTGTGAGAGGGATAGTGAGGCCTGTGAGTGTGAGAGGGATAGTGAGGCCTGTGAGTGTGAGAGGGATAGTGAGGCCTGTGTGTGTGAGAGTGATAGTGAGGCCTGTGGCTGTGAGAGGGATAGTGAGGCCTCTGAGTGTAAGAGGTAGTGTGAGGCCTGTGGGTGTTAGCAGGATAGTGAGGCCTGTGAGTGTGAGAGGGATAGTGAGGCCTGTGGGTGTGAGAGGGATAGTGAGGCCTGTGAGTGTGAGAGGGAGAGTGAGGCCTGTGAGTGTGAGAGGGAGAGGGAGAGTGAGGCCTGTGAGTGTGAGAGGGATAGTGAGGCCTGTGAGTGTGAGAGGGATAGTGAGGCCTGTGAGTGTGAGAGGGTTAGTGAGGCCTGTGAGTGTGAGAGGGATAGTGAGGCCTGTGAGTGTGAGAGGGATAGTGAGGCCTGTGGGTGTGATCAGGATAGTGAGGCCTGTAAGTGTGAGAGGGATAGTGAGGCCTGTGGGTGTGAGGGGGATAGTGAGGTCTGTGGGTGTGAGAGTGATAGTGAGGCCTGTGAGTGTGAGAGGGATAGTGAGGCCTGTGAGTGTGAGAGGGATAGTGAGGCCTGTGAGTGTGAGAGGGATAGTGAGGCCTGTGAGTGTGAGAGGGATAGTGAGGCCTGTGGGTGTGAGAGGGATAGTGAGGCCTGTGGGTGTGAGAGGGAGAGTGAGGCCTGTGGGTATGAGCTGGATAGTGAGGCCTGTGGGTGTGAGAGGGATAGTGAGGCCTGTGGGTGTGAGAGGGAGAGTGAGGCCTGTGAGTGTGAGAGGGATAGTGATGCCTGTGAGTGTGAGGGATAGTGAGGCCTGTGAGTGTGAGAGGGATAGTGAGGCCTGTGAGTGTGAGAGGGATAGTGAGGCCTGTGAGTGTGAGAGGGATAGTGAGGCCTGTGAGTGTGAGAGGGATAGTGAGGCCTGTGAGTGTGAGAGTGATAGTGAGGCCTGTGGGTGTGAGAGGGATAGTGAGGCCTGTGGGTGTGAGCAGGATAGTGAGGCCTGTGGGTGTGAGAGGGATAGTGAGACCTGTGAGTGTGAGAGGGATAGTGAGGCCTGTTGGTGTGAGAGGGATAGTGAGGTGTGTGAGTGTGAGAGGGATAGTGAGGCCTGTGAGTGTGACAGGGATAGTGAGGCCTGTGGGTGTGAGAGGGATAGTGAGGCCTGTTGGTGTGAGAGGGATAGTGAGGTGTGTGAGTGTGAGAGGGATAGTGAGGCCTGTGAGTGTGAGCAGGATAGTGAGGCCTGTGGGTGTGAGAGGGATAGTGAGGCCTGTGAGTGTGAGAGTGGGAGTGAGGCCTGTGAGTGTGAGAGGGATAGTGAGGCCTGTGGGTGTGAGAGTGATAATGAGGTCTGTGAGTGTGAGAGTGATAGTGAGGCCTGTGAGTGTAAGAGGGATAGTGAGGCCTGTGAGCGTGAGAGTGATCGTGAGGGCTGTGAGTGTGAGAGGGATAGTGAGGCATGTGGGTGTGAGAGTGATAGTGAGGCCTGTGGGTGTGAGAGGCATAGTGAGGCATGTGGGTGTGAGAGTGATAGTGAGGCCTGTGGGTGTGAGAGGGATAGTGAGGCCTGTGAGTGTGAGAGGGATAGTGAGGCGTGTGGGTGTGAGAGGGATAGTGAGGCCGGTGTGTGTGGGAGGGATAGTGAGGCCTGTGGGTGTCAGCGGGATAGTGTGGCCTGTGAGTGTGAGAGGGATAGTGAGGCCTGTGAATGTGAGAGGGATAGTGAGGCCTGTGAGTGTGAGAGGGATAGTGAGGCCTGTGAGTGTGAGAGGGATAGTGAGGCCTGTGCGTGTGAGAGGGATAGTGAGGCCTGTGAGTGTGAGAGGGATAGTGAGGCCTGTGAGTGTGAGAGGGATAGTGAGGCCTGTGAGTGAGAGAGGGATAGTGAGGTCTGTGAGTGTGAGAGGGAAAGTGAGGCCTGTGCGTGTGAGAGGGATAGTGAGGCCTGTGCGTGTGAGAGGGATAGTGAGGCCTGTGAGTGTGAGAGGGATAGTGAGGCCTGTGAGTGTGAGAGGGATAGTGAGGCCTGTGAGGGAGAGAGGGATAGTAAGGGCTGTGAGTGTGAGAGGGATAGTGAGGCCTGCAGATGTGAGAGGGATAGTGAGGCCTGTGGGTGTGAGACGGAAATTGAGGCCTGTGAGTGTGAGAGGGATAGTGAGGCCTGTGAGTATGAGAGGGATAGAGAGGGAGAGGGAGACCTGTGAGTGTGAGAGGGAGAGTGAGGCCTGTGGGTAAGAGAGGGATAGTGAGGCCTGTGGGTGTGAGAGGGAGAGTGAGGCCTGTGGGTGTGAGAGGGATAGTGAGGCCTGAGTGTGAGAGAGATAGTGAGGCCTGTGGGTGTGAGAGGGATAGTGAGTCCTGTGAGTGTGAGAGGGATAGTGAGGCCTGTGATTGTGAGAGGGATCGTGAGGCCTGTGAGTGTGAGAGGGATAGTGAGGCCTGTGCGTGTGAGAGGGATAGTGAGGCCTGTGCGTGTGAGAGGGATAGTGAGGCCTGTGGGTGTGAGAGGGATAGTGAGGCCTGTGGGTGTGAGAGGGATAGTGAGGCCTGTGAGTGTAAGAGGGATAGTGAGGCCTGTGGGTGTGAGAGGGATAGTGAGGCCTGTGAGTGTGAGTGGGATAGTGAGGTGTGTGAGTGTAAGGGATAGTGAGGCCTATGGATGTGAGAGGGATAGTGAGGCCTGTGGATGTGAGCGGGATAGTGAGGCCTGTGGGTGTGAGAGGGATAGTGAGGGCTGTGAGTGTGAGATGGATAGTGAGGCCTGTGAGTGTGAGAGGGATAGTGAGGGCTGTGAGTGTGAGATGGATAGTGAGGCCTGTGAGTGTGAGAGGGATAGTGAGGCCTGTGAGTGTGAGAGGGATAGTGAGGCCTGTGAGTGTGAGAGGGATGGTGAGGCCTGTGAATGTGAGAGGGATAGTGAGGCCTGTGAGTATGAGAGGGATAGTGAGGCCTGTGTGTGTGAGAGTGATAGTGAGGCCTGTGGGTGTGAGAGGGAGAGTGAGGCCTGTGGGTGTGAGAGGGATAGTGAGGCCTGAGTGTGAGAGAGATAGTGAGGCCTGTGGGTGTGAGTGGGATAGTGAGGCCTGTGGGTGTGAGAGGGATAGTGAGGCCTGTGATTGTGAGAGGGATTGTGAGGCCTGTGAGTGTGAGAGGGATAGTGAGGCCTGTGGCTGTTAGAGGGATAGTGAAGCCTGTGAGTGTGTGAGTGATAGTGAGGCCTGTGAGTGTCAGAGGGATAATGAGGCCTGTGTGTGTGAGAGTGATAGTGAGGCCTGTGGGTGTGAGAGGGATAGTGAGGCCTGTGAGTGTGAGTGGGATAGTGAGGAGAGTGACGGATAGTGAGGCCTGTGGATGTGAGAGGGATAGTGAGGCCTGTGGATGTGAGCGGGATCGTGAGGCCTCTGGGTGTGAGAGGGATAGTGAGGGCTGTGAGTGTGAGATGGATAGTGAGGCCTGTGAGTGTGAGAGGTATAGTGAGGCCTTTGAGGGTGAGAGGGATAGTGAGGCCTGTGAGTGTGAGAGGGATAGTGAGGCCTGTGAGTGTGTGAGGCATAGTGAGGCCTGTGAGTGTGAGAGGCATAGTGAGGCCTGTGAGTGTGAGAGGGATAGTGAGGCCTGTGAGTGTGAGAGGGATAGTGAGGCCTGTGAGTGTGAGGGGGATAGTGAGGCCTGTGAGTGTGAGAGGGATAGTTAGGCCTGTGAGTGTGAGATGGATAGTGAGGCCTGTGGGTGTGAGAGGGATAGTGAGGCCTGTGATTGTGAGAGGGATTGTGAGGCCTGTGAGTGTGAGAGGGATAGTGAGGCCTGTGGCTGTTAGAGGGATAGTGAAGCCTGTGAGTGTGTGAGTGATAGTGAGGCCTGTGAGTGTCAGAGGGATAATGAGGCCTGTGTGTGTGAGAGTGATAGTGAGGCCTGTGGGTGTGAGAGGGATAGTGAGGCCTGTGAGTGTGAGTGGGATAGTGAGGAGTGTGAGGGATAGTGAGGCCTGTGGATGTGAGAGGGATAGTGAGGCCTGTGGATGTGAGCGGGATCGTGAGGCCTGTGGGTGTGAGAGGGATAGTGAGGGCTGTGAGTGTGAGATGGATAGTGAGGCCTGTGAGTGTGAGAGGTATAGTGAGGCCTTTGAGGGTGAGAGGGATAGTGAGGCCTGTGAGTGTGAGAGGGATAGTGAGGCCTGTGAGTGTGCGAGGCATAGTGAGGCCTGTGAGTGTGAGAGGCATAGTGAGGCCTGTGAGTGTGAGAGGGATAGTGAGGCCTGTGAGTGTGAGAGGGATAGTGAGGCCTGTGAGTGTGAGAGGGATAGTGAGGCCTGTGAGTGTGAGAGGGATAGTTAGGCCTGTGAGTGTGAGATGGATAGTGAGGCCTGTGAGTGTGAGAGGGATAGTGAGGCCTGTGTGTGTGAGAGTGATAGTGAGGCCTGTGGCTGTGAGAGGGATAGTGAGGCCTGTGAGTGTAAGAGGTAGAGTGAGGCCTGTGGGTGTTAGCAGGATAGTGAGGCCTGTGAGTGTGAGAGGGATAGTGAGGCCTGTGGGTGTGAGAGGGATAGTGAGGCCTGTGAGTGTGAGAGGGAGAGTGAGGCCTGTGAGTGTGAGAGGGAGAGGGAGAGTGAGGCCTGTGAGTGTGAGAGGGATAGTGAGGCCTGTGAGTGTGAGAGGGATAGTGAGGCCTGTGAGTGTGAGAGGGTTAGTGAGGCCTGTGAGTGTGAGAGGGATAGTGAGGCCTGTGAGTGTGAGAGGGATAGTGAGGCCTGTGGGTGTGATCAGGATAGTGAGGCCTGTAAGTGTGAGAGGGATAGTGAGGCCTGTGGGTGTGAGGGGGATAGTGAGGTCTGTGGGTGGGAGAGTGATAGTGAGGCCTGTGAGTGTGAGAGGGATAGTGAGGCCTGTGAGTGTGAGAGGGATAGTGAGGCCTGTGAGTGTGAGAGGGATAGTGAGGCCTGTGAGTGTGAGAGGGATAGTGAGGCCTGTGGGTGTGAGAGGGATAGTGAGGCCTGTGGGTGTGAGAGGGAGAGTGAGGCCTGTGGGTATGAGCTGGATAGTGAGGCCTGTGGGTGTGAGAGGGATAGTGAGGCCTGTGGGTGTGAGAGGGAGAGTGTGGCCTGTGAGTGTGAGAGGGATAGTGATGCCTGTGAGTGTGAGGGATAGTGAGGCCTGTGAGTGTGAGAGGGATAGTGAGGCCTGTGAGTGTGAGAGGGATAGTGAGGCCTGTGAGTGTGAGAGGGATAGTGAGGCCTGTGAGTGTGAGAGGGATAGTGAGGCCTGTGAGTGTGAGAGTGATAGTGAGGCCTGTGGGTGTGAGAGGGATAGTGAGGCCTGTGGGTGTGAGCAGGATAGTGAGGCCTGTGGGTGTGAGAGGGATAGTGAGACCTGTGAGTGTGAGAGGGATAGTGAGGCCTGTTGGTGTGAGAGGGATAGTGAGGTGTGTGAGTGTGAGAGGGATAGTGAGGCCTGTGAGTGTGACAGGGATAGTGAGGCCTGTGAGTGCGAGCGGGATAGTGAGGCCTGTGAGTGTGAGCAGGATAGTGAGGCCTGTGGGTGTGAGAGGGATAGTGAGGCCTGTGAGTGTGAGAGTGGGAGTGAGGCCTGTGAGTGTGAGAGGGATAGTGAGGCCTGTGGGTGTGAGAGTGATAATGAGGTCTGTGAGTGTGAGAGTGATAGTGAGGCCTGTGAGTGTAAGAGGGATAGTGAGGCCTGTGAGCGTGAGAGTGATCGTGAGGGCTGTGAGTGTGAGAGGGATAGTGAGGCCTGTGCGTGTGAGAGGCATAGTGAGGCATGTGGGTGTGAGAGTGATAGTGAGGCCTGTGGGTGTGAGAGGGATAGTGAGGCCTGTGAGTGTGAGAGGGATAGTGAGGCGTGTGGGTGTGAGAGGGATAGTGAGGCCGGTGTGTGTGGGAGGGATAGTGAGGCCTGTGGGTGTCAGCGGGATAATGTGGCCTGTGAGTGTGAGAGGGATAGTGAGGCCTGTGAATTTGAGAGGGATAGTGAGGCCTGTGAGTGTGAGAGGGATAGTGAGGCCTGTGAGTGTGAGAGGGATAGTGATGCCTGTGCGTGTGAGAGGGATAGTGAGGCCTGTGAGTGTGAGAGGGATAGTGAGGCCTGTGAGTGTGAGAGCGATAGTGAGGCCTGTGAGTGAGAGAGGGATAGTGAGGTCTGTGAGTGTGAGAGGGAAAGTGAGGCCTGTGCGTGTGAGAGGGATAGTGAGGCCTGTGCGTGTGAGAGGGATAGTGAGGCCTGTGAGTGTGAGAGGGATAGTGAGGCCTGTGAGTGTGAGAGGGATAGTGAGGCCTGTGAGGGAGAGAGGGATAGTAAGGGCTGTGAGTGTGAGAGGGATAGTGAGGCCTGCAGATGTGAGAGGGATAGTGAGGCCTGTGGGTGTGAGAGGGAAATTGAGGCCTGTGAGTGTGAGAGGGATAGTGAGGCCTGTGAGTATGAGAGGGATAGAGAGGGAGAGGGAGACCAGTGAGTGTGAGAGGGAGAGTGAGGCCTGTGGGTAAGAGAGGGATAGTGAGGCCTGTGGGTGTGAGAGGGAGAGTGAGGCCTGTGGGTGTGAGAGGGATAGTGAGGCCTGAGTGTGAGAGAGATAGTGAGGCCTGTGGGTGTGAGAGGGATAGTGAGTCCTGTGAGTGTGAGAGGGATAGTGAGGCCTGTGATTGTGAGAGGGATCGTGAGGCCTGTGAGTGTGAGAGGGATAGTGAGGCCTGTGCGTGTTAGAGGGATAGTGAAGCCTGTGAGTGTGAGAGTGATAGTGAGGCCTGTGAGTGTGAGAGGGATAGTGAGGCCTGTGGGTGTGAGAGGGATAGTGAGGCCTGTGAGTGTGAGTGGGATAGTGAGGTGTGTGAGTGTGAGGGATAGTGAGGCCTGTGGATGTGAGAGGGATAGTGAGGCCTGTGGATGTGAGCGGGATAGTGAGGCCTGTGGGTGTGAGAGGGATAGTGAGGGCTGAGAGTGTGAGATGGATAGTGACGCCTGTGAGTGTGAGAGGGATAGTGAGGCCTGTGAGTGTGAGAGGGATAGTGAGGCCTGTGAGTGTGAGAGGGATAGTGAGGCCTGTGAGTGTGAGAGGGATAGTGAGGCCTGTGAGTGTGAGAGTGATAGTGAGGCCTGTGGGTGTGAGAGGGAAAGTGAGGCCTGTGGGTGTGAGAGGGAGAGTGAGGCCTGTGGGTGTGAGAGGGATAGTGAGGCCTGTGAGTGTGAGAGGGATAGTGAGGCCTGTGAGTGAGAGAGGGATAGTGAGGTCTGTGAGTGTGAGAGGGAAAGTGAGGCCTGTGCGTGTGAGAGGGATAGTGAGGCCTGTGCGTGTGAGAGGGATAGTGAGGCCTGTGAGTGTGAGAGGGATAGTGAGGCCTGTGAGTGAGAGAGGGATAGTGAGGCCTGTGAGTGAGAGAGGGATAGTAAGGGCTGTGAGTGTGAGAGGGATAGTGAGGCCTGCAGATGTGAGAGGGATAATGAGGCCTGTGGGTGTGAGAGGGATATTGAGGCCTGTGAGTGTGAGAGGGATAGTGAGGCCTGTGAGTATGAGAGGGATAGAGAGGGAGAGGGAGACCTGTGAGTGTGAGAGGGATAGTGAGGCCTGTGAGTGTGAGAGGGATAGTGAGGACTGTGAGTGTGAGAGGGATAGTGAGGCCTGTGAATGTGAGAGGGATAGTGAGGCCTGTGAGTGTGAGAGTGATAGTGAGGCCTGTGGGTGTGAGAGGGATAGTGAGGCCTGTGGGTGTGAGCAGGATAGTGAGGCCTGTGGGTGTGAGAGGGATAGTGAGACCTGTGAGTGTGAGAGGGATAGTGAGGCCTGTTGGTGTGAGAGGGATAGTGAGGTGTGTGAGTGTGAGAGGGATAGTGAGGCCTGTGAGTGTGACAGGGATAGTGAGGCCTGTGAGTGTGAGCGGGATAGTGAGGCCTGTGGGTGTGAGCAGGATAGTGAGGCCTGTGGGTGTGAGAGGGATAGTGAGGCCTGTGAGTGTGAGAGTGAGAGTGAGGCCTGTGAGTGTGAGAGGGATAGTGAGGCCTGTGGGTGTGAGAGTGATAGTGAGGTCTGTGAGTGTGAGTGATAGTGAGGCCTGTGAGTGTAAGAGGGATAGTGAGGCCTGTGAGCGTGAGAGTGATCGTGAGGGCTGTGAGTGTGAGAGGGATAGTGAGGCCTGTGCGTGTGAGAGGCATAGTGAGGCATGTGGGTGTGAGAGTGATACTGAGGCCTGTGGGTGTGAGAGGGATAGTGAGGCCTGTGAGTGTGAGAGGGATAGTGAGGCGTGTGGGTGTGAGAGGGATAGTGAGGCCGGTGTGTGTGGGAGGGATAGTGAGGCCTGTGGGTGTCAGCGGGATAGTGTGGCCTGTGAGTGTGAGAGGGATAGTGAGGCCTGTGAATGTGAGAGGGATAGTGAGGCCTGTGAGTGTGAGAGGGATAGTGAGGCCTGTGAGTGTGAGAGGGATAGTGAGGCCTGTGCGTGTGAGAGGGAAAGTGAGGCCTGTGAGTGTGAGAGGGATAGTGAGGCCTGTGAGTGTGAGAGGGATAGTGAGGCCTGTGAGTGAGAGAGGGATAGTGAGGTCTGTGAGTGTGAGAGGGAAAGTGAGGCCTGTGCGTGTGAGAGGGATAGTGAGGCCTGTGAGTGTGAGAGGGATAGTGAGGCCTGTGAGTGTGAGAGGGATAGTGAGGCCTGTGAGGGAGAGAGGGATAGTAAGGGCTGTGAGTCTGAGAGTGATAGTGAGGCCTGCAGATGTGAGAGGGATAGTGAGGCCTGTGGGTGTGAGAGGGATATTGAGGCCTGTGAGTGTGAGAGGGATAGTGAGGCCTGTGAGTATGAGAGGGATAGAGAGGGAGAGGGAGACCTGTGAGTGTGAGAGGGAGAGTGAGGCCTGTGGGTAAGAGAGGGATAGTGAGGCCTGTGGGTGTGAGAGGGATAGTGAGGCCTGTGAGTGTGAGAGTGATAGTGAGGCCTGTGAGTGTGAGAGGGATAGTGAGGCCTGTGGGTGTGAGAGGGATAGTGAGGCCTGTGAGTGTGAGTGGGATAGTGAGGTGTGTGAGTGTGAGGGATAGTGAGGCCTGTGGATGTGAGAGGGATAGTGAGGCCTGTGGATGTGAGCGGGATAGTGAGGCCTGTGGGTGTGAGAGGGATAGTGAGGGCTGAGAGTGTGAGATGGATAGTGACGCCTGTGAGTGTGAGAGGGATAGTGAGGCCTGTGAGTGTGAGAGGGATAGTGAGGCCTGTGAGTGTGAGAGGGATAGTGAGGCCTGTGAGTGTGAGAGGGATAGTGAGGCCTGTGAGTGTGAGAGTGATAGTGAGGCCTGTGGGTGTGAGAGGGATAGTGAGGCCTGTGGGTGTGAGAGGGAGAGTGAGGCCTGTGGGTGTGAGAGGGATAGTGAGGCCTGTGAGTGTGAGAGGGATAGTGAGGCCTGTGAGTGAGAGAGGGATAGTGAGGTCTGTGAGTGTGAGAGGGAAAGTGAGGCCTGTGCGTGTGAGAGGGATAGTGAGGCCTGTGCGTGTGAGAGGGATAGTGAGGCCTGTGAGTGTGAGAGGGATAGTGAGGCCTGTGAGTGTGAGAGGGATAGTGAGGCCTGTGAGTGAGAGAGGGATAGTAAGGGCTGTGAGTGTGAGAGGGATAGTGAGGCCTGCAGATGTGAGAGGGATAGTGAGGCCTCTGGGTGTGAGAGGGATATTGAGGCCTGTGAGTGTGAGAGGGATAGTGAGGCCTGTGAGTATGAGAGGGATAGAGAGGGAGAGGGAGACCTGTGAGTGTGAGAGGGAGAGTGAGGCCTGTGTGTAAGAGAGGGATAGTGAGGCCTGTGGGTGTGAGAGGGAGAGTGAGGCCTGTGGGTGTGAGAGGGATAGTGAGGCCTGAGTGTGAGAGAGATAGTGAGGCCTGTGGGTGTGAGAGGGATAGTGAGGCCTGTGAGTGTGAGTGGGATAGTGAGGTGTGTGAGTGTGAGGGATAGTGAGGCCTGTGGATGTGAGAGGGATAGTGAGGCCTGTGGATGTGAGCGGGATAGTGAGGCCTGTGGGTGTGAGAGGGATAGTGAGGGCTGAGAGTGTGAGATGGATAGTGACGCCTGTGAGTGTGAGAGGGATAGTGAGGCCTGTGAGTGTGAGAGGGATAGTGAGGCCTGTGAGTGTGAGAGGGATAGTGAGGCCTGTGAGTGTGAGAGGGATAGTGAGGCCTGTGAGTGTGAGAGTGATAGTGAGGCCTGTGGGTGTGAGAGGGATAGTGAGGCCTGTGGGTGTGAGAGGGAGAGTGAGGCCTGTGGGTGTGAGAGGGATAGTGAGGCCTGTGAGTGTGAGAGGGATAGTGAGGCCTGTGAGTGAGAGAGGGATAGTGAGGTCTGTGAGTGTGAGAGGGAAAGTGAGGCCTGTGCGTGTGAGAGGGATAGTGAGGCCTGTGCGTGTGAGAGGGATAGTGAGGCCTGTGGGTGTGAGAGGGATATTGAGGCCTGTGAGTGTGAGAGGGATAGTGAGGCCTGTGAGTATGAGAGGGATAGAGAGGGAGAGGGAGACCTGTGAGTGTGAGAGGGAGAGTGAGGCCTGTGGGTAAGAGAGGGATAGTGAGGCCTGTGGGTGTGAGAGGGAGAGTGAGGCCTGTGGGTGTGAGAGGGATAGTGAGGCCTGAGTGTGAGAGAGATAGTGAGGCCTGTGGGTGTGAGAGGGATAGTGAGTCCTGTGAGTATGAGAGGGATAGTGAGGCCTGTGATTGTGAGAGGGATCGTGAGGCCTGTGAGTGTGAGAGGGATAGTGAGGCCTGTGGGTGTTAGAGGGATAGTGAAGCCTGTGAGTGTGAGTGTGATAGTGAGGCCTGTGAGCGTGAGAGGGATAGTGAGGCCTGTGGGTGTGAGAGGGATAGTGAGGCCTGTGAGTGTGAGTGGGATAGTGAGGTGTGTGAGTGTGAGGGATAGTGAGGCCTGTGGATGTGAGAGGGATAGTGAGGCCTGTGGATGTGAGTGGGATAGTGAGGCCTGTGGGTGTGAGAGGGATAGTGAGGGCTGAGAGTGTGAGATGGATAGTGACGCCTGTGAGTGTGAGAGGGATAGTGAGGCCTGTGAGTGTGAGAGGGATAGTGAGGCCTGTGAGTGTGAGAGGGATAGTGAGGCCTGTGAGTGTGAGAGGGATAGTGAGGCCTGTGAGTGTGAGAGTGATAGTGAGGGCTGTGAGTGTGAGATGGATAGTGAGGCCTGTGAGTGTGAGAGGGATAGTGAGGCCTGTGAGTGTGAGAGGGATAGTGAGGCCAGTGAGTGTGAGAGGGATAGTGAGGCCTGTGAGTGTGAGAGGGATAGTGAGGCCTGTGAGTGTGAGGGGGATAGTTAGGCCTGTGAGTGTGAGATGGATAGTGAGGCCTGTGAGTGTGAGAGGGATAGTGAGGCCTGTGTGTGTGAGAGTGATAGTGAGGCCTGTGGGTGTGAGAGGGAGAGTGAGGCCTGTGGGTGTGAGAGGGATAGTGAGGCCTGAGTGTGAGAGAGATAGTGAGGCCTGTGGGTGTGAGAGGGATAGTGAGGCCTGTGGGTGTGAGAGGGATAGTGAGGCCTGTGATTGTGAGAGGGATTGTGAGGCCTGTGAGTGTGAGACGGATAGTGAGGCCTGTGGGTGTTAGAGGGATAGTGAAGCCTGTGAGTGTGAGAGTGATAGTGAGGCCTGTGAGTGTGAGAGGGATAATGAGGCCTGTGTGTGTGAGAGTGATAGTGAGGCCTGTGGCTGTGAGAGGGATAGTGAGGCCTGTGAGTGTGAGTGGGATAGTGAGGTGTGTGAGTGTGAGGGATAGTGAGGCCTGTGGATGTGAGAGGGATAGTGAGGCCTGTGGGTGTGAGAGGGATAGTGAGGGCTGTGAGTGTGAGATGGATAGTTAGGCCTGTGAGTGTGAGAGGGATAGTGAGGCCTTTGAGTGTGAGAGGGATAGTGAGGCCTGTGAGTGTGAGGGGGATAGTGAGGCCTGTGAGTGTGCGAGGCATCGTGAGGCCTGTGAGTGTGAGAGGCATAGTGAGGCTTGTGAGTGTGAGAGGGATAGTGAGGCCTGTGAGTGTGAGAGGGATAGTGAGGCCTGTGAGTGTGAGAGGGATAGTGAGGCCTGTGAGTGTGAGAGGGATAGTTAGGCCTGTGAGTGTGAGAGGGATAGTGAGGCCTGTGAGTGTGAGAGGGATAGTGAGGCCTGTGTGTGTGAGAGTGATAGTGAGGCCTGTGGCTGTGAGAGGGATAGTGAGGCCTGTGAGTGTAAGAGGTAGAGTGAGGCCTGTGGGTGTTAGCAGGATAGTGAGGCCTGTGAGTGTGAGAGGGATAGTGAGGCCTGTGGGTGTGAGAGTGCTAGTGAGGCCTGTGAGTGTGAGAGGGAGAGTGAGGCCTGTGAGTTTGAGAGGGAGAGTGAGGCCTGTGAGTGTGAGAGGGATAGTGAGGCCTGTGAGTGTGAGAGGGATAGTGAGGCCTGTGAGTGTGAGAGGGATAGTGAGGCCTGTGAGTGTGAGAAGGATAGTGAGGCCTGTGAGTGTGAGAGGGATAGTGAGGCCTGTGGGTGTGATCAGGATAGTGAGGCCTGTGGGTGTGAGAGGGATAGTGAGGCCTGTGAGTGTGAGAATGACAGTGAGGCCTGTGAGTGTGAGAGGGACTGTGAGGCCTGTGGGTGTGAGAGGGATAGTGAGGCCTGTGAGTGTGAGTGGGATAGTGAGGGCTGTGGGTGTGAGAGGGATAGTGAGACCTGTGAGTGTGAGTGGGATAGTGAGGTGTGTGAGTGTGATGTAAAGTGAGGCCTGTGGATGTGCAAGGGATAGTGAGGCCTGTGGGTGTGAGAGGGATAGTGAGGGCTATGAGTGTTAGAGGGATAGTGAGGCCTGTGAGTGTGAGAGGGATAGTGAGGCCTGTGGGTGTGAGGGGGATAGTGAGGTCTGTGGGTGTGAGAGTGATAGTGAGGCCTGTGAGTGTCAGAGGGATAGTGAGGCCTGTGAGTGTGAGAGGGATAGTGAGGCCTGTGAGTGTGAGAGGGATAGTGAGGCCTGCGAGTGTGAGAGGGATAGCGAGACCTGTGGGTGTGAGAGGGATAGTGAGGCCTGTGGGTGTGAGAGGGAGAGTGAGGCCTGAGGGTATGAGCTGGATAGTGAGGCCTGTGGGTGTGAGAGGGATAGTGAGGCCTGTGGGTGTGAGAGGGAGAGTGAGGCCTGTGAGTGTGAGAGGGATAGTGAGGCCTGTGAGTGTGAGGGAAAGTGAGGCCTGTGAGTGTGAGAGGGATAGTGAGGCCTGTGAGTGTGAGAGGGATAGTGAGGCCTGTGAGTTTGAGAGGGACAGTAAGGCCTGTGAGTGTGAGAGTGATAGTGAGGCCTGTGAGTGTGAGAGGGATAGTGAGGCCTGTGAGTGTGAGAGGGATAGTGAGGCCTGTGAGTGTGAGCGGGATCGTGAGGCCTGTGGGTGTGAGCAGGATAGTGAGGCCTGTGGGTGTGAGAGGGATAGTGAGGCCTGTGAGTGTGAGAGTGGGAGTGAGGCCTGTGAGTGTGAGAGGGATAGTGAGGCCTGTGGGTGTGAGAGTGATTGTGAGGTCTGTGAGTGTGAGAGTGATAGTGAGGCCTGTGAGTGTAAGAGGGATAGTGAGGCCTGTGAGCGTGAGAGTGATCGTGAGGGCTATGAGTGTGAGTGGGATAGTGAGGCCTGTGCGTGTGAGAGGCATAATGAGGCATGTGGGTGTGAGAGTGATAGTGAGGCCTGTGGGTGTGAGAGGGATAGTGAGGCCTGTGAGTGTGAGAGGGATAGTGAGGACTGTGGGTGTGAGAGGGATAGTGAGGCCGGTGTGTGTGGGAGGGATAGTGAGGCCTGTGGGTGTCAGCGGGATAGTGTGGCCTGTGAGTGTGAGAGGGATAGTGAGGCCTGTGAATGTGAGAGGAATAGTGAGGCCTGTGAGTGTGAGAGGGATAGTGAGGCCTATGAGTGTGAGAGGGATAGTGAGGCCTGTGAGTGTGAGAGGGATAGTGAGGCCTGTGGGTGTGCGAGGGATAGTGAGGCCTGTGAGTGTGAAAGGGAGAGTGAGGTCTATGAGTGTGAGAGTGATATTAAGGCCTGTGGGTGTGAGAGGGATAATGTGGCCTGTGGGTGTGAGAGGGATAGTGAGGCGTGTGTGTTTGAGAGGGATAGTGAGGCCTGTGGGTGAGAGAGGGATAGTGAGGCCTGTGAGTGGGAGTGGGATAGTGAGGCCTGTGAGTGTGAGGGATAGTGAGGGCTGTGAGTCTGAGAGTGATAGTGAGGCCTGTGAGTGTGTGAGGGATAGTGAGGTCTGTGAGTGTGAGAGGGATAGTGAGGCCTGTGGGTGAGAGAGGGATAGTGAGGCCTGTGAGTGTGAGAGGGATAGTGTGGCCTGTGAGTGTGAGAGGGATAGTGAGGCCTGTGGGTGTGAGAGGGATAGTGAGGCCTGTGAGTGTGAGAGGGGGAGTGAGGCCTGTGAGTGTGAGAGGGATAGTGAGGCCTGTGGGTGTGAGAGTGATAGTGAGGTCTGCGAGTGTGAGAGTGATAGTGAGGCCTGTGAGTGTAAGAGGGATAGTGAGGCCTGTGAGCGTGAGAGTGATCGTGAGGGCTGTGAGTGTGAGAGGGATAGTGAGGCCTGTGCGTGTGAGACGCATAGTGAGGCATGTGGCTGTGAGAGTGATAGTGAGGCCTGTGGGTGTGAGAGGGACAGTGAGGCCTGTGAGTGTGAGAGGGATAGTGAGGCGTGTGGGTGTGAGAGGGATAGTGAGGCCGGTGTGTGTGGGAGGGATAGTGAGGCCTGTGGGTGTCAGCGGGATAGTGTGGCCTGTGAGTGTGAGAGGGATAGTGAGGCCTGTGAATGTGAGAGGGATAGTGAGGCCTGTGAGTGTGAGAGGGATAGTGAGGCCTGTGAGTGTGAGAGGGATAGTGAGGCCTGTGCGTGTGAGAGGGATAGTGAGGCCTGTGAGTGTGAGAGGGATAGTGAGGCCTGTGAGTGTGAGAGGGATAGTGAGGCCTGTGAGTGAGAGAGGGACAGTGAGGTCTGTGAGTGTGAGAGGGAAAGTGAGGCCTGTGCGTGTGAGAGGGATAGTGAGGCCTGTGCGTGTGAGAGGGATAGTGAGGCCTGTGAGTGTGAGAGGGATAGTGAGGCCTGTGAGTGTGAGAGGGATAGTGAGGCCTGTGAGTGAGAGAGGGATAGTAAGGGCTGTGAGTGTGAGAGGGATAGTGAGGCCTGCAGGTGTGAGAGGGATAGTGAGGCCTGTGGGTGTGAGAGGGATATTGAGGCCTGTGAGTGTGAGAGGGATAGTGAGGCCTGTGAGTATGAGAGGGATAGAGAGGGAGAGGGAGACCTGTGAGTGTGAGAGGGATAGAGAGGCCTGTGGGTGTGAGAGGGATAGTGAGGCCTGTGAGTATGAGAGGCATAGTGAGGCCTGTGAGTGTGAGAGGGATAGTGAGGCCTGTGAGTGTGAGCGGGATCGTGAGGCCTGTGGGTGTGAGCAGGATAGTGAGGCCTGTGGGTGTGAGAGGGATAGTGAGGCCTGTGAGTGTGAGAGTGGGAGTGAGGCCTGTGAGTGTGAGAGGGATACTGAGGCCTGTGGGTGTGAGAGTGATTGTGAGGTCTGTGAGTGTGAGAGTGATAGTGAGGCCTGTGAGTGTAAGAGGGATAGTGAGGCCTGTGAGCGTGAGAGTGATCGTGAGGGCTATGAGTGTGAGTGGGATAGTGAGGCCTGTGCGTGTGAGAGGCATAATGAGGCATGTGGGTGTGAGAGTGATAGTGAGGCCTGTGGGTGTGAGAGGGATAGTGAGGCCTGTGAGTGTGAGAGGGATAGTGAGGACTGTGGGTGTGAGAGGGATAGTGAGGCCGGTGTGTGTGGGAGGGATAGTGAGGCCTGTGGGTGTCAGCGGGATAGTGTGGCCTGTGAGTGTGAGAGGGATAGTGAGGCCTGTGAATGTGAGAGGAATAGTGAGGCCTGTGAGTGTGAGAGGGATAGTGAGGCCTATGAGTGTGAGAGGGATAGTGAGGCCTGTGAGTGTGAGAGGGATAGTGAGGCCTGTGGGTGTGCGAGGGATAGTGAGGCCTGTGAGTGTGAAAGGGAGAGTGAGGTCTATGAGTGTGAGAGTGATATTAAGGCCTGTGGGTGTGAGAGGGATAATGTGGCCTGTGGGTGTGAGAGGGATAGTGAGGCGTGTGTGTTTGAGAGGGATAGTGAGGCCTGTGGGTGAGAGAGGGATAGTGAGGCCTGTGAGTGGGAGTGGGATAGTGAGGCCTGTGAGTGTGAGGGATAGTGAGGGCTGTGAGTCTGAGAGTGATAGTGAGGCCTGTGAGTGTGTGAGGGATAGTGAGGTCTGTGAGTGTGAGAGGGATAGTGAGGCCTGTGGGTGAGAGAGGGATAGTGAGGCCTGTGAGTGTGAGAGGGATAGTGTGGCCTGTGAGTGTGAGAGGGATAGTGAGGCCTGTGGGTGTGAGAGGGATAGTGAGGCCTGTGAGTGTGAGAGGGGGAGTGAGGCCTGTGAGTGTGAGAGGGATAGTGAGGCCTGTGGGTGTGAGAGTGATAGTGAGGTCTGCGAGTGTGAGAGTGATAGTGAGGCCTGTGAGTGTAAGAGGGATAGTGAGGCCTGTGAGCGTGAGAGTGATCGTGAGGGCTGTGAGTGTGAGAGGGATAGTGAGGCCTGTGCGTGTGAGACGCATAGTGAGGCATGTGGCTGTGAGAGTGATAGTGAGGCCTGTGGGTGTGAGAGGGACAGTGAGGCCTGTGAGTGTGAGAGGGATAGTGAGGCGTGTGGGTGTGAGAGGGATAGTGAGGCCGGTGTGTGTGGGAGGGATAGTGAGGCCTGTGGGTGTCAGCGGGATAGTGTGGCCTGTGAGTGTGAGAGGGATAGTGAGGCCTGTGAATGTGAGAGGGATAGTGAGGCCTGTGAGTGTGAGAGGGATAGTGAGGCCTGTGAGTGTGAGAGGGATAGTGAGGCCTGTGCGTGTGAGAGGGATAGTGAGGCCTGTGAGTGTGAGAGGGATAGTGAGGCCTGTGAGTGTGAGAGGGATAGTGAGGCCTGTGAGTGAGAGAGGGACAGTGAGGTCTGTGAGTGTGAGAGGGAAAGTGAGGCCTGTGCGTGTGAGAGGGATAGTGAGGCCTGTGCGTGTGAGAGGGATAGTGAGGCCTGTGAGTGTGAGAGGGATAGTGAGGCCTGTGAGTGTGAGAGGGATAGTGAGGCCTGTGAGTGAGAGAGGGATAGTAAGGGCTGTGAGTGTGAGAGGGATAGTGAGGCCTGCAGGTGTGAGAGGGATAGTGAGGCCTGTGGGTGTGAGAGGGATATTGAGGCCTGTGAGTGTGAGAGGGATAGTGAGGCCTGTGAGTATGAGAGGGATAGAGAGGGAGAGGGAGACCTGTGAGTGTGAGAGGGATAGAGAGGCCTGTGGGTGTGAGAGGGATAGTGAGGCCTGTGAGTATGAGAGGCATAGTGAGGCCTGTGAGTGTGAGAGTGATAGTGAGGGCTGTGGGTGTGAGAGGGATAGTGAGGCCTGTGGGTGTGAGAGGGAGAGTGAGGCCTGTGGCTGTGAGAGGGATAGTGAGGCCTGAGTGTGAGAGAGATAGTGAGGCCTGTGGTTGTGAGAGGGATAGTGAGGGCTGTGAGTGTGAGAGGGATAGTGAGGCCTGTGAGTGTGAGAGGGATAGTGAGGCCTGTGAGTGTGAGGGATAGTGAGGGCTGTGAGTCTGAGAGTGATAGTGAGGCCTGTGAGTGTGAGAGGGATAGTGAGGTCAGTGAGTGTGAGAGGGATAGTGAGGCCTGTGGGTGAGAGAGGGATAGTGAGGCCTGTGAGTGTGAGAGGGATAGTGTGGCCTGTGAGTGTGAGAGTGATAGTGAGGCCTGTGAGTGTGAGAGGGATAGTGAGGCCTGTGGGTGTGAGAGGGATAGTGAGGCCTGTGAGTGTGAGAGTGGGAGTGAGGCCTGTGAGTGTGAGAGGGATAGTGAGGCCTGTGGGTGTGAGAGTGATAGTGAGGTCTGTGAGTGTGAGAGTGATAGTGAGGCCTGTGAGTGTAAGAGGGATAGTGAGGCCTGTGAGCGTGAGAGTGATTGTGAGGGCTGTGAGTGTGAGAGGGATAGTGAGGCCTGTGCGTGTGAGATGCATAGTGAGGCATGTGGCTGTGAGAGTGATAGTGAGGCCTGTGGGTGTGAGAGGGACAGTGAGGCCTGTGAGTGTGAGAGGGATAGTGAGGCGTGTGGGTGTGAGAGGGATCGTGAGGCCGGTGTGTGTGGGAGGGATAGTGAGGCCTGTGGGTGTCAGCGAGATAGTGTGGCCTGTGAGTGTGAGAGGGATAGTGAGGCCTGTGAATGTGAGAGGGATAATGAGGCCTGTGAGTGTGAGAGGGATAGTGAGGCCTGTGAGTGTGAGAGGGATAGTGAGGCCTGTGCGTGTGAGAGTAATAGTGAGGCCTGTGAGTGTGAGAGGGATAGTGAGGCCTGTGAGTGTGAGAGGGATAGTGAGGCCTGTGAGTGAGAGAGGGACAGTGAGGTCTGTGAGTGTGAGAGGGAAAGTGAGGCCTGTGCATGTGAGAGGGATAGTGAGGCCTGTGCGTGTGAGAGGGATAGTGAGGCCTGTGAGTGTGAGAGGGATAGTGAGGCCTGTGAGTGTGAGAGGGATAGTGAGGCCTGTGAGTGAGAGAGGGATAGTAAGGGCTGTGAGTGTGAGAGGGATAGTGAGGCCTGCAGGTGTGAGAGGGATAGTGAGGCCTGTGGGTGTGAGAGGGATATTGAGGCCTGTGAGAGTGAGAGGGATAGTGAGGCCTGTGAGTATGAGAGGGATAGAGAGGGAGAGGGAGACCTGTGAGTGTGAGAGGGATAGTGAGGCCTGTGGGTGTGAGAGGGATAGTGAGGCCTGTGAGTGTGAGAGGGATAGTGAGGCCTGTGAGTATGAGAGGGATAGTGAGGCCTGTGAGTGTGAGAGTGATAGTGAGGGCTGTGGGTGTGAGAGGGATAGTGAGGCCTGTGGGTGTGAGAGGGAGAGTGAGGCCTGTGGGTGTGAGAGGGATAGTGAGGCCTGAGTGTGAGAGAGATAGTGAGGCCTGTGGTTGTGAGAGGGATACTGAGGGCTGTGAGTGTGAGAGGGATAGTGAGGCCTGTGAGTGTGAGAGGGATAGTGAGGCCTGTGAGTGTGAGAGGGATAGTGAGGCCTGTGAGTATGAGCGGGATAGTGAGGCCTGTGAGTGTGAGAGTGATAGTGAGGGCTGTGGGTGTGAGAGGGATAGTGAGGCCTGTGGGTGTGAGAGGGAGAGTGAGGCCTGTGGGTGTGAGAGGGATAGTGAGGCCTGAGTGTGAGAGAGATAGTGAGGCCTGTGGTTGTGAGAGGGATAGTGAGGGCTGTGAGTGTGAGAGGGATAGTGAGGCCTGTGAGTGTGTGAGGGATAGTGAGGCCTGTGAGTGTGAGAGGGCTAGTGAGGCCTGTGGGTGTGAGAGGGAGAGTGAGGCCTGTGGGTGTGAGAGGGATAGTGAGGCCTGAGTGTGAGAGAGACAGTGAGGCCTGTGGGTGTGAGAGGGATAGTGAGGCCTGTGGGTGTGAGAGGGATAGTGAGGCCTGTGATTGTGAGAGGGACAGTGAGGCCTGTGGGTGTTAGAGGGATAGTGAAGCCTGTGAGTGTGAGAGTGATAGTGAGGCCTGTGAGTGTGAGAGGGATAGTGAGGCCTGTGTGTGTGAGAGTGATAGTGAGGCCTGTGGGTGTGAGAGGGATAGTGAGGACTGTGAGTGTGAGTGGGATAGTGAGGTGTGTGAGTGTGAGGGATAGTGAGGCCTGTGGATATGAGAGGGATAGTGAGACCTGTGGATGTGAGCGGGATAGTGAGGCCTGTGGGTGTGAGAGGGATAGTGAGGGCTGTGAGTGTGAGATGGATAGTGAAGCCTGTGAGTGTGAGAGGGATAGTGAGGCCTTTGAGTGTGAGAGGGATAGTGAGGCCTGTGAGTGTGAGAGGGATAGTGAGGCCTGTGAGTGTGCGAGGCATTGTGAGGCCTGTGAATGTGAGAGGCATAGTGAGGCCTGTGAGTGTGAGAGGGATAGTGAGGCCTGTGAGTGTGAGAGGGATAGTGAGGCCTGTGAGTGTGAGGGGTTAGTGAGGCCTGTGAGTGTGAGAGGGATAGTTAGGCCTGTGAGTGTGAGATGGATAGTGAGGCCTGTGAGTGTGAGAGGGATGGTGAGGCCTGTGTGTGTGAGAGTGATAGTGAGGCCTGTGGCTGTGAGAGGGATAGTGAGGCCTGTGAGTGTGAGAGGTAGAGTGAGGCCTGTGGGTGTTAGCAGGATAGTGAGGCCTGTGAGTGTGAGAGGGATAGTGAGGCCTGTGGGTGTGAGAGTGCTAGTGAGGCCTGTGAGTGTGAGAGGGAGAGTGAGGCCTGTGAGTGTGAGAGGGAGAGGGAGAGTGAGGCCTGTGAGTGTGAGAGGGATAGTGAGGCCTGTGAGTGTGAGAGGGATAGTGAGGCCTGTGAGTGTGAGAGGGATAGTGAGGCCTGTGAGTGTGAGAGGGATAGTGAGGCCTGTGAGTGTGAGAGGGGTAGTGAGGCCTGTGGGTGTGATCAGGATAGTGAGGCCTGTGGGTGTGAGAGGGATAGTGAGGCCTGTGAGTGTGAGAATGACAGTGAAGCCTGTGAGTGTGAGAGGGATAGTGAGGCCTGTGAGTGTGAGAGGGATAGTGAGGCCTGTGGGTGTCAGCGGGATAGTGTGGCCTGTGAGTGTGAGAGGGATAGTGAGGCCTGTGAAAGTGAGAGGTATAGTGAGGCCTGTGAGTGTGAGAGGGATAGTGAGGCCTGTGAGTGTGAGAGGGATCGTGAGGCCTGTGGGTGTGCGAGGGATAGTGAGACCTGTGAGTGTGAAAGGGAGAGTGAGGTCTGTGAGTGTGAGAGTGATATTAAGGCCTGTGGGTGTGAGAGGGATAGTGTGGCCTGTGGGTGTGAGAGGGATAGTGAGGCCTGTGTGTTTGAGAGGGATAGTGAGGCCTGTGGGTGAGAGAGGGATAGTGAGGCCTGTGAGTGGGAGAGTGATAGTGAGGCCTGTGAGTGTGAGAGGGATAGTGAGGTCTGTGAGTGTGAGAGGGGTAGTGAGGCCTGTGGGTGAGAGAGGGATAGTGAGGCCTGTGAGTGTGAGAGTGATAGTGAGGCCTGTGAGTTTGAGAGGGATAGTGAGGCCTGTGGGTGTGAGAGGGATAGTGAGGCATGTGAGTGTGAGAGGGATAGTGAGGCCTGTGGGTGTGAGAGGGATAGTGAGGCCTGTGAGTGTGAGAGGGATAGTGAGGACTGTGAGTCTGAGAGTGATAGTAAGGCCTGTGAGTGTGAGAGGGATAGTGAGGTCTGTGGGTGTGAGAAGGATAGTGAGGCCTGTGAGTGTGAGAGGGATAGTGAGGCCTGTGCGTGTGAGAGTGATAGTGAGGCCTGTGGGTGTGAGAGGGATAGTGAGGCCTGTGAGTGTGAGAGGGATAGTGAGGCCTGTGAGTGTGAGAGGGATAGTGAGGCCTGTGAGTGTGAGAGGGATAGTGAGGCCTGTGCTTGTGAGAGGGATAGTGATGCCTGTGCGTGTGAGAGTGATAGTGAGGCCTGTGAGTGTGAGATGGATAGTGAGGCCTGTGTGTGTGAGAGTGATAGTGAGGCCTGTGGGTGTGAGAGAGATACTGAGGCCTGTGGGTGTGAGAGGGATAGTGAGGCCTCTGGGTGTGAGAGGGATAGTGAGGCCTGTGATTGTGAGAGGGATTGTGAGGCCTGTGAGTGTGAGAGGGATAGTGAGGCCTGTGGGTGTCAGCGGGATAGTGTGGCCTGTGAGTGTGAGAGGGATAGTGAGGCCTCTGAATGTGAGAGGTATAGTGAGGCCTGTGAGTGTGAGAGGGATAGTGAGGCCTGTGAGTGTGAGAGGGATCGTGAGGCCTGTGGGTGTGCGAGGGATAGTGAGGCCTGTGAGTGTGAAAGGGAGAGTGAGGTCTGTGAGTGTGAGAGTGATATTAAGGCCTGTGGGTGTGAGAGGGATAGTGTGGCCTGTGGGTGTGAGAGGGATAGTGAGGCCTGTGTGTTTGAGAGGGATAGTGAGGCCTGTGGGTGAGAGAGGGATAGTGAGGCCTGTGAGTGGGAGACGGATAGTGAGGCCTGTGAGTGTGAGGGATAGTGAGGGCTGTGAGTCTGAGAGTGATAGTGAGGCCTGTGAGTGTGAGAGGGATAGTGAGGTCTGTGAGTGTGAGAGGGATAGTGAGGCCTGTGGGTGAGAGAGTGATAGTAAGGCCTGTGAGTGTGAGAGGGATAGTGAGGTATGTGGGTGTGAGAAGGATAGTGAGGCCTGTGAGTGTGAGAGGGATAGTGAGGCCTGTGCGTGTGAGAGTGATAGTGAGGCCTGTGGGTGTGAGAGAGATAGTGAGGCCTGTGAGTGTGAGAGGGATAGTGAGGCCTGTGAGTGTGAGAGGGATAGTGAGGCCTGTGAGTGTGAGAGGGATAGTGAGGCCTGTGCTTGTGAGAGGGATAGTGATGCCTGTGCGTGTGAGAGGGATAGTGAGGCCTGTGAGTGTGAGAGGGATAGTGAGGCCTGTGAGTGTGAGAGGGATAGTGAGGCCTGTGAGTGAGAGAGGGATAGTGAGGTCTGTGAGTGTGAGAGGGATAGTGAGGCCTGTGAGTGTGAGTGATAGTAAGGGCTGTGAGTGTGAGAGGGATAGTGAGGCCTGTAGGTGTGAGTGATAGTGAGGGCTGTGAGTGTGAGAGCGATAGTGAGGCCTGTGAGAGGGATAGTGAGGCCTTTGAGTGTGAGAGGGATAGTGAGGCCTGTGGGTGTGAGAGGGATAGTGAGGCCTGTGGGTGTGAGAGGGATATTGAGGCCTGTGAGTGTGAGAGGGATAGTGAGGCCTGTGAGTATGAGAGGGATAGAGAGGGAGAGGGAGACCTGTGAGTGTGAGAGGGATAGTGGGGCCTGTGGGTGTGAGAGTGATAGTGAGACCTGTGAGTGTGAGAGTGAGAGTGAGGCCTGTGAGTGTGAGAGTGATAGTGAGGGCTGTGGGTGTGAGAGTGATAGTGAGGCCTATGAGTGTGAGAGGGAGGGTGAGCCCTGTGGGTGAGAGAGGGATAGTGAGGCCTGTTGGTGTGAGAGGGAGAGTGAGGCCTGTGGGTGTGAGAGGGATAGTGAGGCCCGAGTGTGAGAGAGATAGTGAGGCCTGTGGGTGTGAGAGGAATAGTGAGGCCTGTGAGTGTGAGAGGGATAGTGAGGCCTGTGATTGTGAGAGGGATTGTGAGGCCTGTGAGTGTGAGAGGGATAGTGAGGCCTGTGGGTGTTGGAGGGATAGTGAAGCCTGTGAGTGTGAGAGTGATTGTGAGGCCTGTGAGTGTGAGAGGGATAGTGAGGCCTGTGGGTGTGAGAGGGATAGTGAGGCCTGTGAGTGTGAGTGGGATAGTGAGGTGTGTGAGTGTGAGGGATAGTGAGGCCTGTGGATGTGAGAGGGATAGTGAGGCCTGTGGATGTGAGCGGGATAGTGAGGCCTGTGGGTGTGAGAGGGATAGTGAGGGCTGTGAGTGTGAGATGGATAGTGAGGCCTGTGAGTGTGAGAGGGATAGTGAGGCCTGTGAGTGTGAGAGGGATAGTGAGGCCTGTGAGTGTGAGAGGGATAGTGAGGCCTGTGAGTGTGAGAGGGATAGTGAGGCCTGTGAGTGTGAGAGGGATAGTGAGGCCTGTGAGTGTGAGAGGGATAGTGAGGCCTGTGAGTGTGAGAGGGATAGTGAGGCCTGTGTGTGTGAGAGTGATAGTGAGGCCTGTGGGTGTGAGAGGGATAGTGAGGCCTGTGGGTGTGAGAGGGAGAGTGAGGCCTGTGGGTGTGAGAGGGATAGTGAGGCCTCTGGGTGTGAGAGGGATAGTGAGGCCTGTGATTGTGAGAGGGATTGTGAGGCCTGTGAGTGTGAGAGGGATAGTGAGGCCTGTGGGTGTTAGAGGGATAGTGAAGCCTGTGTGTGTGAGAGTGATAGTGAGGCCTGTGAGTGTGAGATGGATAGTGAGGCCTGTGTGTGTGAGAGTGATAGTGAGGCCTGTGGGTGTGAGAGGGATAGTGAGGCCTGTGAGTGTGAGTGGGATAGTGAGTTGTGTGAGTGTGAGGGATAGTGAGGCCTGTGGATGTGAGAGGGATAGTGAGGCCTGTGGATGTGAGCGGGATAGTGAGGCCTGTGGGTGTGAGAGGGATGGTGAGGTCTGTGAGTGTGAGATGGATAGTGAGGCCTGTGAGTGTGAGAGGGATAGTGAGGCCTGTGAGTGTGAGAGGGATAGTGAGGCCTGTGAGTGTGAGAGGGATAGTGAGGCCTGTGAGTGTGAGAGGCATAGTGAGGCCTGTGAGTGTGAGAGGCATAGTGAGGCCTGTGAGTGTGAGAGGGATAGTGAGGCCTGTGAGTGTGAGAGGGATTGTGAGGCCTGTGAGTGTGAGAGGGATAGTGAGGCCTGTGAGTGTGAGAGGGATAGTGAGGCCTGTGAGTGTGAGATGGATAGTGAGGCCTGTGAGTGTGAGAGGGATAGTGAGGCCTGTGTGTGTGAGAGTGATAGTGAGGCCTGTGGGTGTGAGAGGGATAGTGAGGCCTGTGAGTGTGAGAGGTAGTGTGAGGCCTGTGGGTTTTAGCAGGATATTGAGGCCTGTGAGTGTGAGAGGGATAGTGAGGCCTGTGAGTGTGAGAGGGAGAGTGAGGCCTGTGAGTGTGTGAGGGAGAGGGAGAGTGAGGCCTGTGAGTGTGAGAGGGATTGTGAGGCCTGTGAGTGTGAGAGGGATAGTGAGGCCTGTGAGTGTGAGAGGGATAGTGAGTCCTCTGAGTGTGAGAGGGATAGTGAGGCCTGTGAGTGTGAGAGGGATAGTGAGGCCTGTGGGTGTGATCAGGATAGTGAGGCCTGTGGGTGTGCGAGGGATAGTGAGGCCTGTGAGTGTGAGAATGACAGAGGCCTGTGAGTGTGAGAGGGATAATGAGGACTGTGGGTGTGAGAGGGATAGTGAGGCCTGTGAGTGTGAGTGGGATAGTGAGGGCTGAGGGTGTGAGAGGGATAGTGAGACCTGTGAGTGTGAGTGGGATAGTGAGGTGTGTGAGTGTGATGTATAGTGAGGGGTGTGGATGTGAGAGGGATAGTGAGACCTGTGAGTGTGAGAGGGATAGTGAGGCCTGTGGGTGTGAGAGGGATAGTGAGGTCTGTGGGTGTGAGAGTGATAGTGAGGCCTGTGAGTGTGAGAGGGATACTGAGCCCTCTGAGTGTGAGAGGGATAGTGAGGCCTGTGAGTGTGAGAGGGATAGTGAGGCCTGTGAGTGTGAGAGGGATCGTGAGGCCTGTGGGTGTGAGAGGGATAGTGAGGCCTGTGAGTGTGAGGGATAGTGAGGCCTGTGAGTGTGAGAGGGATAGTGAGGCCTGTGAGTGTGAGAGGGATAGTGAGGCCTGTGAGTGTGAGAGGGATAGTGAGGCCTGTGAGTGTGAGAGGGATAGTGAGGCCTATGGGTGTGAGAGGGATAGTGAGGCCTGTGGGTGTGAGCAGGATAGTGAGGCCTTTGGGTGTGAGAGGGATAGTGAGACCTGTGAGTGTGAGAGGGATAGCGAGGCCTGTTGGTGTGAGAGGGATAGTGAGGTGTGTGAGTGTGAGAGGGATAGTGAGGCCTGTGAGTGTGAGAGGGATAGTGAGGCCTGTGAGTGTGAGAGGGATAGTGAGGCTTGTGGGTGTGGGCAGGATAGTGAGGCCTGTGGGTGTGAGAGGGATAGTGAGGCCTGTGAGTGTGAGAGTGGGAGTGAGGTCTGTGAGTGTGAGAGGGATAGTGAGGCCTGTGGGTGTGAGAGTGATAGTGAGGTCTGTGAGTGTGAGAGTGATAGTGAGGCCTGTGAGTGTAAGAGTGATTGTGAGGCCTGTGGGTGTGAGAGGGATAGTGAGGCCTGTGAGTGTGAGAGGGATAGTGAGGCCTGTGGGTGTGAGACGGATAGTGAGGCCTGTGGGTGTGAGAGGGATAGTGAGGCCTGTGAGTGTGAGAGGGATAGTGAGGCCTGTGGGTGTGAGACGGATAGTGAGGCCTGTGGGTGTGAGAGGGAGAGTAAGGCCTGTGAGTGTGAGAGGGAGAGTGAGGCCTGTGAGTGTGAGAGGGATAGTGAGCTCTGTGGGTGTGAGAGTGATAGTGAGGCCTGTGAGTTTGAAAGTGAGGCCTGTGAGAGTGATAGTGAGGCCTGTGGGTGTGAGAGTGATAGTGAGGCCTGTGAGTGTGAGGGGGATAGTGAGGCCTGTGAGTGTGAGAGGGATAGTGAGGCCTGTGAGAGGGATAGTGAGGTCTGTGGGTGTGAGAGGGATAGCGAGGCCTGTGAGTGCGCAAGGGATAGTGAGGACTGTGAGTGTGAGAGGGATAGTGAGGCCTGTGAGTGTGAGAGGGATAGTGAGGCCTGTGAGTGTGAGAGGGAGAGCGAGGCCTGTGAGTGTTAGAGGGATAGCGAGGCCTGTGGGTGTGAGAGGGATTGTGAGGCCTGTGTGTGTGAGAGGGATAGTGAGGCCTGTGGGTGTGAGAGGGATATTGAGGCCTGTGGGTGTGAGAGGGATAGTGAGGCCTGTGGGTGTGAGAGGGATAGTGAGGCCTGTGGACGTGAGAGGGATAGTGAGGCCTGTGGGTGTGAGAGGGATAGTGTGGCCTGTGAGAGGGATAGTGAGGTCTGTGGGTGTGAGAGGGATAGTGAGGCCAGTGAGTGTGAGAGGGATAGTGAGGCCAGTGAGCGTGAGAGGGATAGTGAGGCCTGTGAGTGTGAGTGATAGTGAGGCCTGTGAGTGTGAGAGGGATAGTGAGGCCTGTGAGTGTGAGTGATAGTGAGGCCTGTGAGTGTGAGTGATAGTGAGGCCTGTGAGTGTGAGAGAGATAGTGAGGCCTGTGGGTATGAGAGGGATAGTGAGGCCTGTGAGTGTGAGAGGGATAGTGAGGGCTGTGAGTGTGAGAGGGATAGTGAGGCCTGTGGGTGTGAGCGGGATAGTGAGGGCTATGGGTGTGAGAGGGATAGTGAGGCCTGAGAGTGTGAGAGGGATAGTGAGGCCTGAGAGTGTGAGAGGGATAGTGAGGCCTCTGGGTGTCGGCGGGATAGTGAGGCCTGTGAGTGTGAGAGGGAGAGTTAGGCCTGTGAGTGTGAGTGTGATAGTGAGGCCTGGGGTGTGGGAGTGATAGTGGGGCATGAGAGACGGATAGTGAGGCCTGTGAGAGGGATAGTGAGGATTGTGAGAGGGATAGTGAGGCCTGTGAAAGGGATAGTGAGGCCCGTGTGTGTGAGAGGGATAGTGAGGCCTGTAAGCGTGAGAGGGATAGTGATGCCTGCGAGTTTGAGAGGGATATTGAGGCCTGTGAGTGTGAGAGGGATAGTGAGGCCTGTGTGTGTGAGAGGGATAGTGAGGCCTGTGAGTGTGAGAGGGATAGTGAGGCCTGTGAGTGTGAGAGGGAGAGTGAGGCCTGTGGGAGTGAGAGTGAGGCCTGTGGGTGTGAGAGTAATAGTGAGGCCTGGGAGTATGAGAGGGATAGTGAGGCCTGTGGGCGTGAAAGGGATAGTGAGGCCTGCGGTTGTGAGAGGGGTAGTGAGGCCTGCGATTGTGAGAGGGGTAGTGAGGCCTGCGAGTTTGAGAGGGATAGTGAGGCCTGCGAGTGTGAGAGGGATAGTGAGGCCTGCGAGTGTGAGAGGGATAGTGAGGCCTGCGAGTGTGAGAGGGATAGTGAGGCCTGTGAGTTTGAGAGGGATAGTGAGGCCTGTGGGTGTGAGAGGGATAGTGAGGCCTGTTTGTGTGATAGTGAGGCCTGTGAGTGAGAGAGGGATAGTGAGGCCTGTGAGTGTGAGAGGGATAGTGAGGCCTGTGGGTGTGAGCGGGATAGTGAGGCCTGTGAGTGTGAGAGGGATAGTGAGGTCTGTGAGTTTGAGAGGGATAGTGAGGGCTGTGGGTGTGAGAGGGATAGTGAGACCTGTGGGTGTGAGACGGATAGTGAGGCCTGTGGGTGTGAGAGGGAGAGAGAGGCCTGTGAGTGTGAGAGGGATAGTGAGGCCTGTGAGTGTGAGAGGGATAGTGAGGCCTGTGAGTGTGAGAGGGAGAGGGAGGCCTGTGAGTGTGAGAGGGAGAGTGAGGCCTGTGAGTGTGAGAGGGAGAGTGAGGGCTGTGAGTGTGAGAGGGAGAGTGAGGCCTTTGAGTGTGAGAGGGATAGTGAGGCCTGTGCGTTTGAAAGGGATAGTGAGGCCTATAAGTGTGAGAGGGATAGTGAGGCCTGTGAATGTGAGAGGGATAGTGAGGCCTGTGGGTGTGAGAGGGATAGTGAGGCCTGTGAGTGTGAGAGGGATAGTGAGGCCTGTTGGTGTGAGAGGGATTGTGAGGCCTGTGAGTGTGAGAGGGATAGTGAGGTCTGAGAGTGTGAGAGTGATAGTGAGGGCTGTGAGTGTGAGAGGGATAGTGGGGCCTGTGAGTGTGAGAGGGATAGTGAGGCCTGTGGGTGTGAGAGGGAGAGTGAGGCCTGTGGGTGTGAGAGGGATAGTGAGGCCTGTGGGTGTGAGAGTGAAAGTGAGGCCTGTGAGAGTGAGCAGGATAGTGAGGCCTGTGAGTGTGAGGGATAGTGAGGCCTGTGAGTGTGAGAGGGATAGTAAGGCCTGTGAGAGGGATAGTGAGGCCTGTGAGAGGGATAGTGAGGCCTGTGAGTGTGAGAGGGATAGTGAGGCCTGTGAGTGTGAGAGGGATAGTGAGGCTTGCGAGTGTGAGAGGGATATTGAGGCCTGTGAGTGTGAGAGGGATAGTGAGGCCTGGGAGTTTGAGAGGGATAGTGAGGCCTGTGAGTGTGAGGGAGAGTGAGGCCTGTGAGTGTGAGAGGGTTAGTGAGGCCTGTGAGTGTGAGAGGGATAGTGAGGCCTGTGAGTGTGAGAGGGATAGTGAGGCCTGTGAGTGTGAGAGGGATAGTGAGGCCTGTGAGTGTGAGAGGGATAGTGAGGCCTGTGAGTGTGAGAGGGATAGTGAGGCCTGTGGGTGTGAGAGGGATAGTGAGGCCTGTGGGTGTGAGAGGGATAGTGAGGCCTGTGGGTGTGAGAGGGATCGTGTGGCCTGTGGGTGTGAGAGGGATAGTGAGGCCTGTGGGTGTGAGAGGCATAGTGAGGCCTGTGAGTGGGAGAGTGAGGCCTGTGAGTGTGAGAGGGATAGTGAGGCCTGTGAGTGTGAGAGGGATAGTGAGGGCTGTGGATGTGAGAGGGATAGTGAGGCCTGTGTGTGTGAGAGGGATAGTGAAGCCTGTGGGTGTGAGAGGGGTAGTGAGGCCTGTGTGTGTGAGAGGGATAGTGAGGCCTGTGGGTGTGAGGCCTGTGGGTGTGAGAGGGATAGTGAGGGCTGTGGGTGTGAGAGGGATAGTGAAGCCTGTGAGTGTGAGAGGGTTAGTCAGGCCTGTAGGTTTGTGTGGGATAGTGAGGCCTGTGGGTTTGTGTGGGATAGTGAGGCCTGTGAGTGTGAGAGGGATAGTCAGGCCTGTGAGTGTGAGAGGGATAGTGAGGCCTGTGAGTGTGAGAGGGATAGTGAGGCCTGTGAGTGTGAGAGTGATAGTGTGGTCTGTGGGTGTGAGAGGGATAGTGAGGCCTGTGAGTGTGAGAGGGATAGTGAGGCCTGTGAGTGTGAGAGGGATAGTGAGGCCTGTGAGTGTGAGAGGGATAGTGTGGTCTGTGAGTGTGAGCGGGAGAGTGAGGCCTGTGAGCGTGAGGGGGATAGTGAGGCCTGTGAGCGTGGGAGGGATAGAGGCCTGAGGGTGTGAGAGGGATAGTGAGGCCTGTGACTGTGAGAGCGATAGTGAGGCCTGTGGGTGTGAGAGTGATAGTGAGGCCTGTGAGTGTGAGAGGGATAGTGAGGCCTGTGGGTGTGAGAGGGATAGTGAGGCCTGTGAGTGTGAGAGGGATAGTGAGGCCTGTGAGTGTGAGAGGGATAGTGAGGGCTGTGAGTGTGACAGGGATAGTGAGGCCTGTGAGTGTGAGAGGGATAGTGAGGCCTGTGAGTGTGAGAGGGATAGTGAGGGCTGTGAGTGTGACAGGGATAGTGAGGCCTGTGAGTGTGAGAGGGATAGTGAGGTCTGTGAGTGTGAGAGGGATAGTTTGGCCTGTGAGTGTGAGAGGGATAGTGAGGCCTGTGAGTGTGAGAGGGATAGTGTGGCCTGTGAGTGTGAGAGGGATAGTGAGGTTTGTGAGTGTGAGAGGGATAGTGAGGCCTGTGAGTGTGAGAGGGATATTGAGGCCTGTGGGTGTGAGCAGGATAGTGAGGCCTGTGAGTGTGAGAGGTATAGTGAGGCCTGTGAGCGTGAGAGGGATAGTGAGGCCTGTGAGTGTGTGAGAGTGACAGTGAGGCCTGTGGGTGTGAGAGTGATAGTGTGGCCTCTGAGTGTGAGAGGGAGAGTGAGGGCTGTGGGTGTGAGAGTGATAGTGAGGCCTGTGGGTGTGAGAGGGATAGTGAGGCCTGTGGGTGTGAGAGGGATAGTGAGGCCTGTGAGTGTGAGAGGGCGAGTGAGGCCTGTAGGTGTGAGAGTGATAGTGAGGCCTGTGAGTGTGAGAGGGATAGTGAGGCCTGTGGGTGTGAGAGTGATAGTGAGGCCTGTGAGTGTGAGAGGGATAGTGAGACCTGTGGGTGCGAGAGGGATAGTGAGGCCTGTGAGTGTGAGAGAGATAGTGAGGCCTGTGAGAGGGAGAGTGAGGCCTGTGGGTCTGAGAGTGATATTGAGGCCTGTGAGTGTGAGAGGGATAGTGAGGTCTGTGAGTGGGAGAGGGATAGTGAGGCCTGTGGATGTGAGCAGGATAGTGAGGCCTGTGAGTGTGAGAGTGATAGTGAGGCCTGTGAGTGTGAGAGGGATAGTGAGGCCTGTGGGTGTGAGAGGGATAGTGAGGCCTGTGAGTGTGAGAGGGATAGTGAGGCCTGTG
Organism: Somniosus microcephalus; assembly: GCF_052327205.1. Lineage (NCBI taxonomy): Eukaryota > Metazoa > Chordata > Chondrichthyes > Squaliformes > Somniosidae > Somniosus > Somniosus microcephalus. Next base: position 36,904,033 of record NW_028225182.1, read on the forward strand.
GGTGTGAGATGGATAGTGAGGCCTGTGGGTGTGAGAGGGACAGTGAGGCCTGTGGGTGTGAGCTGGACAGTGAGGCCTGTGGGTGTGAGAGGGACAGTGAGGCCTGTGAGTGTGAGCGGGCCAGTGAGGCCTGTGAGTGTGAGAGGGATAGTGAGGCCTGTGAGTGTGAGAGGGATAGTGAGGCCTGTGAGAGGGAGAGCGATAGTGAGGCCTGTGAGTGTGAGCGGGATAGTGAGGCCTGTGGGTCTGAGAGTGATATTGAGGCCTGTGAGTGTGAGAGGGATAGTGAGGTCTGTGAGTGGGAGAGGGATAGTGAGGCCTGTGGATGTGAGCAGGATAGTGAGGCCTGTGAGTGTGAGAGTGATAGTGAGGCCTGTGAGTGTGAGAGGGATAGTGAGGCCTGTGGGTGTGAGAGGGATAGTGAGGCCTGTGAGTGTGAGAGGGATAGTGAGGCCTGTGGATGTGAGCAGGATAGTGAGGCCTGTGAGTGTGAGAGTGATAGTGAGGCCTGTGAGTGTGAGAGGGATAGTGAGGCCTGTGGGTGTGAGAGGGATAGTGAGGCCTGTGAGTGTGAGAGGGATAGTGAGGCCTGTGGGTGTTAGATGGATAGTGAGGCCTGTGGGTGTGAGAGGGACAGTGAGGCCTGTGGGTGTGAGCTGGACAGTGAGGCCTGTGGGTGTGAGAGGGACAGTGAGGCCTGTGAGTGTGAGCGGGCCAGTGAGGCCTGTGAGTGTGAGAGGGATAGTGAGGCCTGTGAGTGTGAGAGGGATAGTGAGGCCTGTGAGTGTGAGAGGGATAGTGAGGCCTGTGAGTGTGAGCGGGATAGTGAGGCATGTGGGTGTGAGATTTTGAACCTTGCGGTGCATTGGGAACGCGATTCCCAAACTGTGGAGGTGGGATTTGGGGAGAGCAGCCCTGAGCTCAGAAAGCAAACTGAACCTGTTCTAACTTTGGTAGGAACACTTCACCCCAGAATGTAAGTTCAAGGAGTCCGTCTTTGAGAATTACTATGTGACATACTCCTCGGTCCTGTACCGGCAGCGGGAGTCTGGGAGGTCCTGGTACCTCGGCATCAACAAGGAAGGCCAGACCATGAAAGGCAACAGGGTGAAGAAGACCAAGAGAGCGGCGCATTTTCTACCCAAACTCATTGAAGGTAAAAAAAAACACTCGGCCTTCATCTCCTCAGCCTCCATCTTCCTCCCTTCCTCTTGCAAAGGCCTTGACTGTGATTGGGGTTCAGTTCCATGGGCCCCCATAAGGTACCCCAATTTGTTCCTGGGATGTGGGCGTCGCTGGCAAGGCCGACATTTATTGCCCATCCCTAGTTGCCCTTGAGAAGGTGGTGGTGAGCCGCCTTCTTGAACCGCTGCAGTCCGTGTGGTGAAGGTGCTCCCACAGTGCTGTTAGGGAGGGAGTTCCAGGATTTTGACCCAGCGACGATGAAGGAACGGCCGATATATTTCCAAGTCAGGATGGTGTGTGACTCGGAGGGGAACTTGGAGGTGGTGGTGTTCCCACGCGCCTGCTGCCCTTGTCCTTCTAGGTGGAAGAGGTCGCAGGTTTGGGAGGTGCTGTCAAGGAACCTGTGCATGAGCCCACACGGTGAATGCCAACTGTCTCCTTGGCCACCAATCCCGATTTGACCGCTGTCCGCCATCGCCTGACGCACACGCCCTCCACCGGCGATCAGGGGTGGGAACACCAGCTGGTTCCTTTCCACTCTCCGTTCGCTAGCCCAGGGTTGTTGAGGCACGTGGCAGCCTGACCTGCAGCTGAGAGGAGATAACACAACACGGAGCAGGAATCGAACTTGGGATCTTCCTGGTCTGTGTGACTCAGTACCACAGCGGGCTGTCAGAGTTCTCTCGCATGACGACAATCCAGGGGTATCGGGGACTTCCTGCAGCGCTCCGACAATCGGTGCTTGCTCACTTTACCAGCTCAGCTCTTGCACTAGGAAGGCCTAGATTCTGTCCCCTAGAGGGAGAGGTCGCTGGACTCTGTCTGCGAGGGAGAGGGCATCCCCCGATTTCCATGGCTCCACCATTGGCGGCCGTGCCTTCAGCTGTCTGGACCCTATGCTCTGGAATTCCCTCCCTAAACCTCTCCGCCTCACTCTCCTCCTTTAAGACGTTCCTTAAAACCTACCTCTTTGACCAAGCTTTTGGTCACCTGCCCTAATATCTCCTTATGTGGCTCGGTGTCAAATTTTGTCTGATAATCGTTCCTGTGAGGTGCCTTGGGTGGTGTTGCTACGTTAAAGGCGCTATATAAATGCAAGTGTTGGTGTCTGACTGTCCCGTGCCTTCTCTTGCAGTGGCCATGTACCGGGAGCCATCGCTGCACGAGCTGGTGGAGGAGCCTCCGGACGGCAAGAAGGCCGCTAAGACGGTGGGCGGGACCACGACCATGAACGGCGGGAAGGAGGCACCCCCGAAGATGGGGACGTAGTCGGAGGGCGCCGGCGGCAGCAACAAGGGGGGGGGGGGGGAGGGTGGGGGCACGGGGTGGGAGGGGGAGGGGGCGCAGGGTGGCGATCTTCCCGCCGGGGTGGGGGGGGGAGGGGTGTGGTGTTCCGCGCGGAATGGAGACTGCCTCGACCCAAACCGTCCCGCCAACAAGAAGAGGGCACTAACGGCTGTTGGACACAACTAGAGGAAAACACCCCGCCTAACCCGTGGGTGATCAAAAGCGGCACCCGCTTTGCAGAAGGCATTCTACCATCCTTTTGATACAGGCTGCAACCTTGCCAAGTCTCCACGGCTTGCCGTGCCCGTCTATCGGCAGGAGGGAGGGCGGATTGGGGGGGCCCGGGGAAAGGGGCAGTCGGGCATTAGACGGGTGCAAACCGCGGAGAGATTAGCTTACCTTTCCCCTGCCACCGCCCCCCGCCCCACTCAGGACCATGGCCAACTCCTCCCCTCTGCCTCGGGACCCCGTCCGATGGGGGTTTAGGGGCCGGGACCACACCCCACCCCCCCCACCACCCCAACCCGGCTTCCAGCCTCAGAGACCGACGCTCCGTCACCGCCGCTTCACCGTCTGGCCCTGCCACTGGGCGGTGGGCTTCCCGCTGCGTGGGCGGGCATTGCCAGGGACCAGCATGGCCGCTCCAGCTCCGCCTTCAACATGGGGATAGCAGGAGGCCATTCAGCCCCTCAAGCCTGTTCCGCCATTCAGTGAGATCGTGGCTGATCGGTATCTTAACTCCAGCTTCCTGCCTTGGTTCCCTGAATACACTTACACACAAAAATCAATCTCAGTTTTGAAATTTTCAATTGACCCCCAGCCTCGACAGCTTTTTTAGGGGCGGGCGTTCCAGATTTCCACCACCCTTTGTGTGAAGATCTGCTTCCTGACATCACCCCTGAACAGCCTGGCTCTAATTTTAAGGTTACGCCCCCTTGTTCTGAACTCCCCCCACCAGAGGAAATAGTTTCTCTTTATCCACCCCTTAATCTTCTATACTCAAGGACACACAAGCCCATATCAATCTCAGCTCCAGGCACTGAAGAGTCCTCAGCTACTGGGCAGGCCTGTTTGCAATAAGGTTTGTCACCTTTCATTCCACGGAACAACACAGTCAGGGACTCCCCAGCCCATTATCTACCAGTTTGCAATATGTACTCCCTCAGATAGAAACTTACTGCACAGAATGGGGACTATTCGGCCCATCGTGTCTGGGCCGGCTCTTTTCTAGAACAATCAAAAACCTGCCCCGCTCTCTCCCCATAGCCCTGTATCATTCCCAAACTAATCCCACTTCCCCGCTCTCTCCCCATAGCCCTGTATCAATCACATACTAATCCCACTGCCCCGCTCTCTGCCCATAGCCCTGTATCAATCCCCAAACTAATCCCACTGCCCCACTCTTTCCCCATAGCCCTGTATCAATCCCAAACTAATCCCACTGCCCCGCTCCTCCCCATAGCCCTGTATCAATCCCAAACTAATCCCAATGCCCCGCTTTCTCCCCATCACCCTGTATCAATCGCAAACTAATCCCACTGCCCCGCTCTCTCCCCATAGCCCTGTATCATTCCCAAACTAATCGCACTGCCCCGCTCTCTCCCCATAGCCCTGTATCAATCCCAAACTAATCCTACTGCCCCGCTCTCTCCCCATAGCCCTGTATCAATCCCAAACTAATCCCACTGTCCCGCTCTCTCCCCATAGCCCTTTATCATTCCCAAACTAATCCCACTGCCCCGCTCTCTCCCCATAGCCCTGTATCAATCCTAAACTAATCCCATTGCCCCGCTCTCTCCCCGTAGCCCTGTATCAATCCCAAACTAATCCCACTGCCCCACTCTCTCCCCATAGCCCTGTACCAATCCCAAACGAATCCCACTGCCCCGCTCTCTCCCCATAGCCCTGTATCAATCCCAAACTAATCCCACTGCCCCGCTCTCTCCCCATAGCCCTGTATCAATCCCCAAACTAATCCCATTGCCCCGCTCTCTCCCCATAGCCCTGTATCAATCCCCAAACTAATCCCACTGCCCCGCTCTCACCCCATAGCCCTGTATCAATCCCCAAACTAATCCCACTGCCCCGCTCTCTCCCCATAGCCCTGTATCAATTCTAAACTAATCCCACTGCCCCTCTCTCTCCCCATAGCCCTGTATCAATCCCTAAACTAATCCCACTGCCCCGCTCTCTCCCCATAGCCCTGTATCAATCCCAAACTAATCCCACTGCCCCGCTCTCTCCCCATAGCCCTGTATCAATCCCCAAACTAATCCCACTGCCCGGCACTCTCCCCATAGCCCTGTATCAATCCCAAACTAATCCCACTGCCCCGCTCTCTCCCAATAGCCCTGTATCAATCACCAAACTAATCCCACTGCCCCGCTCTCTCCCCATAGCCCTGTATCAATCCCAAACTAATCCCACTGCCCCACTCTCTCCCCATAGCCCTGTATCAATCCCAAACTAATCCCACTGCCCCGCACTCTCCCCATAGCCCTGTATCAATCCCCAAACTAATCACACTGCCCCGCTCTCTCCCCATAGCGCTGTATCAATCCCAAACTAATCCCACTGCCCCGCTCTCTCCCCATAGCCCTGTATCAATCCCAAACTAATCCCACTGCCCCGCTCTCTCCCCATAGCCCTGTATCAATCCCTAAACTAATCCCACTGCCCCTCTCTCTCCCCATAGCCCTGTATCAATCCCTAAACTAATCCCACTGCCCCGCTCTCTCCCCATAGCCCTGTATCAATCCCAAACTAATCCCACTGCCCCGCTCTCTCCCCATAGCCCTGTATCAATCCCCAAACTAATCCCACTGCCCGGCACTCTCCCCATAGCCCTGTATCAATCCCAAACTAATCCCACTGCCCCGCTCTCTCCCCATAGCCCTGTATCAATCACCAAACTAATCCCACTGCCCCGCTCTCTCCCCATAGCCCTGTATCAATCCGAAACTAATCCCACTGCCCCACTCTCTCCCCATAGCCCTGTATCAATCCCAAACTAATCCCACTGCCCCGCACTCTCCCCATAGCCCTGTATCAATCCCCAAACTAATCACACTGCCCCGCTCTCTCCCCATAGCGCTGTATCAATCCCAAACTAATCCCACTGCCCCGCTCTCTCCCCATAGCCCTGTATCAATCCCAAACTAATCCCACTGCCCCGCTCTCTCCCCATAGCCCTGTATCAATCCCAAACTAATCCCACTGCCCCGCTCTCTCCCCATAGCCCTGGATCAATCCCAAACTAATCCCACTGCCCCGCTCTCTCCCCATAGCACTGTATCAATCCCCAAACTAATCCCATTGCCCTCTGCTCTCCCCATAGCCCTGAATCAATCCCCAAACTAATCCCACTGCCCCGCTCTCACCCCATAGCCCTGTATCAATCCCCTGCCCCGCTCTCTCCCCATAGCCCTGTATCAATCCCCAAACTAATCCCACTGCCCCGCTCTCTCCCCATAGCCCTGTATCAATCATATACTAATCCCACTGCCCCGCTCTCTCCCCATAGCCCTGTATCAATCCCCAAACTAATCCCACTGCCCCGCTCTCTCCCCATAGTCCTCTATCAATCCCAAACTAATCCCACTGCCCCGCTGTCTCCCCATCGCCCTGTATCAATCCCAAACTAATCCCACTGCCCCGCTCTCTCCCCGTAGCCCTGTATCAATCCCAAACTAATCCCACTGCCCCACTCTCTCCCCATAGCCCTGTACCAATCCCAAACGAATCCCACTGCCCCGCTCTCTCCCCATAGCCCTGTATCAATCCCAAACTAATCCCACTGCCCCGCTCTCTCCCCATAGCCCTGTATCAATCCCCAAACTAATCCCATTGCCCCGCTCTCTCCCCATAGCCCTGTATCAATCCCCAAACTAATCCCACTGCCCCGCTCTCACCCCATAGCCCTGTATCAATCCCCAAACTAATCCCACTGCCCCGCTCTCTCCCCATAGCCCTGTATCAATTCTAAACTAATCCCACTGCCCCTCTCTCTCCCCATAGCCCTGTATCAATCCCTAAACTAATCCCACTGCCCCGCTCTCTCCCCATAGCCCTGTATCAATCCCAAACTAATCCCACTGCCCCGCTCTCTCCCCATAGCCCTGTATCAATCCCCAAACTAATCCCACTGCCCGGCACTCTCCCCATAGCCCTGTATCAATCCCAAACTAATCCCACTGCCCCGCTCTCTCCCAATAGCCCTGTATCAATCACCAAACTAATCCCACTGCCCCGCTCTCTCCCCATAGCCCTGTATCAATCCCAAACTAATCCCACTGCCCCACTCTCTCCCCATAGCCCTGTATCAATCCCAAACTAATCCCACTGCCCCGCACTCTCCCCATAGCCCTGTATCAATCCCCAAACTAATCACACTGCCCCGCTCTCTCCCCATAGCGCTGTATCAATCCCAAACTAATCCCACTGCCCCGCTCTCTCCCCATAGCCCTGTATCAATCCCAAACTAATCCCACTGCCCCGCTCTCTCCCCATAGCCCTGTATCAATCCCTAAACTAATCCCACTGCCCCTCTCTCTCCCCATAGCCCTGTATCAATCCCTAAACTAATCCCACTGCCCCGCTCTCTCCCCATAGCCCTGTATCAATCCCAAACTAATCCCACTGCCCCGCTCTCTCCCCATAGCCCTGTATCAATCCCCAAACTAATCCCACTGCCCGGCACTCTCCCCATAGCCCTGTATCAATCCCAAACTAATCCCACTGCCCCGCTCTCTCCCCATAGCCCTGTATCAATCACCAAACTAATCCCACTGCCCCGCTCTCTCCCCATAGCCCTGTATCAATCCGAAACTAATCCCACTGCCCCACTCTCTCCCCATAGCCCTGTATCAATCCCAAACTAATCCCACTGCCCCGCACTCTCCCCATAGCCCTGTATCAATCCCCAAACTAATCACACTGCCCCGCTCTCTCCCCATAGCGCTGTATCAATCCCAAACTAATCCCACTGCCCCGCTCTCTCCCCATAGCCCTGTATCAATCCCAAACTAATCCCACTGCCCCGCTCTCTCCCCATAGCCCTGTATCAATCCCAAACTAATCCCACTGCCCCGCTCTCTCCCCATAGCCCTGGATCAATCCCAAACTAATCCCACTGCCCCGCTCTCTCCCCATAGCACTGTATCAATCCCCAAACTAATCCCATTGCCCTCTGCTCTCCCCATAGCCCTGAATCAATCCCCAAACTAATCCCACTGCCCCGCTCTCACCCCATAGCCCTGTATCAATCCCCTGCCCCGCTCTCTCCCCATAGCCCTGTATCAATCCCCAAACTAATCCCACTGCCCCGCTCTCTCCCCATAGCCCTGTATCAATCATATACTAATCCCACTGCCCCGCTCTCTCCCCATAGCCCTGTATCAATCCCCAAACTAATCCCACTGCCCCGCTCTCTCCCCATAGTCCTCTATCAATCCCAAACTAATCCCACTGCCCCGCTGTCTCCCCATCGCCCTGTATCAATCCCAAACTAATCCCACTGCCCCGCTCTCTCCCCATAGCCCTGTATCAATCCCAAACTAATCCCACTGCCCCGCTCTCTCCCCATTGCCCTGTATCAATCCCAAACTAATCCCACTGCCCCGCTCTCTCCTCATAGCCCTGTATCAATCCCAAACTAATCCCACTGTCCCGCTCTCTCCCCGTAGCCCTGTATCATTCCCAAACTAATCCCACTGCCCCGCGCTCTCCCCATAGCCCTGTATCAATCCCAAACTAATCCCACTGCCCCGCTCTCTCCCCATAGCTCTGTATCAATCCCAAACTAATCCCACTGCCCCGCTCTCTCCTCATAGCCCTGTATCAATCCCAAACTAATCCCACTGCCCCGCTCTCTCCCCATAGCCCTGTAGCAATCCCAAAACTAATCACACTGCCCCGCTCTCTCCCCATAGCCCTGTATCAATCCCAAACTAATCCCACTGCCCCGCTCTCTCCCCATAGCCCTGTATCAATCCCAAACTAATACCACTGCCCCGCTCTCTCCCCATAGCCCTGTATCAATCCCCAAACTAATCCCACTGCCCCGCTCTCTCCCCATAGCCCTGTATCGATCCCCAAACTAATCGCACTGCCCCGCTCTCTCCCCATAGCCCTGTATCAATCCCCAAACTAATCCCACTGCCCCGCTCTCTCCCCATAGCCCTGTAACAATCCTAAACTAATCCCACTGCCCCGCTCTCTCCCCATAGCCCTGTATCAATCCCCAAACTAATCCCACTGCCCCGCTCTCTCCCCATAGCCCTGTAACAATCCAAAACTAATCCCACTGCCCCGCTCTCTCCCCATAGCCCTGTATCAATCCCCAAACTAATCCCACTGCCCCGCTCTCTCCCCATAGTCCTCTATCAATCCCAAACTAATCCCACTGCCCCGCTGTCTCCCCATCGCCCTGTATCAATCCCAAACTAATCCCACTGCCCCGCTCTCTCCCCATAGCCCTGTATCAATCCCAAACTAATCCCACTGCCCCGCTCTCTCCCCATTGCCCTGCATCAATCCCAAACTAATCCCACTGCCCCGCTCTCTCCTCATAGCCCTGTATCAATCCCAAACTAATCCCACTGTCCCGCTCTCTCCCCGTAGCCCTGTATCATTCCCAAACTAATCCCACTGCCCCGCGCTCTCCCCATAGCCCTGTATCAATCCCAAACTAATCCCACTGCCCCGCTCTCTCCCCATAGCCCTGTATCAATCCCAAACTAATCCCACTGCCCCGCTCTCTCCTCATAGCCCTGTATCAATCCCAAACTAATCCCACTGCCCCGCTCTCTCCCCATAGCCCTGTAGCAATCCCCAAACTAATCACACTGCCCCGCTCTCTCCCCATAGCCCTGTATCAATCCCAAACTAATCCCACTGCCCCGCTCTCTCCCCATAGCCCTGTATCAATCCCAAACTAATACCACTGCCCCGCTCTCTCCCCATAGCCCTGTATCAATCCCAAACTAATCCCACTGCCCCGCTCTCTCCCCATAGCCCTGTATCAATCCCCAAACTAATCCCACTGCCCCGCTCTCTCCCCATAGCCCTGTATCGATCCCCAAACTAATCGCACTGCCCCGCTCTCTCCCCATAGCCCTGTATCAATCCCCAAACTAATCCCACTGCCCCGCTCTCTCCCCATAGCCCTGTAACAATCCTAAACTAATCCCACTGCCCCGCTCTCTCCCCATAGCCCTGTATCAATCCCCAAACTAATCCCACTGCCCCGCTCTCTCCCCATAGCCCTGTAACAATCCAAAACTAATCCCACTGCCCCGCTCTCTCCCCATAGCCCTGTATCAATCCCCAAACTAATCCCACTGCCCCGCTCTCTCCCCATAGTCCTCTATCAATCCCAAACTAATCCCACTGCCCCGCTGTCTCCCCATCGCCCTGTATCAATCCCAAACTAATCCCACTGCCCCGCTCTCTCCCCATAGCCCTGTATCAATCCCAAACTAATCCCACTGCCCCGCTCTCTCCCCATTGCCCTGTATCAATCCCAAACTATTCCCACTGCCCCGCTCTCTCCTCATAGCCCTGTATCAATCCCAAACTAATCCCACTGTCCCGCTCTCTCCCCGTAGCCCTGTATCATTCCCAAACTAATCCCACTGCCCCGCGCTCTCCCCATAGCCCTGTATCAATCCCAAACTAATCCCACTGCCCCGCTCTCTCCCCATAGCCCTGTATCAATCCCAAACTAATCCCACTGCCCCGCTCTCTCCTCATAGCCCTGTATCAATCCCAAACTAATCCCACTGCCCCGCTCTCTCCCCATAGCCCTGTAGCAATCCCCAAACTAATCACACTGCCCCGCTCTCTCCCCATAGCCCTGTATCAATCCCAAACTAATCCCACTGCCCCGCTCTCTCCCCATAGCCCTGTATCAATCCCAAACTAATCCCACTGCCCCGCTCTCTCCCCATAGCCCTGTATCAATCCCCAAACTAATCCCACTGCCCCGCTCTCTCCCCATAGCCCTGTATCGATCCCCAAACTAATCGCACTGCCCCGCTCTCTCCCCATAGCCCTGTATCAATCCCCAAACTAATCCCACTGCCCCGCTCTCTCCCCATAGCCCTGTAACAATCCTAAACTAATCCCACTGCCCCGCTCTCTCCCCATAGCCCTGTATCAATCCCCAAACTAATCCCACTGCCCCGCTCTCTCCCCATAGCCCTGTAACAATCCAAAACTAATCCCACTGCCCCGCTCTCTCCCCATAGCCCTGTATCAATCCCAAACTAATCCCACTGCCCCGCTCTCTCCCCATAGCCCTGTATCAATCCCAAACTAATCCCACTGCCCCGCTCTCTCACCATAGCCCTGTATCAATCCCAAACTAATCCCACTGCCCCGCTCTCTCCCCATAGCCCTGTATCAATCCCCAAACTAATCCCACTGCCCCGCTCTCTCCCCATAGCCCTGTATCGATCCCCAAACTAATCCCACTGCCCCGCTCGCTCCCCATAGCCCTGTATCAATCCCCAAACTAATCCCACTGTCCCGCTCTCTCCCCATAGCCCTGTAACAATCCGAAACTAATCCCACTGCCCCGCTCTCTCCCCATAGCCCTGTATCAATCCCCAAACTAATCCCACTGCCCCGCTCTCTCCCCATAGCCCTGTAACAATCCAAAACTAATCCCACTGCCTCGCTCTCTCCCCATAGCCCTGTATCAATCCCAAACTAATCCCACTGCCCCGCTCTCTCCCCATAGCCCTGGTTCAATCCCAAACTAATCCCACTACCCCGCTCTCTCCCCATAGACCTGTATCAATCCTAAACTAATCCCACTGCCCCGCTGTCTCCCCATCACCCTGTATCAATCCCAAATTAATCCCACTACCCCGCTCTCTCCCCAAAGCCCTGTATCAATCCCAAACTAATCCCACTGCCCCGCTCTCTCCCCATAGCCCTGTATCAATCCCAAACTAATCCTACTGCCCCGCTCTCTCCCCATAGCCCTGTATCAATCCCAAACTAATCCCACTGTCCCGCTCTCTCCCCATAGCCCTGTATCATTCCCAAACTAATCCCACTGCCCCGCTCTCTCCCCATAGACCTGTATCAATCCCAAACTAATCCCACTGCCCCGCACTCTCCCCATAGCCCTGTATCAATCCCTAAACTAATCCCACTGCCCCGCTCTCTCCCCATAGCCCTGTATCAATCCCAAACTAATCCCACTGCCCCGCTCTCTCCCCATAGCCCTGTATCAATCCCAAACTAATCCCACTGCCCCGCTCTCTCCCCATAGCCCTGTATCAATCCCCAAACTAATCCCATTGCCCTGTGCTCTCCCCATAGCCCTGAATCAATCCCCAAACTAATCCCACTGCCCCGCTCTCTCCCCATAGCCCTGTATCAATCCCCTGCCCCGCTCTCTCCCCATAGCCCTGCATCAATCCCCAAACTAATCCCACTGCCCCGCTCTCTCCCCATAGCCCTGTATCATTCCCAAACTAATCCCACTGCCCCGCGCTCTCCCCATAGCCCTGTATCAATCCCAAACTAATCCCACTGCCCCGCTCTCTCCCCATAGCCCTGCATCAATCCCAAACTAATCCCACTGCCCCGCTCTCTCCCCATAGCCCTGTAGCAATCCCCAAACTAATCACACTGCCCCGCTTTCTCCCCATAGCCCTGTATCAATCCCAAACTAATCCCACTACCCCGCTCTCTCCCCATAGCCCTGTATCAATCCCAAACTAATCCCACTGCCCCGCTCTCTCCCCATAGCCCTGTATCAATCCCAAACTAATCCCACTGCCCCGCTCTCTCCCCATAGCCCTGTATCAATCCCCAAACTAATCCCACTGCCCTGCTCTCTCCCCATAGACCTGTATCGATCCCCAAACTAATCCCACTGCCCCGCTCTCTCCCCATAGCCCTGTATCAATCCCCAAACTAATCCCACTGCCCCGCTCTCTCCCCATAGCCCTGTATCAATCCCCAAACTAATCCCACTGCCCCGCTCTCTCCCCATAGCCCTGTAACAATCCTAAACTAATCCCACTGCCCCGCTCTCTCCCCATAGCCCTGTATCAATCCCCAAGCTAATCCCACTGCCCCGCTCTCTCCCCATAGCCCTGTAACAATCCAAAACTAATCCGACTGCCCCGCTCTCTCCCCATAGCCCTGCATCAATCCCAAACTAATCCCACTGCCCCGCTCTCTCCCCATAGCCCTGTATCAATCCCAAACTAATCCCACTGCCCCGCTCTCTCCCCAGAGCCCTGTATCAATCCCAAACTAATCCCACTGCCCCGCTCTCTCCCCATAGCCCTGTATCAATCCCCAAACTAATCCCACTGCCCCGCTCTCTCCCCATAGCCCTGTATCGATCCCCAAACTAATCCCACTGCCCCGCTCTCTCCCCATAGCCCTGTATCAATCCCCAAACTAATCCCACTGCCCCGCTCTCTCCCCATAGCCCTGTAACAATCCTAAACTAATACCACTGCCCCGCTCTCTCCCCATAGCCCTGTAACAATCCCCAAACTAATCCCACTGCCCCGCTCTCTCCCCATAGCCCTGTAACAATCCAAAACTAATCCCACTGCCCCGCTCTCTCCCCATAGCCCTGTATCAATCCCAAACTAATCCCACTGCCCCGCTCTCTCCCCATAGCCCTGGTTCAATCCCAAACTAATCCCACTACCCCGCTCTCTCCCCACAGACGTGTATCAATCCTAAACTAATCCCACTGCCCCGCTGTCTCCCCATCACCCTGTATCAATCCCAAACTAATCCCACTACCCCGCTCTCTCCCCAAAGCCCTGTATCAATCCCAAACTAATCCCACTGCCCCGCTCTCTCCCCATAGCCCTGTATCATTCCCAAACTAATCCCACTGCCCCGCTCTCTCCCCATAGCCCTGTATCAATCCCAAACTAATCCCACTGCCCCGCTCTCTCCCTTTAGCCCTGTATCAATCCCAAACTAATCCCACTGTCCTGCTCTCTCCCCATAGCCCTGTATCATTCCCAAACTAATCCCACTGCCCCGCTCTCTCCCCATAGCCCTGTATCAATCCCAATCTAATCCCACTGCCCCGCTCTCTCCCCATAGCCCTGTATCAATCCCAAACTAATCCCACTGCCCCGCTCTCTCCCCATAGCCCTGTATCAATCCCAAACTAATCCCACTGCCCCGCGCTCTCCCCGTAGCCCTGTATCAATCCTAAACTAATCCCACTGCCCCACTCTCTGCCCCATAACCCTGTATCAATCCCAAACTAATCCCACTGCCCCGCTCTCTCCCCATAGCCCTGTATCAATCCCAAACTAATCCCACTGCCCCGCTCTCTCCCCAGAGCCCTGTATCAATCCCAAACTAATCCCACTGCCCCGCTCTCTCCCCATAGCCCTGTATCAATCCCCAAACTAATCCCACTGCCCCGCTCTCTCCCCATAGCCCTGTATCGATCCCCAAACTAATCCCACTGCCCCGCTCTCTCCCCATAGCCCTGTATCAATCCCCAAACTAATCCCACTGCCCCGCTCTCTCCCCATAGCCCTGTAACAATCCTAAACTAATACCACTGCCCCGCTCTCTCCCCATAGCCCTGTAACAATCCCCAAACTAATCCCACTGCCCCGCTCTCTCCCCATAGCCCTGTAACAATCCAAAACTAATCCCACTGCCCCGCTCTCTCCCCATAGCCCTGTATCAATCCCAAACTAATCCCACTGCCCCGCTCTCTCCCCATAGCCCTGGTTCAATCCCAAACTAATCCCACTACCCCGCTCTCTCCCCACAGACGTGTATCAATCCTAAACTAATCCCACTGCCCCGCTGTCTCCCCATCACCCTGTATCAATCCCAAACTAATCCCACTACCCCGCTCTCTCCCCAAAGCCCTGTATCAATCCCAAACTAATCCCACTGCCCCGCTCTCTCCCCATAGCCCTGTATCATTCCCAAACTAATCCCACTGCCCCGCTCTCTCCCCATAGCCCTGTATCAATCCCAAACTAATCCCACTGCCCCGCTCTCTCCCTTTAGCCCTGTATCAATCCCAAACTAATCCCACTGTCCTGCTCTCTCCCCATAGCCCTGTATCATTCCCAAACTAATCCCACTGCCCCGCTCTCTCCCCATAGCCCTGTATCAATCCCAATCTAATCCCACTGCCCCGCTCTCTCCCCATAGCCCTGTATCAATCCCAAACTAATCCCACTGCCCCGCTCTCTCCCCATAGCCCTGTATCAATCCCAAACTAATCCCACTGCCCCGCGCTCTCCCCGTAGCCCTGTATCAATCCTAAACTAATCCCACTGCCCCACTCTCTGCCCCATAACCCTGTATCAATCCCAAACTAATCCCACTGCCCCGCTCTCTCCCCATAGCCCTGTATCAATCCTAAACTAATCCCACTGCCCCGCTCTCTCCCCGTAGTCCTGTATCAATCCTGAACTAATCCCACTGCCCACTCGCTCCCCATAGCCCTGTATCAATCCCCAAACTAATCCCACTGCCCCGCTCACTACCCATAGCTCTGTATCAATTCCAAACTAATCCCACTGCCCCGCTCTCTCCACATTGCCCTGTATCAATCCTAAACTAATCCCACTGCCCCGTTCTCTCCCCATAGGCCTGTATCAATCCCAAACTAATCCCACTGCCCCTGCTCTCTCCCCATAGCCCTGTATCAATCCCCAAACTAATCCCACTGCCCCGCTCTCTCCCTATCGCCCTGTATCAATCCCCAAACTAATCCCACTGCCCCTGCTCTCTCCGTATAGCCCTGTATCAATCCCCAAACTAATCCCACTGCCCCGCTCTCGCCCCATCGCCCTGTATCAATCCCCAAACTAATCCCACTGCCCCGCTCTCTGCCCATAGCCCTGTATCAATCCCAAACTAATCCCACTTCCCCGCTCTCTCCCCATAGCCCTGTATCAATCCCAAACTAATCCCTCTGGCCCGCTCTCTGCCCATAGCCCTGTATCAATCCCCAAACTAATCCCACTGCCCCGCTCTCTCCCCATAGCCCTGTATCATTCCCAAACTAATCCCACTGCCCCGCTCTCTGCCCATAGCCCTGTATCAATCCCAAACTAATCCCACTGCCCCGCTCTCTGCCCATAGCCCTGTATCAATCCCAAACTAATCCCCCTGCCCCGCACTCTGCCCATAGCCCTGTATCAATCCCAAACTAATCTCACTGCCCCACTCTCTCCCCATAGCCCTGTATTAATCCCCAAACTAATCCCACTGCCCCGCTCTCTCCCCATAGCTCTGTATCAATCCCCAAACTAATCCCACTGCCCCGCTCCATCCTCATAGCCCTGTATTAATCCCAAACGAATCCCACTGCCCCACTCTCTCCCCATAGCCCTGTGTCAATCCCAAACTAATCCCACTGCCCCCGCTCTCTCCCCATAGCCCTGTATCAATCCCCAAACTAATCCCACTGCCCCGCTCTCCCCCCATTGCCCTGTATCAATCCCCAAACTAATCCCACTGCCCCGCTCTCTCTCCGTAGCCCTGTATCAATCCTAAACTAATCCCACTGCCCCGCTCTCCCTATAGCCCTGTATCAACCCCCAAACTAATCCCACTGCCCCACTCTCTCCCCGTAGCCCTGTATCAATCCCAAACTAATCCCACTGCCCCGCTCTCTCCCCATAGCCCTGTATCAATCCCAAACTAATCCCACTGCCCCGCTCTCTCCCCATAGCCCTGTATCAATCCCAAACTAATCCCACTGCCCCGCTCTCTCCCCATAGCCCTGTATCAATCCCCAAACTAATCCCACTGCCCCGCTCTCTCCCCATAGCCCTGTATCGATCCCCAAACTAATCCCACTGCCCCGCTCTCTCCCCATAGCCCTGTATCAATCCCCAAACTAATCCCACTGCCCCGCTCTCTCCCCATAGCCCTGTAACAATCCTAAACTAATCCCACTGCCCCGCTCTCTCCCCATAGCCCTGTATCAATCCCCAAACTAATCCCACTGCCCCGCTCTCTCCCCATAGCCCTGTAACAATCCAAAACTAATCCCACTGCCCCGCTCTCTCCCCATAGCCCTGTATCAATCCCAAACTAATCCCACTGCCCCGCTCTCTCCCCATAGCCCTGGTTCAATCCCAAACTAATCCCACTGCCCCGCTCTCTCCCCATAGACCTGTATCAATCCTAAACTAATCCCACTGCCCCGCTGTCTCCCCATCACCCTGTATCAATCCCAAACTAATCCCACTACCCCGCTCTCTCCCCATAGCCCTGTATCATTCCCAAACTAATCCCACTGCCCCGCTCTCTCCCCATAGCCCTGTATCATTCCCAAACTAATCCCACTGCCCCGCTCTCTCCCCATAGCCCTGTATCAATCCCAAACTAATCCCACTGTCCTGTTCTCTCCCCATAGCCCTGTATCATTCCCAAACTAATCCCACTGCCCCGCTCTCTCCCCATAGCCCTGTATCAATCCCAATCTAATCCCACTGCCCCGCTCTCTCCCCATAGCCCTGTATCAATCCCAAACTAATCCCACTGCCCCGCTCTCTCTCCATAGCCCTGTATCAATCCCAAACTAATCCCACTGCCCCGCGCTCTCCCCGTAGCCCTGTATCAATCCTAAACTAATCCCACTGCCCCACTCTCTGCCCCATAACCCTGTATCAATCCCAAACTAATCCCACTGCCCCGCTCTCTCCCCATTGCCCTGTATCAATCCTAAACTAATCCCACTGCCCCACTCTCTCCCCGTAGTCCTGTATCAATCCTAAACTAATCCCACTGCCCACTCTCTCCCCATAGCCCTGTATCAATCCCCAAACTAATCCCACTGCCCCGCTCTCTACCCATAGCTCTGTATCAATTCCAAACTAATCCCACTGCCCCGCTCTCTCCACATTGCCCTGTATCAATCCTAAACTAATTCCACTGCCCCGTTCTCTCCCCATAGGCCTGTATCAATCCCCAAACTAATCCCACTGCCCCGCTCTCTGCCCATAGCCCTGTATCAATCCCCAAACTTATCCTACTGCCCCGCTCTCTCCCTATCGCCCTGTATCAATCCCCAAACTAATCCCACTGCCCCTGCTCTCTCCGCATAGCCCTGTATCAATCCTCAAACTAATCCCACTGCCCCGCTCTCGCCCCATCGCCCTGTATCAATCCCCAAACTAATCCCACTGCCCCGCTCTCTGCCCATAGCCCTGTATCAATCCCAAACTAATCCCACTTCCCCGCTCTCTCCCCATAGCCCTGTATGAATCCCAAACTAATCCCTCTGGCCCGCTCTCTGCCCATAGCCCTGTATCAATCCCCAAACTAATCCCACTGCCCCGCTCTCTCCCCATAGCCCTGTATCATTCCCAAACTAATCCCACTGCCCTGCTCTCTGCCCATAGCCCTGTATCAATCCCAAACTAATCCCACTGCCCCGCTCTCTGCCCATAGCCCTGTATCAATCCCAAACTAATCCCCCTGCCCCGCACTCTGCCCATAGCCCTGTATCAATCCCAAACTAATCCCACTGCCCCGCTCTCTGCCCATAGCCCTGTATCAATCCCCAAACTAATCCCACTGCCCCGCTCTCTCCCCATAGCCCTGTATCATTCCCAAACTAATCCCACTGCCCCACTCTCTCCCCATAGCCCTGTATTAATCCCCAAACTAATCCCACTGCCCCGTTCTCTCCCCATAGCTCTGTATCAATCCCCAAACTAATCCCACTGCCCCGCTCCATCCTCATAGCCCTGTATTAATCCCAAACTAATCCCACTGCCCCACTCTCTCCCCATAGCCCTGTGTCAATCCCAAACTAATCCCACTGCCCCCGCTCTCTCCCCATAGCCCTGTATCAATCCCCAAACTAATCCCACTGCCCCGCTCTCCCCCCATAGCCCTGTATCAATCCCCAAACTAATCCCACTGCCCCGCTCTCTCTCCGTAGCCCTGTATCAATCCTAAACTAATCCCACTGCCCCGCTCTCCCTATAGCCCTGTATCAATCCCCAAACTAATCCCACTGCCCCACTCTCTCCCCGTAGCCCTGTATCAATCCCAAACTAATCCCACTGCCCCGCTCTCTCCCCATAGCCCTGTATCAATCCCAAACTAATCCCACTGCCCCGTTCTCTCCCCGTAGCCCTGTATCAATCACAAACTAATCCCACTGCCCCGCTCTCTCCCCGTAGCCCTGTATCAATCACAAACTAATCCCACTGCCCCGCTCTCTCCCCATTGCCCTGTATCAATCCCAAACTAATCCCACTGCCCCGCTCTCTCCCCATTGCCCTGTATCAATCCCAAACTAATCCCACTGCCCCGTTCTCTCCCCGTAGCCCTGAATCCATCCCAAACTAATCCCACTGCCCCAACCACCCTCTGTGCAAAGAAATCTCCCTTATCCTCTCTCCTCACTGTCTTAGAGACACTTTTAAATTGGCGACCACCTCGTTACTGACTCCCTAACCAGAGGAAATAATCTCTCCCTACCCGGACTATCAAAACTCTTTGTAATTATAAAAGGCTGATTGAATCTCCTCTTAGCCTTCTGTGCTCCGGTACAATCAATCCCAGTATCCCCAGTCTCTCCCAATGTACTGTCCCTGGCATCGTCAGTCAACAAGGGTTCCAACAGTGTCTGAATGATACAGCATGGAAGGAGGCCATTCGGCCCATCGAGCCTGTGCCGGCTCTTTGAAAGAGCCATCCAATCAGTCCCACTCTCCCCTTGCTGTTTCCCCTGCAAAGTTTTTTTCCTTTTCGAGTATATATCCAATTCCTTTTTGAAGGCTAATATAGAATCTGCTTCCAGGCAGCACGTTCCAGATCACAACGTCCCGCTGCGCCAAAAGAAACATTTCTCCTCATCTCCCCCGCTGGTTCTTTTGCCAGTTACCTGAAATCGGTGTCATAAGAACATAAGAAATAGGAGCAGGAGTAGGCCATTCGGCCCTTCGAGCCTGCTCCGCCATTCAATGAGATCATGGCTGATCTTCTGCCTCAACTCCATTCACCGGCCCTATCGCCATATCCCTTGATGCCCTTACTAGTCAGAAATCTATCGACTTCTGTTTTGAATATACCCAATGACTGAGCCTCCACAGCCCTCTGGGGTAGAGAATTCCAAAGATTCACCACCCTCTGTGTGAAGAAATTTCTTCTAATCTCAGTCCTGAATGGCCTACCCTTTATCCTGAGGCTGTGGCCCCTGGTTCTAAACTCCCCAGCCAAGGGAAACATTCTCCCAGCATCCACCCTATCAAGCCCTGTAATAATTTTGTATACTTCAATGAGATCACCTCTCATTCTTCTGCATTCTAGAGAATACAGGCCTAGTTTACTCAATCTCTTCTCATACGACAGTCCCGCCATCCCCTCTGGTTACTGATCCCTCCTGCCTCTGCAAACTGTTTCTGCATCCTGTACCCATAATTTAACCCTCTAAGTCCCGGGGGAATGGGAGGGGTGGGGGAGGGTGGGGGCGGGAGGGAGGTAAATGTTTGAGACGCATGCACTAGACTGCATGTTTGTGTGTGTGTGTGTGTGTGTGTGTGTGTGTGGAGATACTGGGCCCTGCTCTGTTGAACGGCTTATACCATCCTAAGTGAAGACTCAGGCAATTGGACTGGCGTGGCCTGGGTGTGGTTTAACGGTATATTATTCCGATCTGATTTCCTTCAGTGACTGGGGCCCTTAATAATCAGCCTTTGGGGCCAAAGGCTGAAGCTAGGTCTGCTGTTATACCTCACAGGGTCTCTTGAGTCTTATTCAATAGCCTGGCGGGAATGTCAATGATGTCACAGGAGGGGCAGCCTTTTTTTAAAACGATATATATATATATATATATGTATATATTTATTCTGAATGTATTTATTTTTCTTACAAACCTACCCGTACATGTGGTGTAAATAAAATAGCAGCCTCATGTGGGGGTGTGGCCAAGCAGAACATTCTAGATGCTTCCTCATTGATATCGCGCTCTTTCGGCCTACTTATTGGTTTTCCTGTTCAATCATAGAATCACAGAAATTTACAGCATGGAAGGAGGCCATTCGGCCCATCGTGTCCGTGCCGGCCGACAAAGAGCGAACGAGCCTAATCCCACTTTCCAGCTCTTGGTCCGTAGCCCTGTAGGTTCTGTCACTTCAAGTGCATATCCAAGTACTTTTTAAATGTGATCAGGGTTTCTGCCTCGACCACCCTTTCAGGCCGTGAGTTCCAGACCCCCACCACCCTCTGGGTGAAAAAAGCTCTCCTCAACTCCCCTCTAATCCTTCAACCAATTACTTTAAATCTCTGCCCCCTGGTTATTGACCTCTCTGCTAGGAGAAATAGGTCCTTCCTATCCACTCTATCTATCATCATTTTATACACCTCAATTAGGTCTCTCCTCAGCCTCCTCTGTTCCAAAGAAAACAACCCCAGCCTCTCCAAACTTTCCTCATAGCTAAAGTTCCCCAGTCCCTGCAACATCCTGGTAAATCTCCTCTGTACCCTCTCTAGTGCGATCACCTCCTTCCTGTAATGTGGTGACCAGAACTGCACGCAGTATTCTAGCTGTGGCCTAACTAGTGTTTTATACAGTTCAAGCATAACTTCCCTGCTCTTGTATTCTGTGCCTCGGCTAATAAAGGCAAATATCCTATATGCCATCTTAACCATCTTATCTACCTGTCCTGCTACCTTCAGGGATCTGTGGACATGCACTCCAAGGTCCCTCTGATCTTCTGCACTTCTCAGTGTCCTACCATTTATTGTGTATTCCCTTGCCTTGTTAGCCCAATCCAAATGCATTACCTCACACTTCTCCGGCTTGAATTCCATTTGCCACTGTTCTGCCCACCTGACCAGTCCACTGATATCTTCCTGCAGTCTGCAGCTTTCTTCATCATTATCAACCACACGGCCAATTTTAGTATCATCTGCAAACCCCTTAATCATACTTCCTCCATTCAAGTCCAAATCATTGATATATACCACAAATGTCTTGGCCTCTTGAACGGCATTGGTCACAGTGCAGTCACGTGACATGGATCGACGCCCGCTGGTTCGCTGGCGAAGAGACGGTTGCCGGCTCACCTTCGACCTTTGGTGCTTCCCAATGAAGACTCTTCCGCCAATGCACCAGGACCACCGCGCTCTTTTTACCTCTGATCTCACAAGGTCGCCTGGTGGAAGAACTCTCCAGAACCGACTGGGGTTGAAATGCCGTTTACAGGTGTGTAACCGATAGCGAAGGAGGTGACGTATAATTAACTCCTCTGCCCCGCGTTCCCGACGATTACACATGTCCTCAGGCAGAATATGGGCACCCAAACACGGTCCTGGCACTGAGTCATTGAAGCAAAGCTATATCGGTGTCGGCCTTGGCTGCCATGATTCCTAACATCACAACAGTTCACTGGTTGTGAATTGCTTTGTGTTGAAGGTTGAACATAAGAACCATAAGAAATAGGAGCAGGAGTAGGCCATATGACCCCTCGAGCCTGTCCGCCATTCAATAAGCTCATGGCTGATCCTTGACCTCAACGCCACTTTCCCGCCCGATCCCCATATGCCTTGAGGTGAATAGCACGACATAAGTTATTCTGCTACCAAACATTTGCAGGTGGCCTAATTGCATTTTTCAACTGCCTGAAGAAAAACCCCAGAGTTTTAGCCCACGGGAGGGGACATGGGATTAATTGGTTCACTTCCGTGTTCCCAGTTATTCCCCCACCTTTCCCACAGGTGTCAGACACTGACTCTCACTGGGAGACAGTCCCACATGTGTCAGACACTGACTCTCACTGGGAGACAGTCCCACAGGTGTCAGACACTGACTCTCACTGAGGACAGTCCCACAGGTGTCAGACACTGACTCTCACTGGGAGACAGTCCCACAGGTGACAGACACTGACTCTCACTGGGAGACAGTCCCACAGGTGTCAGACGCTGACTCTCACTGGGAGACAGTCCCACAGGTGTCAGACACTGACTCTCACTGGGAGACAGTCCCACATGTGTCAGACACTGACTCTCACTGGGAGACAGTCCCACAGGTGTCAGACACTGACTCTCACTGGGAGACAGTCCCACAGGTGTCAGGCACTGACTCTCACTGGGAGACAGTCCCACAGGTGTCAGACACTGACTCTCACTGGGAGACAGTCCCACAGGTGTCAGACACTGACTCTCACTGGGAGACAGTCCCACAGGTGTCAGACACTGACTCTCACTGGGAGACAGTCCCACAGATGTCAGACACTGACTCTCACTGGGAGACAGTCCCACAGGTGTCAGACATTGACTCTCACTGAGGACAGTCCCACAGGTGTCAGACACTGACTCTCACTGGGAGACAGTCCCACAGGTGACAGACACTGACTCTCACTGGGAGACAGTCCCACACGTGACAGACACTGACTCTCACTGGGACACAGTCCCACAGTGTCAGACACTGACTCTCGCTGGGAGACAGTCCCACAGGTGTCAGACACTGACTCTCACTGGGAGACAGTCCCACAGGTGTCAGACACTGACTCTCACTGGGGGACAGTCCCACAGTGTCAGACACTGACTCTCACTGGGAGACAGTCCCACAGGTGTCAGACACTGACTCTCACTGGGAGACAGTCCCACAGGTGCCAGACACTGACTCTCACTGGGAGACAGTCCCACAGGTGACAGACACTGACCCTCACTGGGAGACAGTCCCACAGGTGTCAGACACTGACTCTCACTGGGAGACAGTCCCACAGGTGTCAGACACTGACTCTCACTGGGAGACAGTCCCACAGGTGACAGACACTGACTCTCACTGGGAGACAGTCCCACAGGTGTCAGACACTGACTCTCACTGGGAGACAGTCCCACAGGTGTCAGACACTGACTCTCACTGGGAGACAGTCCCACAGGTGTCAGACACTGACTCTCACTGGGAGACAGTCCCACAGGTGTCAGACACTGACTCTCACTGGGAGACAGTCCCACAGGTGACAGACACTGACTCTCACTGGGAGACAGTCCCACAGGTGTCAGACACTGACTCTCCCTGGGAGACAGTCCCACAGGTGTCAGACACTGACTGTCACTGGGAGACAGTCCCACAGGTGTCAGACACTGACTCTCACTGGGAGACAGTCCCACAGGTGTCAGACACTGAGTCTCACTGATAGACAGTCCCACAGGTGTCAGACACTGACTCTCACTGGGAAACAGTCCCACAGGTGTCAGACACTGACTCTCACTGGGCGACAGTCCCACAGGTGTCAGACACTGACTCTCACTGGGAGACAGTCCCACAGCTGTCAGACACTGACTCTCACTGGGCGACAGTCCCACAAGTGTCAGACACTGACTCTCACTGGGAGACAGTCCCACAGGTGTCAAACACTGACTCTCACTGGGAAACAGTCCCACAGGTGTCAGACACTGACTCTCACTGGGCGACAGTCCCACAGGTTTCAGACACTGACTCTCACTGGGAGACAGTCCCACAGGTGTCAGACACTGACTCTCACTGGGAGACAGTCCCACAGGTGTCAGACACTGACTCTCACTGGGAGACAGTCCCACAGGTGTCAGACACTGACTCTCACTGGGAGACAGTCCCACAGGTGTCAGACACTGACTCTCACTGGGAGACAGTCCCACAGGTGTCAGACACTGACTCTCACTGAGGACAGTCCCACATGTGTCAGACACTGACTCTCACTGGGAGACAGTCCCACAGGTGTCAGACACTGACTCTCACTGGGAGACAGTCCCACAGGTGACAGACACTGACTCTCACTGGGAGACAGTCCCACAGGTGTCAGACACTGACTCTCACTGGGAGACAGTCCCACAGGTGTCAGACACTGACTCTCCCTGGGAGACAGTCCCACATGTGTCAGACACTGACTCTCACTGGGAGACAGTCCCACAGGTGTCAGACACTGACTCTCACTGGGAGACAGTCCCACAGGTGACAGACACTGACACTCACTGGGAGACAGTCCCACAGGTGTCAGATACTGACTCTCACTGGGAGACAGTCCCACAGGTGTCAGACACTGACTCTCCCTGGGAGACAGTCCCACATGTGTCAGACACTGACTCTCACTGGGAGACAGTCCCACAGGTGTCAGACACTGACTCTCACTGGGAGACAGTCCCCCAGGTGACAGACACTGACACTCACTGGGAGACAGTCCCACAGGTGTCAGACACTGACTCTCACTGGGAGACAGTCCCACAGGTGTCAGACACTGACTCTCGCTGGGAGACAGTCCCACAGGTGTCAGACACGGACTCTCACTGGGAGACAGTCCCACAGGTGTCAGACACTGACTCTCACTGGGAGACAGTCCCACAGGTGTCAGACACTGACTCTCACTGGGAGACAGTCCCACAGGTGTCAGACACTGACTCTCACTGGGAGACAGTCCCACAGGTGTCAGACACTGACTCTCACTGGGAGACAGTCCCACAGGTGTCAGACACTGACTCTCACTGGGAGACCGTCCCAAAGGTGACAGACACTGATTCTCACTGGGAAACAGTCCCACAGGTGACAGACACTGACTCTCACTGGGAGACATTCCCACAGGTGACAGACACTGACTCTCACTGGGAGACAGTCCCACATGTGTCAGACACTGACTCTCACTGGGAGACAGTCCCACATGTGTCAGACACTGACTCTCACTGGGAGACAGTCCCACAGGTGTCAGACACTGACTCTCACTGGGAGACAGTCCCACATGTGTCAGACACTGACTCTCACTGGGAGACAGTCCCACATGTGTCAGACACTGACTCTCACTGGGAGACATTCCCACAGGTGTCAGACACTGACTCTCACTGGGAGACAGTCCCACAGGTGTCAGACACTGACTTTCACTGGGAGACAGTCCCACAGGTGTCAGACACTGACTCTCACTGGGAGACAGTCCCACATGTGTCAGACACTGACTCTCACTGGGAGACCGTCCCAAAGGTGACAGACACTGACTCTCACTGGGAGACAGTCCCACAGGTAACAGACACTGAATCTCACTGGGAGACAGTCCCACATGTGTCAGACACTGACTCTCACTGGGAGACATTCCCACAGGTGTCAGACACTGACTCTCACTGGGAGACCGTCCCACAGGTGTCAGACACTGACTCTCACTGGGAGACAGTCCCACAGGTGTCAGACACTGACTCTCACTGGGAGACAGTCCCACATGTGTCAGACACTGACTCTCACTGGGAGACCGTCCCAAAGGTGACAGACACTGACTCTCACTGGGAGACAGTCCCACAGGTGACAGACACTGAATCTCACTGGGAGACAGTCCACAGGTGTCAGACACTGACTCTCACTGGGACACAGTCCCACAGGTGTCAGACACTGACTCTCACTGGGAGACAGTCCCACAGGTGTCAGACACTGACTCTCACTGGGAGAGAGTCCCACAGGTGTCAGACACTGACTGTCACTGGGAGACAGTCCCACAGGTGTCAGACACTGACTCTCACTGGGAGACAGTCCCACAGGTGTCAGACACTGACTCTCACTGAGGACAGTCCCACAGGTGTCAGACACTGACTCTCACTGGGAGACAGTCCCACAGGTGTCAGACACTGACTCTCACTGAGAGACAGTCCCACAGGTGTCAGACACTGACTCTCACTGGGAGACAGTCCCACAGGTGTCAGACACTGACTCTCACTGGGAGACAGTCGCACAGTGTCAGACACTGACTCTCACTGGGAGACAGTCCCACAGGTGTCAGACACTGACTCTCACTGGGAGACAGTCGCACAGGTGTCAGACACTGACTCTCACTGGGAGACAGTCCCACAGGTGTCAGACATTGACTCTCACTGGGAGACAGTCCCACAGGTGTCAGACACTGACTCTCACTGGGAGACAGTCCCACAGGTGTCTGACACTGACTCTCACTGGGAGACAGTCCCACAGGTGTCAGACACTGACTCTCACTGGGACACAGTCCCACAGGTGTCAGACACTGACTCTCACTGGGAAACAGTCCCACACGTGACAGACACTGACTCTCACTGGGAGAAAGTTGAACAGGTGTCAGACACTGAGTCTCACTGGGAGACAGTCCCACAGGTGTCAGACACGGACTCTCAATGAGGTCAGTCCCACAGGTGTCAGACACTGACTCTCACTGGGAGACAGTCGCACAGGTGTCAGACACTGACTCTCATTGGGAGACAGTCCCACAGGTGTCAGACACTGACTCTCACTGGGAGACAGTCCCACAGGTGTCAGACACTGACTCTCACTGGGAGACAGTTGAACAGGTGTCAGACACTGACTTTCACTGGGAGACAGTCCCACAGGTGTCAGACACTGACTCTCACTGGGAGACAGTCCAACAGGTGTCAGACACTGACTCTCACTGGGAGACAGTCCCACACGTGACAGACACTGACTCTCACTGGGAGACAGTTGAACAGGTGTCAGACACTGACTTTCACTGGGAGACAGTCCCACAGGTGTCAGACACTGACTCTCACTGGGAGACAGTCCAACAGGTGTCAGACACCGACTCTCACTGGGAGACAGTCCAACATGTGTCAGACACTGACTCTCACTGGGAGACAGTCCCACAGGTGTCAGACACTGACTCTCACTGGGAGACAGTCCAACAGGTGTCAGACACCGACTCTCACTGGGAGACAGTCCCACAGGTGTCAGACACTGACTCTCACTGGGAGACAGTCCCACAGGTGTCAGACACTGACTGTCACTGGGAGACAGTCCCACAGGTGTCAGACACCGACTCTCACTGGGAGACAGTCCCACAGGTTTCAGACACTGACTCTCACTGGGAGACAGTCCCACAGGTGTCAGACACTGACTCTCACTGGGAGACAGTCCCACAGGTGTCAGACACTGACTCTCACTGAGGACAGTCCCACAGGTGTCAGACACTGACTCTCACTGGGAGTCAGTCCCACAGGTGTGTGACACTGACTCTCACTGGGAGACAGTCCCACAGGTTTCAGACACTGAATCTCACTGGGAGACAGTCCACAGGTGTCAGACACTGACTCTCACTGGGAGGCAGTCCCACAGGTGTCAGACACTGACTCTCACTGGGAGACAGTCCCACAGGTGTCAGACACCGACTCTCACTGGGAGACAGTCCCACAGGTGTCAGACACTGACTCTCACTGGGAGACTGTCCCACAGGTGTCAGACACTGACTCTCACTGGGAGACAGTCCCACAGGTGTCAGACACCGACTCTCACTGGGAGACAGTCCCACAGGTGTCAGACACTGACTCTCACTGGGAGACTGTCCCACAGGTGTCAGACACTGACTCTCACTGGGAGACAGTCCCACAGGTGTCAGACACTGACTCTCACTGGGAGACAGTCCCACAGGTGTCAGACACCGACTCTCACTGGGAGGCAGTCCCACAGGTGTCAGACACTGACTCTCACTGGGAGACAGTCCCACAGGTGTCAGACACCGACTCTCACTGGGAGACAGTCCCACAGGTGTCAGACACTGACTCTCACTGGGAGACAGGCCCACAGGTGTCAGACACTGACTGTCACTGGGAGAAAGTCCCACAGGTGTCAGACACTGACTCTCACTGGGAGACAGTCCCACAGGTGTCAGACACTGACTCTCACTGAGAGACAGTCCCACAGGTGTCAGACACTGACTCTCACTGGGAGACAGGCCCACAGGTGTCAGACACTGACTCTCACTGGGAGACAGTCCCACAGGTGTCAGACACTGAATCTCACTGGGAGACAGACCCACAGGTGTCAGACACTGACTCTCACTGGGAGACAGACCCACAGGTGTCAGACACTGACTCTCACTGGGAGACAGACCCACAGGTGTCAGACACTGACTCTCACTGGGAGACAGTCACACGGGTGTCAGACACTGACTCTCACTGGGAGACAGACCCACAGGTGTCAGACACTGACTCTCACTGGGAGACAGTCACACGGGTGTCAGACACTGACTCTCACTGGGAGACAGTCGCACAGGTGTCAGACACTGAATCTCACTGGGAGACAGTCCCAGAGGTGTCAGACACTGACTCTCACTGGGAGACAGTCCCACAGGTGTCAGACACTGACTCTCACTGGGCGACAGTCCCACAGGTTTCAGACACTGACTCTCACTGGGAGACAGTCCCACAGGTGTCAGACACTGACTCTCACTGGGAGACAGTCCCACAGGTGTCTGACACTGACTCTCACTGGGAGACAGTCCCACAGGTGTCAGACACTGACTCTCACTGGGAGACAGTCCCACAGGTGTCAGACACTGACTGTGACTGGGAGACAGTCCCACAGGTGTCAGACACTGACTCTCACTGGGAGACAGTCCCACAGGTGTCAGACACTGACTCTCACTGGGAGACAGTCCCACAGGTGTCAGACACTGACTCTCACTGGGCGACAGTCCCACAGATGTCAGGCACTGACTCTCAATGGGGGCAGTCCCACAGGTGTCAGACGCTGACTCTCACTGGGAGACAGTCCCACAGGTGTAAGACACTGACTCTCACTGGGAGACACTGCCACAGGTGTCAGACACTGACTCTCACTGGGACACAGTCCCACAGGTGTCAGACACTGACTCTCACTGGGAGACAGTCCCACAGGTGTCAGACACTGACTGTCACTGGGAGACAGTCCCACAGGTGTCAGACACTGACTCTCACTGGGAGACAGTCCCACAGGTGTCAGACACTGACTCTCACTGAGAGACAGTCCCACAGGTGTCAGACACTGATTCTCACTGGGAGACAGTCCCACAGGTGTCAGACACTGACTCTCACTGGGAGACAGTCCCACAGTGTCAGACACTGACTCTCACTGGGAGACAGACCCACGGGTGTCAGACACTGACTCTCACTGGGAGACAGACCCACAGGTGTCAGACACTGACTCTCACTGGGAGACAGTCACACGGGTGTCAGACACTGACTCTCACTGGGAGACAGTCGCACAGGTGTCAGACACTGAATCTCACTGGGAGACAGTCCCAGAGGTGTCAGACACTGACTCTCACTGGGAGACAGTCCCACAGGTGTCAGACACTGACTCTCACTGGGAGACAGTCCCACAGGTGTCTGACACTGACTCTCACTGGGAGACAGTCCCACAGGTGTCAGACACTGACTCTCACTGGGAGACAGTCCCACAGGTGTCAGACACTGACTCTCACTGGGAGACAGTCCCACAGTGTCAGACACTGACTCTCACTGGGAGACAGTCCCACAGGTGTCAGACACTGACTCTCACTGGGAGACAGTCCCACAGTGTCAGACACTGACTCTCACTGGGAGACAGTCCCACAGGTGACAGACACTGACTCTCACTGGGAGACAGTCCCACAGGTGTCAGACACTGACTCTCACTGGGAGACAGTCCCACAGGTGTCAGACACTGACTCTCACTGGGAGACAGTCCCACAGGTGTCAGACACTGACTCTCACTGGGAGACAGTCGCACAGCCGTCAGACACTGACTCTCACTGGGAGACAGTCCCACAGGTGTCAGACACTGACTCTCAATGAGGTCAGTCCCACAGGTGTCAGACACTGACTCTCAATGAGGTCAGTCCCACAGGTGTCAGACACTGAATCTCACTGGGAGACAGTCCACAGGTGTCAGACACTGACTCTCACTGGGAGACAGTCCCACAGGTGTCAGACACTGACTTCCACTGGGAGACAGTCCCACAGGTGTCAGACACTGACTCTCACTGGGAGACAGTCCCACAGGTGTCTGACACTGACTCTCACTGGGAGACAGTCCCACACATGACAGACACTGACTCTCACTTGGAGACAGTTGAACAGGTGTCAGACACTGAGTCTCACTGGGGGACAGTCCCACAGGTGTCAGACACGGACTCTCAATGAGGTCGGTCCCTCAGGTGTCAGACACAGACTTTCACTGGGAGACAGTCCCACAGGTGTCAGACACTGACTCTCACTGGGAGACAGTCCAACAGGTGTCAGACACTGACTCTCACTGGGAGACAGTCCCACAGGTGTCAGACACTGACTCTCACTGGGCGACAGTCCCACAGGTGTCAGACACTGACTCTCACTGGGGGACAGTCCCACAGGTGTCAGACGCTGACTCTCACTGGGAGAGAGTCCCACAGGTGTCAGACACTGACTCTCACTGGGAGACAGTCCAACAGGTGTAAGACACTGACTCTCACTGGGAGACAGTGCCACAGGTGTCAGACACTGACTCTCACTGAGGACAGTCCCACAGGTGTCAGACACTGACTCTCACTGGGAGTCAGTCCCACAGGTGTCTGACACTGGCTCTCACTGGGAGACAGTCCCACAGGTTTCAGACACTGACTCTCACTGGGAGACAGTCCCACTGATGTCAGACACTGACTCTCACTGGGAGACAGTCCCACAGGTGTCAGACACTGACTCTCACTGGGAGACAGTCCCACAGTGTCAGACACTGACTCTCACTGGGAGACAGTCCCACAGGTGACAGACACTGACTCTCACTGGGAGATAGTCCCACAGGTGTCAGACACTGACTCTCACTGGGAGACAGTCCCACAGGTGACAGACACTGAATCTCACTGGGAGACAGTCCACAGGTGTCAGACACTGACTCTCACTGGGACACAGTCCCACAGGTGTCAGACACTGACTCTCACTGGGAGACAGTCCCACAGGTGTCAGACACTGACTCTCACTGGGAGACAGTCCCACAGGTGTCAGACACTGACTCTCACTGGGAGACAGTCCCACAGGTGTCAGACACTGACTCTCACTGAGGACAGTCCCACAGGTGTCAGACACTGACTCTCACTGGGAGACAGTCCCACAGGTGACAGACACTGAATCTCACTGGGAGACAGTCCACAGGTGTCAGACACTGACTCTCACTGGGACACAGTCCCACAGGTGTCAGACACTGACTCTCACTGGGAGACAGTCCCACAGGTGTCAGACACTGACTCTCACTGGGAGACAGTCCCACAGGTGTCAGACACTGACTCTCACTGGGAGACAGTCCCACAGGTGTCAGACACTGACTCTCACTGAGAGACAGTCCCACAGGTGTCAGACACTGACTCTCACTGGGAGACAGTCCCACAGGTGTCAGACACTGACTCTCACTGGGAGACAGTCCCACAGTGTCAGACACTGACTCTCACTGGGAGACAGACCCACAGGTGTCAGACACTGACTCTCACTGGGAGACAGTCCCACAGGTGTCAGACACTGACTCTCACTGGGCGACAGTCCCACAGGTTTCAGACACTGACTCTCACTGGGAGACAGTCCCACAGGTGACAGACACTGACTCTCACTGGGAGACAGTCCCACAGGTGTCAGACACTGACTCTCACTGGGAGACATTCCCACAGGTGTCAGACACTGACTCTCACTGGGAGACAGTCCCACAGGTGTCAGACACTGACTCTCACTGAGAGACAGTCCCACAGGTGTCAGACACTGACTCTCACTGGGAGACAGTCCCACAGGTGTCAGACACTGACTCTCACTGGGAGACAGTCCCACAGGTGTCAGACACTGACTCTCACTGGGAGACAGTCCCACAGGTGTCAGACACTGACTCTCACTGGGAGACAGTCCCACAGTGTCAGACACTGACTCTCACTGGGAGACAGTCCCACAGGTGACAGACACTGACTCTCACTGGGAGACAGTCCCACAGGTGTCAGACACTGACTCTCACTGGGAGACAGTCCCACAGGTGTCAGACACTGACTCTCACTGGGAGACAGTCCCACAGGTGTCAGACACTGACTCTCACTGGGAGACAGTCGCACAGCCGTCAGACACTGACTCTCACTGGGAGACAGTCCCACAGGTGTCAGACACTGACTCTCAATGAGGTCAGTCCCACAGGTGTCAGACACTGACTCTCAATGAGGTCAGTCCCACAGGTGTCAGACACTGAATCTCACTGGGAGACAGTCCACAGGTGTCAGACACTGACTCTCACTGGGAGACAGTCCCACAGGTGTCAGACACTGACTTCCACTGGGAGACAGTCCCACAGGTGTCAGACACTGACTCTCACTGGGAGACAGTCCCACAGGTGTCTGACACTGACTCTCACTGGGAGACAGTCCCACACATGACAGACACTGACTCTCACTTGGAGACAGTTGAACAGGTGTCAGACACTGAGTCTCACTGGGGGACAGTCCCACAGGTGTCAGACACGGACTCTCAATGAGGTCGGTCCCTCAGGTGTCAGACACAGACTTTCACTGGGAGACAGTCCCACAGGTGTCAGACACTGACTCTCACTGGGAGACAGTCCCACAGGTGTCAGACACTGACTCTCACTGGGCGACAGTCCCACAGGTGTCAGACACTGACTCTCACTGGGGGACAGTCCCACAGGTGTCAGACACTGACTCTCACTGGGCGACAGTCCCACAGGTGTCAGACACTGACTCTCACTGGGGGACAGTCCCACAGGTGTCAGACGCTGACTCTCACTGGGAGACAGTCCCACAGGTGTCAGACACTGACTCTCACTGGGAGACAGTCCAACAGGTGTAAGACACTGACTCTCACTGGGAGACAGTGCCACAGGTTTCAGACACTGACTCTCACTGAGGACAGTCCCACAGGTGTCAGACACTGACTCTCACTGGGAGTCAGTCCCACAGGTGTCTGACACTGGCTCTCACTGGGAGACAGTCCCACAGGTTTCAGACACTGACTCTCACTGGGAGACAGTCCCACTGATGTCAGACACTGACTCTCACTGGGAGACAGTCCCACAGGTGTCAGACACTGACTCTCACTGGGAGACAGTCCCACAGTGTCAGACACTGACTCTCACTGGGAGACAGTCCCACAGGTGACAGACACTGACTCTCACTGGGAGATAGTCCCACAGGTGTCAGACACTGACTCTCACTGGGAGACAGTCCCACAGGTGACAGACACTGAATCTCACTGGGAGACAGTCCACAGGTGTCAGACACTGACTCTCACTGGGACACAGTCCCACAGGTGTCAGACACTGACTCTCACTGGGAGACAGTCCCACAGGTGTCAGACACTGACTCTCACTGGGAGACAGTCCCACAGGTGTCAGACACTGACTCTCACTGGGAGACAGTCCCACAGGTGTCAGACACTGACTCTCACTGGGAGACAGTCCCACAGTGTCAGACACTGACTCTCACTGGGAGACAGACCCACAGGTGTCAGACACTGACTCTCACTGGGAGACAGTCCCACAGGTGTCAGACACTGACTCTCACTGGGCGACAGTCCCACAGGTTTCAGACACTGACTCTCACTGGGAGACAGTCCCACAGGTGACAGACACTGACTCTCACTGGGAGACAGTCCCACAGGTGTCAGACACTGACTCTCAATGGGGGACAGTCCCACAGGTGTCAGACACTTACTCTCACTGGGAGACATTCCCACAGGCGTCAGACACTGACTCTCACTGGGAGACAGTCCCACAGGTGACAGACACTGACTCTCACTGGGAGACAGTCCCACAGGTGTCAGACACTGACTCTCAATGGGGGACAGTCCCACAGGTGTCAGACACTGACTCTCACTGGGAGACATTCCCACAGGCGTCAGACACTGACTCTCACTGGGAGACAGTCCCACAGGTGTCAGACACTGACTCTCATTGGGAGACAGTCCCAGGGGCGTCAGACACTGACTTCCACTGGGAGACAGTCCCACAGGTGTCTGACACTGACTCTCACTGGGAGAAAGTCCCACAGCTGTCAGACACTGACTCTCACTGGGAGACAGTCCCACAGGTGTCAGACACTGACTCTCACTGGGAGACAGTCCCACACATGACAGACACTGACTCTCACTTGGAGACTGTTGAACAGGTGTCAGACACTGAGTCTCACTGGGGGACAGTCCCACAGGTGTCAGACACTGACTCTCATTGGGAGACAGTCCCAGGGGCGCCAGACACTGACTTTCACTGGGAGACAGTCCCACAGGTGTCAGACACTGACTCTCACTGGGAGACAGTCCCACAGGTGTCAGACACTGACTCTCACTGGGCGACAGTCCCACAGGTTTCAGACACTGACTCTCACTGGGAGACAGTCCCACAGGTGTCAGACACTGACTCTCACTGGGAGACAGTCCCACAGGTGTCAGACACTGACTCTCACTGGGAGACAGTCGCACAGTTGTCAGACGCTGACTCTCACTGGGAGATAGTCCCACAGGTGTCAGACACTGACTCTCACCGAGTACAGTCCCACAGGTGTCAGACACTGACTCTCACTGGGAGACAGTCCCACAGGTGTCAGACACTGACTCTCACTGGGAGACAGTCCCACAGGTGTCTGACACTGACTCTCACTGGGAGAAAGTCCCACAGGTGTCAGACACTGACTCTCACTGGGAGACAGTCCCACAGGTGTCAGACACTGAATCTCACTGGGAGACAGTCCCACAGGTGTCAGCCACAGACTCTCACTGGGAGACAGTCCCACAGGTGTCAGACACTGACTCTCACTGGGAGACAGTCCCACAGGTGTCAGACACTGACTCTCACTGGGAGACAGTCCCACAGGTGTCAGACACTGACTCTCACTGGGAGACAGTCCCACAGGTGTCAGACACTGACTCTCACTGG
Source organism: Somniosus microcephalus (assembly GCF_052327205.1). Taxonomy (NCBI): domain Eukaryota; kingdom Metazoa; phylum Chordata; class Chondrichthyes; order Squaliformes; family Somniosidae; genus Somniosus; species Somniosus microcephalus. Next base: position 36,939,122 of record NW_028225182.1, read on the forward strand.
GAGACAGTCCCACAGTTGTCAGACACTGACTCTCACTGGGAGACAATCCCACAGGTGTCAGACACTGACTCTCACTGGGAGACAGTCCCACAGGTGTCAGACGCTGACTCTCACTGGGAGAAAGTCCCACAGGTGTCAGACACTGACTCTCACTGGGAGACAGTCCCACAGGTGTCAGACACTGACTCTCACTGGGAGACAGTCCCACAGGTGTCAGACACTGACTCTCACTGGGAGACAGTCCCACACATGACAGACACTGACTCTCACTTGGAGACAGTTGAACAGGTGTCAGACACTGAGTCTCACTGGGGGACAGTCCCACAGGTGTCAGACACGGACTCTCAATGAGGTCGGTCCCTCAGGTGTCAGACACAGACTTTCACTGGGAGACAGTCCCACAGGTGTCAGACACTGACTCTCACTGGGAGACAGTCCAACAGGTGTCAGACACTGACTCTCACTGGGAGACAGTCCCACAGGTGTCAGACACTGACTCTCACTGGGCGACAGTCCCACAGGTGTCAGACACTGACTCTCACTGGGGGACAGTCCCACAGGTGTCAGACGCTGACTCTCACTGGGAGACAGTCCCACAGGTGTCAGACACTGACTCTCACTGGGAGACAGTCCAACAGGTGTAAGACACTGACTCTCACTGGGAGACAGTGCCACAGGTGTCAGACACTGACTCTCACTGAGGACAGTCCCACAGGTGTCAGACACTGACTCTCACTGGGAGTCAGTCCCACAGGTGTCTGACACTGGCTCTCACTGGGAGACAGTCCCACAGGTTTCAGACACTGACTCTCACTGGGAGACAGTCCCACTGATGTCAGACACTGACTCTCACTGGGAGACAGTCCCACAGGTGTCAGACACTGACTCTCACTGGGAGACAGTCCCACAGTGTCAGACACTGACTCTCACTGGGAGACAGTCCCACAGGTGACAGACACTGACTCTCACTGGGAGATAGTCCCACAGGTGTCAGACACTGACTCTCACTGGGAGACAGTCCCACAGGTGACAGACACTGAATCTCACTGGGAGACAGTCCACAGGTGTCAGACACTGACTCTCACTGGGACACAGTCCCACAGGTGTCAGACACTGACTCTCACTGGGAGACAGTCCCACAGGTGTCAGACACTGACTCTCACTGGGAGACAGTCCCACAGGTGTCAGACACTGACTCTCACTGGGAGACAGTCCCACAGGTGTCAGACACTGACTCTCACTGAGGACAGTCCCACAGGTGTTAGACACTGACTCTCACTGGGAGACAGTCCCACAGGTGTCAGACACTGACTCTCACTGAGAGACAGTCCCACAGGTGTCAGACACTGACTCTCACTGGGAGACAGTCCCACAGGTGTCAGACACTGACTCTCACTGGGAGACAGTCCCACAGTGTCAGACACTGACTCTCACTGGGAGACAGACCCACAGGTGTCAGACACTGACTCTCACTGGGAGACAGTCCCACAGGTGTCAGACACTGACTCTCACTGGGCGACAGTCCCACAGGTTTCAGACACTGACTCTCACTGGGAGACAGTCCCACAGGTGACAGTCACTGACTCTCACTGGGAGACAGTCCCACAGGTGTCAGACACTGACTCTCACTGGGAGACATTCCCACAGGTGTCAGACACTGACTCTCACTGGGAGACAGTCCCACAGGTGTCAGACACTGACTCTCACTGAGAGACAGTCCCACAGGTGTCAGACACTGACTCTCACTGGGAGACAGTCCCACAGGTGTCAGACACTGACTCTCACTGGGAGACAGTCCCACAGGTGTCAGACACTGACTCTCACTGGGAGACAGTCCCACAGGTGTCAGACACTGACTCTCACTGGGAGACAGTCCCACAGGTGTCAGACACTGACTCTCACTGGGAGACAGTCCCACAGTGTCAGACACTGACTCTCACTGGGAGACAGTCCCACAGGTGACAGACACTGACTCTCACTGGGAGACAGTCCCACAGGTGTCAGACACTGACTCTCACTGGGAGACAGTCCCACAGGTGTCAGACACTGACTCTCACTGGGAGACAGTCCCACAGGTGTCAGACACTGACTCTCACTGGGAGACAGTCGCACAGCCGTCAGACACTGACTCTCACTGGGAGACAGTCCCACAGGTGTCAGACACTGACTCTCAATGAGGTCAGTCCCACAGGTGTCAGACACTGACTCTCAATGAGGTCAGTCCCACAGGTGTCAGACACTGAATCTCACTGGGAGACAGTCCACAGGTGTCAGACACTGACTCTCACTGGGAGACAGTCCCACAGGTGTCAGACACTGAGTCTCACTGGGAGACAGTCCCACAGGTGTCAGACACTGACTCTCACTGGGAGACAGTCCCACAGGTGTCAGACACTGACTCTCACTGGGAGACAGTCGCACAGCCGTCAGACACTGACTCTCACTGGGAGACAGTCCCACAGGTGTCAGACACTGACTCTCAATGAGGTCAGTCCCACAGGTGTCAGACACTGACTCTCAATGAGGTCAGTCCCACAGGTGTCAGACACTGAATCTCACTGGGAGACAGTCCACAGGTGTCAGACACTGACTCTCACTGGGAGACAGTCCCACAGGTGTCAGACACTGACTCTCACTGGGAGACAGTCCCACAGGTGTCAGACACTGACTTCCACTGGGAGACAGTCCCACAGGTGTCAGACACTGACTCTCACTGGGAGACAGTCCCACAGGTGTCTGACACTGACTCTCACTGGGAGACAGTCCCACACATGACAGACACTGACTCTCACTTGGAGACAGTTGAACAGGTGTCAGACACTGAGTCTCACTGGGGGACAGTCCCACAGGTGTCAGACACGGACTCTCAATGAGGTCGGTCCCTCAGGTGTCAGACACAGACTTTCACTGGGAGACAGTCCCACAGGTGTCAGACACTGACTCTCACTGGGAGACAGTCCAACAGGTGTCAGACACTGACTCTCACTGGGAGACAGTCCCACAGGTGTCAGACACTGACTCTCACTGGGCGACAGTCCCACAGGTGTCAGACACTGACTCTCACTGGGGGACAGTCCCACAGGTGTCAGACGCTGACTCTCACTGGGAGACAGTCCCACAGGTGTCAGACACTGACTCTCACTGGGAGACAGTCCAACAGGTGTAAGACACTGACTCTCACTGGGAGACAGTGCCACAGGTGTCAGACACTGACTCTCACTGAGGACAGTCCCACAGGTGTCAGACACTGACTCTCACTGGGAGTCAGTCCCACAGGTGTCTGACACTGGCTCTCACTGGGAGACAGTCCCACAGGTTTCAGACACTGACTCTCACTGGGAGACAGTCCCACTGATGTCAGACACTGACTCTCACTGGGAGACAGTCCCACAGGTGTCAGACACTGACTCTCACTGGGAGACAGTCCCACAGTGTCAGACACTGACTCTCACTGGGAGACAGTCCCACAGGTGACAGACACTGACTCTCACTGGGAGATAGTCCCACAGGTGTCAGACACTGACTCTCACTGGGAGACAGTCCCACAGGTGACAGACACTGAATCTCACTGGGAGACAGTCCACAGGTGTCAGACACTGACTCTCACTGGGACACAGTCCCACAGGTGTCAGACACTGACTCTCACTGGGAGACAGTCCCACAGGTGTCAGACACTGACTCTCACTGGGAGACAGTCCCACAGGTGTCAGACACTGACTCTCACTGGGAGACAGTCCCACAGGTGTCAGACACTGACTCTCACTGGGAGACAGTCCCACAGTGTCAGACACTGACTCTCACTGGGAGACAGACCCACAGGTGTCAGACACTGACTCTCACTGGGAGACAGTCCCACAGGTGTCAGACACTGACTCTCACTGGGCGACAGTCCCACAGGTTTCAGACACTGACTCTCACTGGGAGACAGTCCCACAGGTGACAGACACTGACTCTCACTGGGAGACAGTCCCACAGGTGTCAGACACTGACTCTCAATGGGGGACAGTCCCACAGGTGTCAGACACTTACTCTCACTGGGAGACATTCCCACAGGCGTCAGACACTGACTCTCACTGGGAGACAGTCCCACAGGTGACAGACACTGACTCTCACTGGGAGACAGTCCCACAGGTGTCAGACACTGACTCTCAATGGGGGACAGTCCCACAGGTGTCAGACACTGACTCTCACTGGGAGACATTCCCACAGGCGTCAGACACTGACTCTCACTGGGAGACAGTCCCACAGGTGTCAGACACTGACTCTCATTGGGAGACAGTCCCAGGGGCGTCAGACACTGACTTCCACTGGGAGACAGTCCCACAGGTGTCTGACACTGACTCTCACTGGGAGAAAGTCCCACAGCTGTCAGACACTGACTCTCACTGGGAGACAGTCCCACAGGTGTCAGACACTGACTCTCACTGGGAGACAGTCCCACACATGACAGACACTGACTCTCACTTGGAGACTGTTGAACAGGTGTCAGACACTGAGTCTCACTGGGGGACAGTCCCACAGGTGTCAGACACTGACTCTCATTGGGAGACAGTCCCAGGGGCGCCAGACACTGACTTTCACTGGGAGACAGTCCCACAGGTGTCAGACACTGACTCTCACTGGGAGACAGTCCCACAGGTGTCAGACACTGACTCTCACTGGGCGACAGTCCCACAGGTTTCAGACACTGACTCTCACTGGGAGACAGTCCCACAGGTGTCAGACACTGACTCTCACTGGGAGACAGTCCCACAGGTGTCAGACACTGACTCTCACTGGGAGACAGTCGCACAGTTGTCAGACGCTGACTCTCACTGGGTGATAGTCCCACAGGTGTCAGACACTGACTCTCACCGAGTACAGTCCCACAGGTGTCAGACACTGACTCTCACTGGGAGACAGTCCCACAGGTGTCAGACACTGACTCTCACTGGGAGACAGTCCCACAGGTGTCTGACACTGACTCTCACTGGGAGAAAGTCCCACAGGTGTCAGACACTGACTCTCACTGGGAGACAGTCCCACAGGTGTCAGACACTGAATCTCACTGGGAGACAGTCCCACAGGTGTCAGCCACAGACTCTCACTGGGAGACAGTCCCACAGGTGTCAGACACTGACTCTCACTGGGAGACAGTCCCACAGGTGTCAGACACTGACTCTCACTGGGAAACAGTCCCACAGGTGTCAGACACTGACTCTCACTGGGAGACAGTCCCACAGGTGTCAGACACTGACTCTGACTGGGAGACAGTCCCACAGTTGTCAGACACTGACTCTCACTGGGAGACAATCCCACAGGTGTCAGACACTGACTCTCACTGGGAGACAGTCCCACAGGTGTCAGACGCTGACTCTCACTGGGAGAAAGTCCCACAGGTGTCAGACACTGACTCTCACTGGGAGACAGTCCCACAGGTGTCAGACACTGACTCTCACTGGGAGACAGTCCCACAGGTGTCAGACACTGACTCTCACTGGGAGACAGTCCCACAGTGTCAGACACTGACTCTCACTGGGAGACAGACCCACAGGTGTCAGACACTGACTCTCACTGGGAGACAGTCCCACAGGTGTCAGACACTGACTCTCACTGGGCGACAGTCCCACAGGTTTCAGACACTGACTCTCACTGGGAGACAATCCCACAGGTGTCAGGCACTGACTCTCACTGGGAGACAGTCCCACAGGTGTCAGCCACAGACTCTCACTGGGAGACAGTCCCACAGGTGTCAGACACTGACTCTCACTGGGCGACAGTCCCACAGGTTTCAGACACTGACTCTCACTGGGAGACAGTCCCACAGGTGTCAGGCACTGACTCTCACTGGGAGACAGTCCCACAGGTGTCAGCCACAGACTCTCACTGGGAGACAGTCCCACAGGTGTCAGACACTGACTCTCACTGGGAGACAGTCCCACAGGTGTCAGACACTGACCCTCACTGGGAGACAGTCCCACAGGTGTCAGACACTGACTCTCACTGGGAGACAGTCCCACAGGTGTCAGACACTGACTCTCACTGGGAGACAGTCCCACAGGTGTCAGACACTGACTCTCACTGGGAGACAGTCCCACAGGTGTCAGACACTGACTCTCACTGGGAGACAGTCCCACAGGTGTCAGACACTGACTCTCACTGGAGGCAGTTCCACAGGTGACAGACATTGAGTCTCCCTGGAGACAGTCCCACAGGTGTCAGACACTGACTCTCACTGAGAGACAGTCCTACAGGTGTCTGACACTGACTCTCACTGGAGGCAGTTCCACAGGTGACAGACATTGCGTCTCCCTGGAGACAGTTCCACAGGTGACAGACATTGAGTCTCCCTGGAGACAGTTCCACAGGTGACAGACATTGAGTCTCCCTGGAGACAGTTCCACAGGTGACAGACATTGAGTCTCCCTGGAGACAGTTCCACAGGTGACAGACATTGAGTCTCCCTGGAGACAGTTCCACAGTTGACAGACATTGAGTCTCCCTGGAGACAGTCCCACAGGTGACAGACATTGAGTCTCCCTGGAGACAGTTCCACAGGTGACAGACATTGAGTCTCCCTGGAGACAGTTCCACAGGTGACAGACATTGAGTCTCCCTGGAGACAGTTCCACAGGTGACAGACATTGAGTCTCCCTGGAGACAGTTCCACAGGTGACAGACATTGAGTCTCCCTGGAGACAGTTCCACAGGTGACAGACATTGAGTCTCCCTGGAGACAGTCCCACAGGTGACAGACATTGAGTCTCCCTGGAGACAGTTCCACAGGTGACAGACATTGAGTCTCCCTGGAGACAGTTCCACAGGTGACAGACATTGAGTCTCCCTGGAGACAGTCCCACAGGTGACAGACATTGAGTCTCCCTGGAGACATCTCCACAGGTTTTGCCTACTGAATGTGGATATGCACCGCACCAAAGCATTTGCAACTTTCCCTCTGCCTCCTTGCTCTACTACAGTGTCTCCACACACAACAGGAAACAGACACAATAGCAAAATACTGCAGATGCTGGGAATCTGAAATAACAACAGAAAATGCTGGAAACACTCAGCAGACCAGCCAGCATCCATGGGGAGAGAAACTGAGTTAACGTTTCAGGTCAATGACCCTTCATCAGAACTGGAAAAGGTTTGAGATGTAACAGATTTTAAACAGGTGCAGAGGCATGGAAAGGCGGGTGTGAGGGGAGGAAGGAACTAAAGGCATAGTCTGCGCTAGGATTGAACTGAGGAGAGATAAACTGTTGCAAATGGGGATGGCGGAATCATGAACAGCTGCCTCCTGAAAAAATGGGACGATTATAGTCTGAAATTGTTAAACTCAATGTTGAGTCCAGAAGGCTGTAAAGTGCCTAATCGAAAGATGAGGTGCTGTTCCTCGAGCTTAAGTTGGGCTTCATTGGAACAGTGTAGGAGGCCGAGGACAGAGAGGTCAGAGTGGGAGTGAAGGGGAGCATTAAAGTGACAGGCGACCGGAAGCTCGGGTTCACCCTTACGGACTGAACGGAGGTGTTCCGCAAAGCGGTCACCCAATCTGCGTTTGGTCTCCCCAGTGTAGAGGAGACCACATCATGAGCAGCGAATACAGTATACTAGATTGCAAGAAGTACAAGTAAATCGCTGTTTCACCTGGAAGGGGTGTTTGGGGCCCTGGACAGTGGGAAGGGAGGAGGTAAAAGGGCAGGTGTTGCATCTCCTGCGCTTGGATGGGAAACAAACAACAGCAAACATAGTCTATTTAAACAGGCCTGATGCACAACAGCAAAAAGAGTCTATTTAAACAGAGTCTACACGTGACAACAAACAGAATCTATTTAAACAGAGTCCCTATGCGTGACAATAAACAGAGTCTACTTAAATAAACCCGATACACAACAACAAATAGAGTCTATTTAAATAGTCCTGACGCACCTCAGCAAACAGAGCTCATGGTCAAAATTACAGCAATGTCTCCCGGTAAAAGCAGGATTATTTCTCCAGCAGAATGCAGCAAGCGGAGAGTGTTTACATAGTACAAATGATCTGCTTAAAATCAATCCCAGCTACTTACAGCAGTGCGGTCTCCAGGCATGATTGACGGGGGCAATTACCTTCATTCTGGTCGGGACTTGTGGTGGTTTTAAAAATTATCTGAACTGGAATGATTTGGGGGGGGTGCGCGGGGAAGAAAAGGGGGCCTTTCTCTGCATTTAATAGCCAGCAAACCAAACTAGGCTCAGAAATCCCACAGATTGAGGCCCCACACTCCTGCTAATTCTGAAATAAAATGGCCTCCTTTTTCTCTCATGCCAGGAACTTTGGCCTTTGACCTTCAACCTGTCTATCTTGGGAATAAAATGGATTTCCTTGGCCTGACGTCTTTCATTGACAGGACGGTCAACCAATCAGCTGCGAGATGGAACAGATGTCCCCTCGCGCCACCGCCTCCCCCTCCCCCAACACCCAGCTGAGGCATTTGCCCAACCTCAACCAATTAGAATGGACAGGACTGCGGGTGTCACAGCATCATCCTACTCCAACCTCCAGTGCTTTGGCCCCTGGCCCTGCCCACCAGCTGGGGTCTTCCCTCCAAACCGTCCTTCCTCCTCAAGCCTGGGCAGTTTCCACAGCCTAATTGAAAGAGCAGGTCCCATTGAGAATCAGAGATGCCCTGGATCGAAATTGCATTACACCAGCCCTGGAAGTGTTTGATGGGACAGTGTAGAGGGAGCTTTACTCTGTATCTAACCCATGCTGTACCTGTTAAATCTGTGAATCTTGATGTATGGTGTCCTTCAATAAATCGACAGAGACTGCAGAGGAACAATCAATAGGTGTTTACTGGATGAGGGTTACTCTAAAACTAACAGTACAGATCCCTACTCAGTGTTTATATACAGGTGTGGTCACTGCCGGTACTACAGTATACAGGAGCTGTAAAAAGTAGTTCTCCCCTTAAAGGTACATACACTACAATTCCTCCCCTTTTAGATTAACAGTACCATAACATTCATTTAACAATTAACACTTTTAACATGCAACATTAACTGAAAATAGTTCATTTATAAATTCAGCCTTGGGGCGGCTTCCTGATCCTTTCTGGATAGCGCCTTTCCTGAGTGTCTTGCTCTTGGTGCGGAGGCGATTCTGCCCCCCTGTCGTCGGTTGGTTCATCAGCTTCTGATGCTACTGTTTCTGGGGTAGATGCTACCTGTATGTCGGGTTCATCACCAGGTACGCAAGACATGGGGTTGACTCGTTCCTGTGACTCTAGGATCTGGTCGACATGGCGTCTCACAATCAAATCAAATCAAATCAAATCAAATCAACTTTTATTGTCATTGTTAGTGCACAAGTGCAGTACAACGAAATGTAGGCTTGCGGCTCCCGAGAGTGTACATTTAGATTAAGACATTTAAACATTCAACATACATTTGGCTTGTAATACATTAACATCAACATAACCATAATAAAGTGCATTGGCAGATGTGCAGGCTTTAGAGTTTATTTGTGGAGTTCAGTAGGATGACAGCCCTGGGAAAGAAGCTGTTCCTAAATCTGGTCGTACGGGTGCGAATGCATCTGTAGCGTCTCCCAGATGGCAGGAGGGCGAACAGACTGTGGCTGGGGTGGGTAGGGTCTTTGATGATGGACCGTGACCTCCGTAAACAGCGTTTCTGGTATATGTGCTCTATGGTCGGTAGCCGGGTGCCGGTAATGCGTTGGGCAGTTTTGACTACCCACTGCAGGGCTTTCCGGTCATAGTAGCTACAGCTGCCATACCACACTGTGATACAGTTTGTCAGGATGCTCTCTATTGTGCAGCGGTAAAAGTTAGAGAGGATCAGGGGTGACAGGTTACATCCCTTCAGCCTCCTTAGGAAATATAGGCACTGCTGGGCCTTCTTCACCAGAGAGGAGGTATTGAGGGACCAGGAGAGGTCTGCCGTGATGTGGACTCTGAGGAACTTAAAGCTGTCCACCCTTTTCACCACAGCCCCATTGATGTGGATGGGGGTGTGACTTCCGCCTTTAGACTTCCTGAAGCCCACAATGATTTCTTTGGTTTTCTTGATGTTAAGGGCCAGGTTGTTATCGGCGCACCACTTCACGAGATGCTGGACCTCCTCCCTGAAGGCTGACTTTTCGTTGTTGGTGATCTGGCCTACTACCGTGGTCTCACAATGTTCTCCCCAACATCCACTGTGTACATTAGTGGCCCCTGCCGTGTGCATATCGTTCCTGGTTGCCATTTCTCTGTTCGGTAGTCGTGGGCCAAGACTGGTTGCCCTACATTGAAGCTCCTTGTCGGCTGCTCATTGATGTGCTGGAATTGCTTATTCTCAACATTTCTTCGTACATTTGGTCTGAGCAAATCTAGACGAGATCTCAACCTTCGGTTAAAGAACATCATGGCCGGGGTCTGGTTGGTAACTGCATGTGTCGCATTTCTGTAGGCTAACAGGAAATTGTCCACCTTATGCTGCAGTGGAATGTCGTCATCGCACATGGCTCTTACTGCCTTTTTAAAGGTTTGTACGAACCTCTCAGCCAATCCATTTGTGGCTGGATGATACGGGGCGGATGTGTAATGCCTTACCCCATTCCTTCTCATAAATTTCCGAAACTCTTCGGACACAAACTGTGGTCCGTTATCAGAGCAAATCTGCTCTGGCAAGCCGTTCCTGGCAAATATGGTCCGTAGGACTGCAATCATTTTCTCCGTGGTGGTGGAGGACATTTTGATCACCTCAGGCCATTTTGAGTGCGCATCCACGGCTATTAAGAACATTGAGTCCATGAATGGACCAACAAAATCAAAATGCACCCGTTGCCATGGAGAGGAGGGCCACTCCCATGGGTGTAGAGGGGCATGTGGTGGTGCATTTTGGACCTTCTGGAATCCTGAGCAGCTCTTTGTCAGGTCCTCGATTTGCTGATCGATCCCCGGCCACCACACATAAGCCCTAGCAAGGCTTTTCATTTTCACCCCTCCCAGATGGCCTTCGTGAAGCTCATTGAGCACTCTCTCCCTTAACTTGGGTGGAATTACCACTCGGGATCCACACATCAATGTCCCCTGGCATACTGACAGCTGTTCTCTTCTGGATGAGAATGCTGGCAACAACGAGTCGCCATGTGCTGGCCATCCCTTCACCGTCAAATCATATACCCGAGACAGTGTCGGGTCATTTTGGGTCTCCTTCTCTATATCTGCATTAGTTACTGGCAAGCGTTCAATTATAGTCGAATAAAATATTTCGACAAGGTCCACTGCTGGTGCTTCCTCCGCAGTAGGCAGTGGCAGGCGTGATAGCCCATCAGCGTTTCCATGCTGTTTCGTGCCCTTATACTCTATTTCATATTGGTTCGCCCCTAGAAAAAGGGACCATCTTTGTAGCCGTTGTGCAGTCGTCACCGGAACGCCCTTCTTTGGATTAAAGATGGAGACAAGTGGTTGGTGGTCAGTCAGCAAGGTGAACTTCTGCCCGTGCAGATAGTGATTGAACTTTTTCACTCCCCACACTAGGCTGAGGGCCTCCCTGTCAATCTGGGCGTAGTTACGCTCGGCTGAGGTTAGTGACCGCGACGCAAAGGCTACTGGCCTCTCCAAGCCGTCCGGGAATTTGTCCGACAGCACCGCTCCAATACCATAGGGTGATGCATCACACGCCAACCGAATTGGTAGTGCTGGGTTGAAATGAGCCAACACCTCTTTTGATGTGATCAATGCTTTGCTCTTCTGGAAAGCTCGTTTACATTCGTCATTCCACTTCCATGGTACCCCCGTTTGCAATAGGGTGTTCAGTGGGTGTAGTACTGTAGACAAATTCGGCAAGAAGTTATGGTAGTAGTTCACCAGCCCGAGGAACGGCCTCAGTTGTGACACATTTTCCGGTGCTGGAGCCTTGACTACTGCCTCAATCTTTTCAGGGGACTTATGTAACCCCTCTTCATCAATAACGTGGCCACAATACGAGATCTGCTTCTGGAAAAACTCGCATTTGTGGCGATTAGCTCGGAGCCCATATTCCTTCAATCTAGTGAGCACCTGCTCCAGGTTGGCGAGGTGATCACTGTCATTTTCGCCCGTGACCAGGATGTCGTCCAAATAACACTGGGTCCCTGGAATCCCTTGCAGGACTTGATCCATTGCCCTTTGCCAAATAGCTGGAGCTGATGCTACCCCGAACACCAGCCAGTTGTATTGGTAGAGACTTTTGTGAGTGTTGATCGTGAGGTACTGTTTTGAGGCTTCTTCTACCTCCATTTGCAGGTACGCCTGGGCTAGATCAATATTAGTGAAGCGTTTTCCTCCAGATAGCGAGGCGAAAATATCTTCAATCTGCGGAAGCGGATATTGTACCGTGTGAAGGACTGGGTTCACTGTCACCTTAAAGTCCCCACAGATGCGAACCTTCTTTGGTTCCCCAGGCGTATTACTCAACAACCTCTTCATTACAGGAACGATGGGTGTAGCCCACTCGCTCCAGTCCACTTTGGACAGTACTCCAGAATGTTCCAAACCTTCCAGCTCTGCTTCGACGGCTGGGCGGATCGCATAAGGCACCAGTGTGGCCTTAAAAAACTTTGGGCTTGCATTTTCCTCTATTTTGATCATCGCTGTTATGCCTTTTAGTGTTCCGAGTCCCTCCTGGAACACTTCTTGTGCGTCAGTTAGCATTTTTGACAGTCGTCCAGGTGTGACGTCGTCATCCTTTTTGGCATCTACCGTCAGTGCTTGTATGGCATGCCAACCTAACTGTATCTTCCGGATCCATTCACGTCCTAGTAGTGGTGGTCCTCCATCTGGCAATACATATAGGTCCATTTTTGGTGTTTCCTTGCCGTTGTATATCACGTTCACCCTTATTTTTCCTTTGGGGTAGACTTTTTGCCCCGTGTACGTCTTCAAGACAATCTCTGTATCTCTCAAGGGTATATGTGAGAATAGCCGCTTGTAGTCCCTTCGGTTTATGACTGTTAGGGCTGATCCTGTGTCCAATTCCATTTTCACTTGGACTCCAGCTATCTTGAGCGTGACCCAGATAGTTTGATGATCCTCCATTTTGATTACATTATGCAGTTTCAGACAACCCAGCTCCTTGCTTCCGGAGTCTGTATCACTTTTCTGTTCATCTGAACTATTCTCCGTCACCTTATGTACCTTTTTGTACTTCTCCTGTGGAGATTTCTTGCTGCTGGTTTTCTTTCCCGACCTGCAGACTCTTGCTATGTGTCCTACTTTTCCACACTGTCTGCACACTTGGTCCTTGAACCAACAATCCTTATGGTCGTGTGTTGTTCTGCCGCAGCGATAACACTTCACTGCTCCGTATGACATTTCATTTGTGCCATATTCTTGCGGTCTCCGTTGTATCTCTGCAGCGCCCCGTGCGGCTGCTTCGTGTGATACTGCCATGCTGAAAACCTTGTCCAGCGTAAGATCCTTTTCTGATAGAAGCCGTTTCTGGGTTCCTTCACTTTGAAGCCCACACACAAACTTGTCCCTTAAAGTATCTGCTCGTCCCATTCCAAACTGGCAGTGTTTTGATAGCTTGCGCAGTTCCGTTAAATACTCAGCATTACTTTCGTCTTTATGCTGGTTCCTTTTGTGAAACTTAAATCTTTCTGCTATCAGCAGCGGTGTGGGGTTTAAGTGGTCCTGTAGGATTGCCACTATGCTTTCAAAATCCTTTTCCACTGGCTTCTCTGGGGTTACTAGGTTTCACAGTAAGCCATACGTGTTTGCACCCATGGAATTCAACAGTACCAGTGCTTTCCTGGCATCTGGCACTTCATTCGCCTTGCAGTACACTTCTATGCGTTCTACATATGTCGCCCAATCTTCGACTTCATTGTCGAACGCTGTGACACTGTCACTCTTTGGCATCCCTGGGTGTGGTTAGACTGGCTAAAAATGGTGTCTCCCGCGCTCTCCCTTCTTCTCCGCTGGCTCAAAATGGCGTCTCCCGCGTTTCCTTTCTTCTCCGCTGCGGCTCAAAAATGGCGTCTCCCGCGCTCTCCCTTCTTCTCCGCTGGCTCAAAATGGCGTCTCCCGCGCTTTCCTTTCTTCTCCGCTGCGGCTCAAAAATGGCGTCTCCCGCGCTCTCCCTTCTTCTCCGCTGCGGCTCAAAAATGGCGTCTCCCGCGCTCTCCCTTCTCCACTGCGGCTCAAATGGCGTCTCCCGCACTTTCCTTTCTTCCCCCGCAGACGCTGCTCAGCCCTTGAAGGCCGCGATCTGCGCGTTTTCCTGCGCGCCTCTCTCGTTGACGCCGCTCGGTCCTGAACCCCGGCTGCGCCCCGTGCGCTCTACCCTCTCTCTTTTTTTCCGTCGACGCCGCTCAATCTTCAACCCCGGCTGCGCTTTACCCTCTCTCTTACACCGTCGACGCTGCTCGGCCTTCCCCTGTGCCGTCGGTCGGCTCCAGCCGCCGCCGTCTGGGAAGGGTCTGCGCCGTACCTGCTGCCAGCCCGTCTCGCTGGAGTCTCCGCCGGATGGTCGACGCCTGTGCCCCTGGAATCGGCCTTCTTCTGCAGAGTTACAGGTAGGTTCGAATCGACTCGTCGCCAATGTTAAATCCGGGTATCTTTAGGTAGTGTGTCCTTCAATCAATAGACAGAGACTGCAGAGGAACAAGCAACAGGTGTTTACTGGATGAGGGTTACTCTAAAAACTAACAGTACAGATCCCTACTCAGGGTTTATATACAGGTGTGGTCACTGCCGGTACTAGAGTATACAGGAGCTGTAAAAAGTACTTCTCCCCTTAAAGGTACATACACTACAGTTACAGCACGAGTTAGATACAGAGTAAAGCTCCCTCTACACTGTCCCATCAAACACTCCGAGGGCAGCTACAGCACACGTTAGATACACAGTAACGCTCCCTTTAAACTGTCCCATCAAACACTCCCAGGGCAGGTACAGCACGGGGTTAAATACAGAGTAAAGCTGCCTCTACTCTGTCCCATCAAACACTCCCAGGGCAGGGTCAGCACGGGGTAGATACAGAGTAAAGCTCCCTCTACACTGTCCCATCAAAAACTCCCAGGGCAGATACAGCACGAGTTAGATACAGGTTACAGCACGAGTTAGATACAGAGTAAAGCTCCCTCTACACTGTCCCATCAAACACTCCCAGGGCAGCTACAGCACGCGTTAGATACAGAGTAAAGCTCTCTTTACAATGTCTCATCCAACACTCCCAGGTCAGGTACAGCACGAGTTAGATACAGAGTAAAGCTCCCTCTACACTGTCCCATCAAACACTCCTAGGACAGCTACAGCACACGTTAGATACAGAGTAAAGCTCCCTCTACACTGCCCCATCAACACTCCCAGAGCAGCTACAGCACGCGTTAGATACAGAGTAAAGCTCCCTCTACACTGTCCCATCAAACACTCCCAGGGCCGGTACAGCACGGGGTTAAATACAGAGTAAATCTCCCTCTAAACTGTCCCATCAAACACTCCCAGGGCAGCTACAGCACACGTTAGATACAGAGTAAAGGTCCCTCTACACTGCCCCATCAACACTCCCAGGGCAGCTACAGCACGGGTTAGATACAGAGTAAAGCTCCCTCTACACTGCCCCATCAACACTCCCAGGGCAGGTACAGCACGGGTTAGATACAGAGTAAAGCTCCCTCTGCACTGTCCCATCAAACACTCCCAGGGCAGGTACAGCACGGGTTAGATACAGAGTAAAGCTCCCTGTGCTCTGCGCAAACAAGGTACCAAATCCCAACCTCAGAGGATCAGACCCTAATAACCACCTCCCTCCGATTTCATGTTCCCACAGCTCCGGCCATTTGTGGATCCTCCCCTTCCTTCACTCCACCATTGGCACCTTGGGATGTTTTTCTGCATTAAAGGTGCGATATGATGACAAGTTGGTGTTGTTGTTCCAGTGTGACAGTCTCCATTTCCCATCACACCCTTTATCAGTCTGTATGAAACAGGACAATTGTAATTCGAGTGACTTTGCCTCTATTTGGGGGTTTTAATTGGATAGACTGTTTCCCCCTCGTGATGTCCTTTTAGTTATCAGCAGGGACGGGGGAGCTTGTCCTGTTTTGCAGACTACGAGTTAGGGGCAGTGGGTGAAGCTCAGGCCCACACTGATCACCTATAAGGGGTCCTCCCCACAAGGGACAGGACACCACTAACAAGAACAAAGAGTCTGTCCGAACTAATGTCCCACAGTACATATCAACTGATTAAGGTCCAACTTTTCGATCCGGTAAAATGAAGCAATGATCCCGTCCAGATCCGGCCACTTGTAGAAGCTTCTGGAAAACCCATTGGACTCCGAGTGTTTGCGCGCCAGGCTCCCTGGAGAGGGAGCGGGCAATGCCCACCGGTACACTCGAGGCCTCCCGCGACCGGTGGGCACCGCAGGGAATGGAGAGACTTATCGGCACGAGTAATATAATTATGATTTACTTTTATGAGTTTCCTGTTGTTTTGTCGAAAGAACAGTCTGTGTTTGAGTTCCTTTGTTAGTTGTGCCACCTTAAAGAGGGAGGCCAGGTAAAAATTCGTTCCTCTGTTGATGACACTGGGACAACCCATGTCATTTCATGGCTCAAGTAAAAAAAATCCACGTTAGACATAGGAACATCGGAACAGGGGGAGGCCATTCAGCCCCCCGAGCCTGTCGCCCCATTCAATGAGATCATGGCTGATCTGGGACCTAACTCCATATACCTGTCTTTGGCCCGTATCCCTTAATACCTTTGGTTATCAAAAATCTATCAATCACAGATTTAAAATGAACAATTGACCCAGCAACAACTGCCGTTAGCGGAAGAGAGTTCCAAACCTTTCCCACCCTTTGTGTGTAGAAGTGTTTCCTAACTTCACTTCTGAAAGATCTGGCTCTAATTTTTAGGCCATGTCCCCTTGTCCTGAACTCCCAACCAGCGGAAATAGTTTGTCTCTGTGTACCCTATCGGTTCCCCTTAATATCTTGTAAACTTCAATCAAATCACCCCTTAACTTTCTATATTCCGAGTTTTTCACCATTGGGAAAGTACGCTGATCTATCCTTTTTAGATCCAAAGTGGATGACTACTGTATTAATGGTGCCCATCAAAATGTGCCCTTGTGTGACTCTTTCAGGTGGGGGTGATTGACCAAATTGTAATAGGCCCTCGTGGCAATAAATCCATCAGTTCTGTCATTGGGTAGAAATTGTGGAGCTTGAGGTTAATTGGCTCAATGTGACTGCAGGTTGTGTGTATAAAAGGTGCTTGTTGATGGGTGCAGGGATAGTTGAGTTGTTTAGTATCATGGGGGATTTTGTAGTGAGGGGTTTGCTCCCAGTGCTGGTGTTAGTTGGAGCTGTTTGTTCCTCTGATATTTGGCAACAGTTTGGGGGCCAGAGGTTTCCATGGAGAAGAGTAAAAGCCACCCCTGGGCCTCAGAGAGTCCCTTCTCCTGGGTCTCCCTTTGGCTCCGGTTTCAGTGTGTCTGAGGGGCGCAGTGTGTCTCCACTGCAGACTGTGAGGGTGCAGTGTGGAGAGCACAACCTGCTGGTCAGGGTACAGATGGATTTATTTGGGACCAGGCACCTGATTAAAGCTGCTGACCTGACCCTGGGGACGGCAGGTTGTCGGCCAACCGGGATCTACTCTCAGAACCACACTGTCCTCTTTGATTATGGGCTGCATGAGTGTGGCAGCAGAGTGAAGGTAATGTGATTCCTCAACTCTTGCTCTAAGCTTGGAGTATGGATTAGACCCAACTCTTTATTCCTACCTTTGGTGAAATGTCATTGATGAGGAGATTCCTGTCTCCTGCTTTTAAATCCTCAGACTTGTGTTGAATTATGCATTGTCCTTGGCTTTAACTGGTCTTCCTGAGTCTCCAACCTTGTGATCTTGGCCCTATTGGCCTTGAGCCTTCACTTAGTTCTTCAAACTTTTCCTTCCATATATCCTGTCTTGTGGATTTTCAGGTCACTGGGGATTCAGTTTAATGGTTCAGTTATCTACAATATTCAATGTTTTTTCTCCCACTCTCCGTGTAGAATACAGAGGAGCTGCGATTTAAATGAGGATTTAATCTTGTTCTCTTTATTGCTCCAAATTATCAACCTGTGGCTCCTTTTTTATTGAAGTGAAGCTGTCCTTTCATTGAATCTTTTATTCTGTTTAATTGTCTTGTGCTTGCAATCCCCCTCCTTGCATTAGCTACTGAGGCTGCACAACTTCCAACCACCTGAGTAGAATGTTGTCCATTTCTGAACCTGATGTCTTTCAGATGTCTGGAGATTTCCTGGTCTATGCCACCCACCTGAACCACACCCCCAAGGCCCATGGATCTGTCATTGTGAGAACTAATGGAGCTCTCGTTCCCATTGAGTGCCACTATTTTAGGTAAGATTCTTTACACTGTCGCAAATAACGTCTACAGCTGGTGTAGTTCTCTGACCTTGTCCTAAAATGGCTCCATTGTCTTTCCAGGAAGGGCAATGTGAGCAGTAACCCGATCAAGCCCACCTGGATCCCGTTCAGCTCCACCAAGTCTGGAGAGGGGCTTCTGTCATTCTCTCTGCGCCTAATGAACGGTATGTGATGGGTGGATGGGGAATGACTTCCTGTAGTCACCCACTGGCAGTTGTACCCAGTCTCCAACCCTTGTCCCTCTTGTACTTCAGATGACTGGCTCACAGAGCGCACCTCGACTGTCTACTACCTGGGTGACCTCATTCACATTGAGGCCTCTGTTTCAATGACCAACCACATGCCCCTGAAGCTCTACATTGATCGCTGTGTCGCTACGTTGAGCCCAGACGAGGACTCCGCCCCGAGATACAGCATCATTGACTACAATGGGTAAGGAGCACTCTGCTTTCTCCAGTTGGTCCTGTCTCAATGGCTTCTCTTGATTCACTCAATGTCCCTTTTTTTTTTTTTTTAATTATTTCTTCAGTTGCCTCCTGGACAGCAAAGCTGAGGACTCCTTCTCAACCTTCGTGTTGCCAAGAGACGGGCGTGAGCTGGACAAGCTCCACTTTGACCTGGATGCCTTCCGCTTCTTTGGAGATGACCGTTCCTTGGTAAGAGGAAGCCGACCATTGCAAAGTATTTACAGCCATTCTGCATAACTGGCTTGTGCTCCACATGAGTGTCCTCACACCCCTCTTCATCTAACTCCAACATATCCTTCTATTCCTTTCTCCCTCATGTATTTATCTAGCTTCCCCTTAAATGCATCTACATTATTCACCTCAACCACTCCGTGGTAACGAGTTCCACATTCTCACCACTCTCTGGGTAAAGAAGTTTCCCCTGAAATCCCTCTGCTGTATATCCTGTGATCCTATGAATCACTAACATTAACCACTTTTCTCTGTTTCTAGCCAGCTTGCTATCCATTCTGCTACTTGTCCCCTGAATCCACCTGTTCATTGAGTTCCCAAGTTGGGAGGGAGTCACTATATAATGACTTGTGTTGACTGTGTCCCTCAGATTTTCATCTCCTGTCACCTGAAGGTTGCTGCAGTGGATCGGAGAGATTCCATGAGCAAAGCTTGTACTTTCCAGAAGATGCAGAATGTGTAAGTGCCCCCTCTCTCCCTCAGGGATGTGTTGTGTGGGGAAGTGATGCCCAACCTGATTGTGAAACTGATTCTCTTGTTTAGCTGGGCTCCATTGGAAGTATCCAACAATGACGTTTGTGCCTGTTGTCACTTGGGCAACTGCAGTGCCACAAGGGAGTTTGGATTTGATTCCAGAGGAAGGAGGGATCTTGTACCTGAAGCTGGTAGGACATTGATTCTCTAGATGTTGGAGGTTGCCCTTTACCCTCTCTAACTGGAATGTTTGATATTGCAGGGAGTGATGCTGAATTGAAGTGGGAGGGTGAGGCCTCCCTTGGACCCCTGGTCATTCTGGACACTGATGTGACAGACCTGGCAACCGAGTCCCTTAATGAGGTTGAGCAACGGATGGAGGAGAGGTCTCCAGGTGGTGAGTTGGCCGACTGCTAGTTTCCATTTCCCCCTCAGTATTTCTTTCACTCACTGTTGGTTTCTCATTGCTGTTTAGGTGCTGAGTCTGAGGTGGTCCTGATGGTGGCCCTGACTGTGACTGCTGTGTCTCTGATCTCTGCTTCTTTGATCGCCTTGTTCCTGTACAGGAAACACAAGCAAACCCTGCGCAACAACTTGTGATTAATAAAGTGGTGAAATTAGCAAATCTGTCATGGTTATTGCTTACATTTGGTCATTGATCAAGGCTGGGGATTTGCATTCTGAATATGGGAAGTTTTCCATATTTATTTACTTCCATTAATGATTCTTGACCCAGTGGCATGCCTGCTGAGTGTATTTAATCTTTTCACCGGATATCAGGCTACTGGGGTATGTGCCCCATTTCACTAGTTTATTAACAGCAACTTGGAAGTGTTTGCCTGGAGCGAGTTATCTTGGCCTGCTGTTTGTCCCTTGTTAAGGAGCTTTGTGGGGCTCTTGTGGTGTGAGGTTAGTGGGACTGATTATTGAGCCCCATGAAATTGCAACGTTCCTGGAAATTTTAATGCTGGGATTAGTTTATTACTAGAAGTGGAGGTTCTTTCGTCCTCTATAACTGACTGGGATAATAAGTCTAAATGGGGTAGATGTCCATATTCTAAAAATGATAGAGGCACTAGCGAGGGTGCAAATCATTTACTAGGATGATACCAGAACTGAGATTATACTTATTAGGAAAGATTGACCTGTTTGGGTTGCCTTCTCTAGGAAAGAGAAGGCTGCGGGTGTTTAAAATTACGACTGGGTTCAAGAGGTTAGATATAGATGTTTCCACTTGTGGGCAAGACCAGAACTAGGGGCCTGTAACTACAAGGTAGTAACTAACTAATGACTCCAATGGTGAATTCAGGAGAAACTTCTTTACCCAGAGAGTGGTGAGAATGTGGATCTCGCTATCACGGAGTGGTTGAGGCGAATGGTGTAGCTGCATTTAAGGGGGAGCTCTAAGCATGAGGGAGGAAGGATATGCTGTTTGGGTGAGATGAAGGGTGGGAGGAGGCTCGTGTGGAGCATAGACTAGTTGGACTGAATAGCCTGTTTCTGTGCTGTCGATGGCTTGTTAACCTGCAGGATTAGTCACCTGAGGAATTGCATCTCTGAAGGCCCCTTAAATGGCTTTCGGTGTTGGCCGTGGCTCAGTGGACAGCACTCTAGCCTGGGTCGGAAGGTCGTAGGTTCAAATCCCACTATAGAAACCTGGAGTACAAAATCCAGGCTGACACTCCCAGTGCTGCACTGTCGGAGGTGCCATCTTTTGGATGAGAAGTTAAAGTGAGGCCACTCCTGCCCCCTCGGGTGGATGTAAAAGATCCTATGGCACTGTTGGAAGAGCAGCAGGGGAGTTCTTCCCTCTGACCAATTGTTATCCATCAGCCAACATCATAAGATGATCTGGCCGTTATCGCATTGCTGTTTGTAGGCTCTTGATGGGCTGCCATGTTTCTGACAACAGTGACTACATTTCAAAAGTAATTCATTGGTTATGAAATGCATTTTTCAATTTGTTCATGGGATGTGGGTGTCACTGGCAAGGCCTGCATTTATTGCCCATCCCTAGTTAGCCTTGAGAATGTGGTGGTGAGCTGCCTTCTAGTTCAGTTGGTCAGTGTGCTGTTGGGGAGTTCTAGCATTTTGAACCAGTGACTATGATGGATCGATGATACTTGCAAGTCAGGATGGTGTGTGACTTGAAGGGGAACTTTGGGGTGGCGGTGTTCCCATGCACCTGCTGCCCTTGTCCTTCTAGGTGGAAGAGGTCGTGGGTTTGGGCGGTGCTGCCGAAGAAGACTTGAGTTGCTGCAGTGTATCTTGTAGATGGTACACACTGCTGCCATGGTGTGCTGGTGGTGGAGGGAGTGAATGTTTAAGGTGTTGGTGGGACAGCTTGAATCTGGGTATGGTGCTGTATAAATAAAAGATTGTTCTTTCTAAACATCTGACGTCAGTGGGACCTACAATAAAAAATAATTATGCCTAACCAACATACTAGGTCCCCAAATGGGGCTTCAGTTGCCGTACTGGATCTCCAACAGCAGGTGGGGATAAATCACACCAAGTTAACGAGCGCACTTCTGTGTATCTCGTGGCGACCCTGGTCAGTGAATGCTGGCTGAAATCTGCAGTAGAACTGTCAATGTTTAACCACTTACATTTATGTAGCCCCTTCAACGTACTGAAATGTCCAAAGGTGCTTCACAGAAGCCCTATCGAATAAAATTTGACACCAAGCCACATACGGAGATATTAGGGCAGATGACCAAAAGCTTGGTGAAAGAGGGAGGTTTTAAGGAGCACTGGAGAGGTTTAGGGAGGGAATTCCAGAGTTTGGGGCCCAGGCTGCTGAAGGCAAGGCTGCCAATGGTGGAGCGATGTTTCTATGTCATAGATAGGAGCAGCAGTAGGCCATTTGGCCCCTTGCACCTGCTCCGCCATTCAATGCGATCATGGTTGATCATCTAACTTCAGTACCCTGTCCCTGCTTTCTCCCCATACCCCCTTGATCCATTTAGCCATAAGAAATATCCTACTCCTTGAATATATTTAATGAATTGGCCTCTACTGCCTGCTGTGGTAGAGAATTCCACAGGTTCACCACTCTCTGGGTGAAGAAATTCCTCCTCATCTCAGTCCTAAAAGGCCTACCCCTTAGGCTGTGACCGCTGGTTTCGGATTTCCCGACAATCGGGAACATCCTCCCTGCAGCTAGTCTGTCCGGTCCTGCCAGAATTTTATAGGTTTGAATGAGATCCCCTCTCATTCTTCTAAACTCCATAGAGTACAAGCCCAATCTCTCCTCATATGTCATTCTTGCCATCGCAGGTATCAGCCTGGTGAATCTTCGCTGAACTCCTTCCATGGCAAGAATATCCTTCCTCAGATAAGGTGACCAAAACTGCACACAATACTCAAGGTGTGGTCTCAATAAGGCCCTGTACAACTGCAGCAAGACATCCTTGTTCCTGTACTCAAACTCTCTCGCTATGAAGGTCAATATACCATTTGCCGCCTTAACCACCTGCTGCACCTGCATGCTTACCTTGAGCGACTGATGCACAAGGTCACTCAGGTCTCGTTGCACTTCCCCTTCTCCCAATCTATTGCCATTCAGATAATCTGCCTTCCTGTTTTTGCCACCAAAGTGGCTAACCTCACATTTATCCACATTATATTGCTTCTGCCCAATCACCCAACCTGTCCAAATCATCCTGTAGTTTCTCGGCATCCTCCTCACAGCACACACGCCCAGCCAGCTTTGTGTCGTCTGCAAATTTGGAAATATTACATCTAGTTCCCTTGTCTAGATCATTAATATATATTGTGAATAGCTGGGGTCCAAGGACCGATCCCTGCAGTACCTCACTAGTCACTGCCTGCCACTTGGGGGAAAAAGACCCATTTATTCCAACTCTTTGCTTTCTATCTGCCAACCAGTTCTCTATCCAAGTCAATACCTTGCCCCCAATCCCATGTGCCTTAACTTTACACGCTAATCTCTTATGTAGGACCTTATCGAAAGCCTTCTGAAAGTCCAAATACACCACATCCACTGGTTCTCCCTTATCTATTTTACTAGTTACATCCTCAAAAAATTCTAGTAGATTAGTCAAGCAGGATTTACCTTTTGTAACTCCATGTTGACTTTGTCCGATCCTGTCTCTGTTTTCCAAGTGCTCTGCTATTACATCTTTTATAATGGACTCTAGCATTTTCCCCACTACCGATGTCAGGCTTACCGGTCTATAATTCCCCATTTTCTCTCTACCACCTTTTTTGAATAGTGGGGTCACATTAACTACCCTTCAATCCATGGGAACTGTTCCAGAGTCCATCGAATGTTGGAAGGTGATCAGCAATGCATCTACTATTTCTAGGGCCACTTCCTTAAGTACCCTGGGATGTAGATTATCAGGCCCTGGTGATTTATCGGCCTTCAATCCCATCAATTTCCCTAACACCATTTCCCTACAGATACTGATTTCTTTCAGTTCCTCCCTTTCGTCGGACCCCATAGCCCTGTATCAATCCCAAACTAATCCCACTGCCCCGCTCTCTCCCCATAGCCCTGGATCAATCCCAAACTAATCCCACTGCCCCGCTCTCTCCCCATAGCCCTGTATCAATCCCAAACTAATCCCACTGCCCCGCTCTCTTCCCCATAGCCCTGGATCAATCCCAAACTAATCCCACTGCCCTGCTCTCTCCATAACCCTGTATCGATCCCAAACTCACCCTTGCCTCTGACTTAGACGGTTGTGGATTTAAGCCCCACTCCAGAGACTCGAGCATAATAATCTAGGCTGACACCCCAGGGCAGGACTGAGGGAGTGCTGCACTGTCGGAGGTGCCGTCTTTCGGCTGCAATACTAAACTGAGGCCCCGTCTTCCCTCTCAGACGGACGTAAAAGATCCCACGGCCACTATTTCGTAGAAGAGCAGGGAGTTATCCCCAGGTGTCCTGGCAAATATTTATCCCTCAATCAACATCACTAGAAACAGATGACCTGGTCATTATCACGTTGCTGTTTGTGGGAGCTTGCTGTGCGCAAATTGGCTGCCATGTTTCCTACATTACAACAGTGACTGCACTCCAAAAAGTACCTCATTGGCTGTAAAGCGCTTTGGGATGCCCTGAGGCTGTGAAAGGCGCTATATAAATACAAGTCTTTATTTCTTTCTTTTACAGGCGACTTTGGGCCGATGGTTCCCAAAGCTCCAACCAATGGGGGCACTTTGGTTTGGTTTTTGGTTGATGACATCACCCAATGTCTTCCTATTGATGGTTTTGGAGAAGGTCAACCCAATCTCTGCCTCTTTCTTTATCATAGGCAACGGCCTATTAATAGTCAACCACGTGCTCCCTTTTTAAAGGGTCGCAAACGATAAGGTCTGTAAATTAACATAAATTTGAAAGGAACCTTAACAAATCAAATTAAAATTTGGTTGCCGGGGGTGATGATGCATTCTATTCTCCGCGGCGCCCACCAGTCGCGGAAGGCCTCAAGCGTGCCAGTGGATACCGCGTACTCCATAGCCAGGGCCACCCGGGCGCGAACGTGGCCGCGGAAGAGAGGCAGGCAATCGGGCAGCTCTTTCCCACCCTCTTTCCAGTTGCCTGTTGGACAGCCGAGGCGAAAACTCCCTTTCGCCTTTTGTGTCGCCGCGAGATCACCGGGACAAGCTCCGCTTCAACCTGGATGCGTTCTGCTTCTTTGAGGATGCCAGGGACCTGGTAAGAGTTGGCCAGATGTTGGAAGGTAAGACGGTGAGCGTTGACGCTGAGTAACTCCTGGATGTGTCTCCTGCAGATCTTCATCAGTTGCCACCTGAGAGTAGCTGCAGCAGATCAAAGGCCGGATTCGGTCAACAAAGCCTGTTCCTTCCAGAAGCCAGCCAACCGGTGAGAGGAATCTACCCCCGAATGGTGGACCTCTTTCTTTTTGGCGTATGGATGCATTCTGACCAATGGCTTGCTTCCTTGTTTAGATGGTCCCTGGTGAACGAGTTGGGCCTGTCCCTGGTGGAAGGATCCAATGAGGTTTGTGCCTGTTGTGATGGGGGCAACTGCAGGGGCGAGAGATTGCAATCTGGAGGAAGACCACACTCCAGGGGCAGGAGGGAGGTCCCATCTGAGCTTGGTATGTTGTGATGGTTGTGGTAAACCACTGCTAACTCTGTACATGTCTGTGTGGTAAACCATTGTTAACTCTGTACATGTCCGGGCATGTCTCCGCCCCTGGCTCCACCCCTAAGCCCGGGTATAAAGGTGACTCACCACCCTTCCCCCGGGAGCTCTTAGGATGGATCCACTAGCAGAGGCATGCTCCAGTTCTTAGTCAAAAAAAGCCTACTTCGTATAAGTTCAACTCGTAGTCTTTGGTGTTGTTGATAGTGCATCAATTTTATTGACTAAATTTTCGACATGGAGCAAATCTTGAAGCCGGAACGTTTAGACCTGGATCCTCAAGCAGCAGATGCAGCCAATAACTTTGAACACTGGCTGAGCTGTTTCGAAGCCTTCCTGGAGGCCTCCAGCACTACCGTCACTACAGATGACACGAAACGGCTTGTCTTGAACTCACGGGTGAGCCACCGAGTCTACTCGATCATCCGAGACGCCACAACTTACGCGGCCGCCACCGCGACGCTAAAGGAACAATACGTGAGGCCTGTTAACGAGGTCTACACCAGACACCTCCTGGCTACCCGAAAACAGCGCCCCGGGGAATCGAGCGCCGAATATTTACTGGCACTGAGAGTCCTCGGCCGGGCCTGTAATTGCAAAGCGGTGACGGCCAAGGAATGCACGGAAGGCCTGATCCGAGACGCCTACGTAGCCGGCATCAGGTCCAACTATACACGGCAGAGGCTGCTGGAACAGAGGGGTCTTGACCTGCAGAAGACGGTGGCCCTCGCTAACTCGTTAGACGTGGCCCTCCAGAACATGGACGCCTACCCCCCTGACCGGATGGCCACGTGGATGTCACGGGAGCAGCCATCTTGGGACCTGGTAAGGCCACAAGCCGCCAGCAGCCCAACTACAGCTGCAATGACCAGAGGCCAGAAATGCTACTTCTGCGGCCAGGCCAAGCACCCCAGACAGCAATGCCCAGCAAAGGATGCGACCTGCTCCAAATGCGGCAAGAAAGGCCACTACGCAAGAGTGTGCAGGGCGAAATCGACCCCCAATTCCAGCAGCGCCACATGTGAACCGTGCAGGCCGCCATTTTGGACCCCACCAACCACGTGTGAGCCGTGCGGGCCGCCATTTTGGGCACCACCAGTCGCGGGGGAGCCGCCATCTTGGACACCATTTCGGGACCAGGCCCCCGGCCCGCGCTCTCCCTTCTTCTCCACTGTGGCTCAAAATGGCGTCTCCTGCGCTCTCCCTTCTTTTCCGCTGCAGCCCAAATGGCATCTCCCGCGCTTTCCTTTCTTCCCCCGCGGACGCAGCTCAGCCCTTGAACACCGGCCGCGCTCTGCGCGTTTTCCTGCCCGCCTCTCTCATTGACGCCGCTCGGTCCTGAACCCCGGCTGCGCCCTGTGTACTTTACCCTCTTTTTTTTTTTCTGTCGACGCC
Organism: Somniosus microcephalus; assembly: GCF_052327205.1. NCBI lineage: Eukaryota > Metazoa > Chordata > Chondrichthyes > Squaliformes > Somniosidae > Somniosus > Somniosus microcephalus. Next base: position 36,966,221 of record NW_028225182.1, read on the forward strand.
GCTCGGTCTTCAACCCCGGCTGCGCCCTGTGCGCATAACCCTCTCTCTTACCCCGTCGATGCTGCTCGGCCTTTTTCTGTGCCATCGGTCGGCTCCAGCCGCCGCTGTCCGGGAAGGGTCTGCGCCGTACCAGCTGCCAGCCCGCTGCGCTGGATCGTCGCGACTGGAGAACCAAGCCCAGCTCTCCACAGCCGCCTCCTGCGATGCTCAAGTCCTCTCTGGATGGTCGACGCCCGCACTTCTGGATTCGGCCTTCCCCTTTCACTGCTCTCCAGGAGCGAATCCCTGGGAGGTGATGCAGAGTTGCAGGTAGGTTTGAATCCACTCGTAGCCAATGTTAAATCCGTGAATCTTGATGTATGGTGTCCTTCAATAAATCGACAGAGACTGCAGAGGAACAATCAACAGGTGTTTACTGGATGAGGGTTACTCTAAAACCAGTAGTACAGATCCCTACTCAGGGTTTATATACAGGTGTGGTCACTGCCGGTACTACAGTATACAGGAGCTGTAAAAGTAGTTCTCCCCTTAAAGGTACATACACTACAGTACCTGCCCTGGGAGTGTTTGATGGGACAGTGTAGAGGGAGCTTTACTCTATATCCAACCCGTGCTGTACCTGCCCTGGGAGTGTTTGATGGGACAGTGTAGAGGGAGCTTTACTCTGTATCTAACCCGTGCTGTACCTGCCCTGGGAGTGTTTGATGGGACAGTGTAGAGGGAGCTTTACTCTGTATCTAGTCTGTGCTGTACCTGCCCTGGGAGTGTTTGATGGGAGGAATATTCAGAGTTCTGGTACTTGCAGCAGTGGTAATTTATTAGATCTTATTATCATTTTAGGAGGGCAGGCTGACAGGAAGCTGCCTGACCTTAGCCAAGTCTCTGATTTACATCTGTCAGACAGTATCTCACATTGTCCTTTTTATCCTTCAGCGCCTCCCAATGAATCAGACAATAAATGGCTGTCATCATCTATCACCATGGAAACCCAGGCTCCCCTCCCCTTCCGGTTAACACATTCACGGCCAGAACTGGAGCCAAATGGAAGGTGGGAAGTTTGAGATGCTCTGTCGCCCCCCTGGGGTAATTGACGGACTATCTGAGGTCCTGTTGACCACAGGGTGGGACCTCTGAATCAGGTTATCACCTTGTACCCCATTTATATGATACATTAATAGTGCAAGAGCAACCCTGTGAAGTAACTGGGGCCTGGGTCCATCTCATTCTTGTTGTACCTGCCCTGGGAGTGTTTGATGGGACAGTGTAAAGTGAGCTTTACTCTGTATCTAACCCGTGCTGTACCTGCCCCGGGAGTGTTTGATGGGACAGTGTAGAGGGAGCTTTACTCTGTATCTAACCCGTGCTGTACCTGCCCTGGGAGTGTTTGATGGGACATTGTAGAGGAAGCTTTACTCTGTATCTAACCCATGCTGTACCTGCCCAGGGAGTGTTTGATGGGACAGTGTAGAGGGGGCTTTACTCTGTATCTAACCCGTGCTGAACCTGCCCTGGGAGTGTTTGATGGGACAATGTAGAGGGAGCTTTACTCTGTATCTAACCCGTGCTGTACCTGCCCTGGGAGTGTTTGATGAGACAGTGTAGAGGGAGCTTTACTCTGTATCTAACCCGTGCTGTACCTGCCCTGGGAGTGTTTGATGGGACAGTGTAGAGGGAGCTTTACTCTGTATCTAACCAGTGCTGTACCTGCCCTGGGAGTGTTTGATGGGACAGTGTAGATTGAGCTTAACTCTGTATCTAACCCATGCTGTACCTGCCCAGGGAGTGTTTGATGGGACAATGTAGAGGGGGCTTTACTTTGTATATAACCCATGCTGTACCTGCCCTGGGAGTAATTGCATCTGTGCAGATTTAATTCAGCATTCGTGTGTGTGTCTGAGAGAGTCTCTGTGTGCCTGTGTCTGTGTGTGTGTGAGTCTGTGTGTGTGTGTCTCTGTGCCTGTGTGTCTGTGATCAGGAGCAGGCAGTGTGAACATGGCTCCAGTCATTGTGACAGACTACTTCCCCCCCCTTCCAATCTGGTTTAAGTACATTAGCTGCTAAAAAAAGATTCCTAAAAGAGATTATTTGGGTTGACCTGTGTGTGCGTGTGTGTGCGGGAGCGGGGGGGGACGACTGGAGATGGATCGACCGAGGGAGGGGTGGGGGGGCCGAGCGACATGGATTGTCAATTTCTTAATGAAATGGTGCCGCGTGATACACGGGGTGAAATGTATAAGATGAAGAGTCTATCGACCGAGAGGTATTAAAAATGTGTGCGCTTGGGAGGGAGAAGCATTGGGAGCTAGGGTGGCCTCGCCATCACTGTTTCATGAAGGCTTGTGTCTGGGTGGATGTTTCGAAGGGGAAGAGAAAGAAAGACTTGCATTTATATAGCACCTTTCACGACCACCGGACGTCCCAAAGCGCTTTACAGCCAATGAAGTACTTTTTGAAGTGTCGTCACTGTTGAAATGTGGGAAACGCGGCAGCCAATTTGCGCACAGCAAGCTCCCACAAACAGCAATCTGATAATGACCAGATCATCTGTTTTTAGTGATGTTGATTGAGGAATAAATATTGGCCCAGGACACCAGGGAGAACTCCCCCTGCTCTTCTTCCAATAGTGGCCGTGGGATCTTTTACGTCTACCTGAGAGAGCAGACGGGGCCTCGGTTTAACATCTCATTCGAAAGACGGCACCTCCAACAGTGCAGCACTCCCTCAGCACTGCACTGGGAGTGTCGGCCTAGATTTTTGTGCTCAAGTCTCTGGAGGGGGCTGTAGTGTATGTGCCTTTAAGTCAGAACTACTTTTTACAGCTCCTGTATACTGTAGTACCGGCAGTGACCACACCGGTATATAAGCTTTGCACATGCCTCTGTACCCCAGTCTAGAGATTACCCTCCTCCAGTAAAGACCTGTTATTTGTTAATGTACAGGATCCATGTGATTATTTATCCACTGAACCACGGATCTAACAGTGGCGATGAGTGTCGATTCGAATCTACCTGCAACATACAAACAACAAAAAAATAGTCGAGGCCAGGAACACGGGCGTCGACCACGAGCAACCGCCCAGCAGTCAGGCAGAGATCCAACTTCGCTGGGGAGGCTGTGGAGAGCCGGGCTTGGTTCCCCATCCACAACGAGCAGTAAGAGACCGACGACAGGTCCAGCGCAGACCCTTCCCGAGCAGCGGCGGCTGGAGCCGACCGACGGCGGAGAGAGAGCCGAGCAGCGTCGACGGGGTAAGACAGAGGGTGAAGAGCGCAGGGCGCAGCCGGGGGTTGAACACCGAGCAGCGTCGAGGAAAATAAATCAAACCGGAGAGAGAGAGGGTAAGAAACAGCCGGGTTCTAGACTGAGCGGCGTCGAAAAATATCAAAAGAAGAACACGCAGAGCACAGCCAGTGCTCACGGGCTGAACAGGGTCCGCGGGGCGAAGCAAGGGGAGACGCCATTGAGCCGCGGAGAAGAAGGAAGAGCGCGGGAGGCGCCATTGAGCCGCGGAGAAGCAGGGAGAGCGCGGGAGACGCCATTGAGCCGCGGAGAAGAGGGAAGAGCGCGGGAGACGCCATTTTTAGAAGCCGCAGCGGAGAAGAAGGGCGAGCGCGGGAAGGAAGGAAAGCGCGGGAGACGCCATTTTGTGCTAGCGGAGAAGAAGGGGAAGCGCGGGAGGCGCCATTGGTGATAGTTAACACACAACCAAGGATGACGAAGAGTGGCAGTATCTCTACGCTCGACAATGAAGTCGAAGATTGGGCGACATATGTGGAACGTATTGAGGTGTACTGCAGGGCGAATGAAGTGCCAGATGCTAATAAAGCACTGGTTCTGTTAAATTCCATGGGTGCAAAAACTTATGGGTTACTGCGAAATCTAATAACCCCAGAGAAGCCAGTAAACAAGAATTTTGAAAGCATAGTAGAAATCCTACAGGACCACTTAAACCCCACACTGCTGCTGATAGCAGAACGATTTAAGTTCCATAAAAGGAACCAACACAAAGACGAAAGCAATGCTGAGTACCTAACGGAACTGCGCAAGCTATCGAAATACTGCCAGTTTGGAGCGGGACTAGCAGACACGTTAAGGAACAAGTTTGTGTGTGGGCTACAAAGTGTAGAAGCCGTTTCTGGGTTCCTATCAGAAAAGGACCTTACGCTGGACAAAGCTTTCACACGAAGCAGCCACAAGGGGCGCTGCAGAGATACAACGGAGACGGCAAGAATGTGGCACCAACGAAATGACCTATGGAACAGGGAAGTGCTATCGCTGCGGCAGAACAACACATGACCAGAAAGATTGTTGGTTCAAGGACCAAGTGTGCAGACAGTGTGGGAAAACAGGACACATAACAAGAGTCTGCAGGTCTGGGAAGAAAACCAACAGTAAGAAATCTCCACAGGAGAAGTACAAAAAGGTACGTCAGGTGATGGACAGTGGTTCAGACGAACAGAAAAGTGACACAGACTCCGGAAGCAAGGAGCTGGGTTGTCTGAAACGACATAATGTAACCAAAATGGAGGATCACCAGACTATCTGGGTTACACTCAAGATAGACGGAGTCCAAGTGGAAATGGAATTGGACACAGGGTCAGCTCTAACAGTCATAAATCAAAGAGACTACAAGCGGCTATTTTCACACATACCCTTGAAAGCTACAGAGATTGTCTTGAAGACGTATACGGGGCAAAAAGTCTACCCCAAAGGAAAAATAAGGGTGAAAGTGACATATAAAGGCCAGGAAATACCTAAAATGGATATATATGTATTGCCAAATGGAGGACCACCACTGCTAGGACGTGAATGGATCCGGAAGATACAATTAGATTGGCATTCCGTACAGGCACTGAAGGTTGAGGCCAAAAAGGATGACGACGTCACACCTGGACGACTGTCAAAAATGCTAACTGACGCAAAAGAAGTGTTCCAGGAGGGACTAGGAACACTAAAAGGAATAACAGCAACAATTAAAACAGAGGAAAATGCAAGCCCAAAGTTTCTGAAGGCCAGACCAGTGCCTTATGCGATCAGACCAGCTGTTGAAGCAGAGCTGGAAGGGTTGGAACGTTCAGGAGTACTGTCCAAAGTGGACTGGAGCGAGTGGGCTACACCCATCGTTCCTGTAATGAAGAGGTCATTGAGTAATACGCCTGGGGAACCAAAGAAGGTCTGCATCTGTGGGGATTTTAAGGTGACAGTGAACCCAGTCCTTCACACGGTGCAATATCCGCTTCCACGTATTGAGGATATTTTCGCCTCGCTATCTGGTGGTAAACGCTTCACCAAAATTGATCTAGCCCAGGCGTACTTGCAAATGGAGGTAGAAGAAGCTTCGAAACATTACCTTATGATCAACACTCATAAAGGTCTCTATCAATACAACCGGCCGATGTTTGGAGTAGCCTCGGCTCCGGCTATCTGGCAAAGGGCGATGGATCAGGTCCTGCAAGGGATTCCAGGGACCCAGTGTTATTTGGACGACATCTTGGTCACGGGCGAAAATGACGGTGATCGCCTCGTTAACTTGGAGAAGGTGCTCACTAGATTAAAGGAGTATGGGCTACGAGCTAATCGCCACAAGTGCGAGTTTTTCCAGAAACAGATCTCGTATTGCGGCCACGTCATCGATGAAGAGGGGTTACATAAGTCCCCTGACAAGATTGAGGCAGTAGTCAAGGCTCCAGCACCGGAAAATGTGTCACAACTGAGGTCGTTCCTCGGGCTGGTAAGCTATTACCACAAGTTCTTACCAAATTTGTCTACGGTATTACACCCGCTGAACACCCTACTACAAACAGGGGTACCATGGAAGTGGGATGACGAACGTAGACAAGCTTTCCAGAAGTGTAAAGAATTGATCACATCAAAAGAGGTGTTGGCCCATTTCAACCCAGCACCACCAATTCGTTTGGCATGTGATGCATCACCCTACGGCATTGGAGCGGTGCTGTCGCACAAATTCCCAGACGGGTTGGAAAGGCCAGTAGCCTTTGCGTCTCGGTCACTAACCTCAGCCGAGCGTAACTACGCCCAGATTGACAGGGAGGCCCTCAGCCAATATGGGGAGTAAAAAAATTCAACCACTATCTGCATGGGCAGAAGTTCACCTTGCTGACTGACCACCAACCACTTGTCTCCATCTTTAGTCCTAAGAAGGGCGTGCCAGTAATGACTGCACAGCGGTTACAAAGATGGTCCCTGTTTCTAGGGGCGAATCAATATGAAATAGAATATAAAGGCACGAAACAGCATGGGAACGCTGATGGGCTATCGCGCCTGCCACTGCCTACTGTGGAGGAAGCACCAGCAGTGGATCCTATCGAGATATTTTATTCGTCGATAATTGAACGATTGCCAGTAACAAACGCGGATATAGAGAAGGAGACCCGCAATGATCCGACGCTGTCACGGGTATATGAATTGACGGTGAGGGGATGGCCAACACATGGCGTCTCACTGTTGCCAGCATTCTCATCCGGAAGAGAACAGCTGTCAGTATGCCAGGGGACAGTGACGTGTGGATCCAGAGTGGTGATTCCACCCAAGTTAAGGGAGAGAGTGCTAAATGAGCTACATGAAGGTCATCTGGGGGGAGTGAAAATGAAAAGTCTTGCTAGGGCTTATGTGTGGTGGCCGGGAATCGATCAACAAATCGAAGACCTAACTAAGAGCTGCTTAGGATGCCAGAAGGTCCAAAATGCACCACCACATGCCCCTCTACACCCATGGGAGTGGCCCTCCTCTCCATGGCAACGGGTGTACATTGATTTCGCTGGTCCATTCATGGACTCAATGTTCTTAATAGCAGCGGATGCTCATTCAAAGTGGCCTGAGGTGATAAAGATGTCTTCAACCACTGCAGAGAAAACGATTGCAGTCCTAAGGACCATATTTGCCAGAAACGGCTTGCCAGAGCAGATCTGCTCTGATAATGGACCACAGTTTGTGTCCGACGAGTTCCAAAAATTCATGAAAAGGAATGGGGTAAGGCATTACACATCCGCCCCGTATCATCCAGCCACCAATGGATTGGCTGAGAGGTTCGTACAAACCTTTAAGAAGGCAATAAAGGCCATGTGCGACGAGGAAATTCCACTACAGCATAAGATGGACAATTTCTTATTAGCCTACCGAAATGCGACACATGCAGTTACCAACCAGACCCCGGCCATGATGTTCTTTAACCGAAGGTTGAGATCTCGTCTGGACTTGCTCAGACCAAATGTGCGAAGAAATGTTGAGGACAAACAATTCCAGCACATCAATGAGAAACCGACAAGGAGCTTCAATGTAGGGCAACCAGTCTTGGCCCGTGACTATCGAACAGAGAAATGGCAACCCGGAACGATATGCACAAGGCAGGGGCCATTAATGTACACAGTGGATGTCGGGGAGAACATTGTGAGACGCCACGTCGATCAGATCTTAGCGTCACAGGAACGCGTCAACCCCATGTCTCGAGTACCTGGGGATGAACCCGACATACCGGTAGCATCTACCTCAGAACCAGAGCAGTGGAACCCGATGAACTACTCGATGAAAAGGGGTCAGAATCGCCTCTGCACCAAGAACAAGAACCTCCGGAAAGGCGCTATCCCAAAAGGGTCAGGAAGCCGCCCCAAAGACTGAATCTATAAATGGACTATTGTTGTTTAATGTACATGTTAAAGTGTTAATTGTTATTTGAATATTAGGGGTACTACTAATCTAAAAGGGGAGGAATTGTAGTGTATGTGCCTTTAAGTCAGAACTACTTTTACAGCTCCTGTATACTGTAGTACCGGCAGTGACCACACCTGTATATAAGCTTTGCGCATGCCTCTGTACCCCCAGTCTTGAGACTACCCTCCTCCAGTAAAGACCTGTTTATTGTTAAGTTACAGCATCCGTGTGATTATTGAATAACAGCATCTCCTCAGAATCACGGATCTAACACTACCCCACCTCCCTTTCCTTTTTGCCTATCTGTCCTGAATATCGAATACCCCTGGATATTGAGTTCCCAGTCTTGGCCATCCTTGAGCCACGTTTCCGTAATCCCAACCAAATCGTATTCGTTTACCTCTATTTGCGCAGCCAATTCATCCACCTTATTACAAATGCTCCTCGCATTAAGACACAAAGCCTTCAGGCTTGTTTTTTTAACGCTCTTAGACCTATTAGAATTATTATCTACTGTGGCCATGTTTGATTTAAACCGTTGATTTCTCTGACTGCCACTTTTGTTTTTCTCCTTCCTATCTTTTGCTTTTATCCCTGTTTTCCTTTCCTCTGTCCCCCTGCTCAGGTTCCCAACCCCCTGCCATTTTAGTTTAATCCCCCCCGAACAGGCTTGTGTCTGGGTGGATGTTTCGAAGGGGAAGAGAAAGACTTGCATTTATATAGCACCTTTCACAACCACCGGACGTCCCAAAGCGCTTTACAGCCAATGAAGTACTTTTTGAAGTGTTGTCACTGTTGTAATGTGGGAAACGCAGCAGCCAATTTGCGCACAGCAAGCTCCCACAAACAGCAATGTGATAATGACCAGATCATCTGTTTTTAGTGATGTTGATTGATCGATAAATATTGGCCCCAGGACACCGAGGAGAACTCCCCTGCTCTTCTTCCAATAGCGGCCGTGGGATCTTTTATGTCTACCTGAGAGGGCAGACGGGGCCTCGGTTTAACATCTCATTCGAAAGACGGCACCTCCAACAGTGCAGCACTCCCTCAGCACTGCACTGGGAGTGTCGGCCTAGATTTTTGCGCTCGAGTCTCTGGAGGGGGCCTTGAACCCACAACCTCCTGACTCAGTGGCGAGAGAGAGTGCCGCCCACTGAGCCACGGCTGACACTCACACTAAATACTCAGCTCTCTAAAGATCGCGAGGCGCGAGTAAAAAAAAATGATCACACTCCCTGTCAGCCTAATGAGTGAAAGTATCAATAACCCAGGCTGTAGATCCTGGGCCTAGAGTCCATCCCCGGCCTGTGCTGAGTTAGCGGATCTCAGAGGAGCTGGCACTAGGGGGCGCCCTATATTGGGCCTCGGGTGCCCCAGGGCTAGGGCGAGGAAAGCCAGCAGCCAGGGTTCCTGTCGCTGATCACTGTGCGGTGACTCCCGCTGGGAATAGGGTGTGCGGCGCACACGTGCGTGCGTATGTGCACGCGTGTGCTTGGGCGTGCATTGCTTGCGTGGATTTCGAGTGGGAGCAGGATGGAGTTCAGACACGACGCCCTCCACTGTCAAATAGCCCACTTGCCCTCACTATCTAGGCTTGCACCCGAGCGAAGCAGTGGAGGGAGTTCGATGCCGGTGGGACCCACAGGATGATATCAGAAACAAGAGGTTGTAACAATCGGGAAAGATTGAACAGGCTGGGGCTCTTTTCACTAGAAAAGAGAAGGCTGAGGGGTGACCCAAGAGGTCTTTAAAATTATGAATGGGGTTCGATAGGGTAGACATAGAGAAGATGTTTCCACTTGTGGGGGAGACCAGAACTAGGGGCCATAAATATAAGATCGTCTCTAATAAATCCAATAGGGAATTCGGGAGAAACTTCTTTACTCAGAGGGCACGAACGGGGCGCCAAGCGCCTGAGCGCAGCGCTGCTAACGCCTCCCGCGAAATTCAGCGGGGGGTTAGCGGCGGCGGTAACCGGTAGCGCCCAGCGGCGCTGCGCCTCCAATGATGACATCATCAGCGTGCGCAGCGCCTTCACCCGCGCCCCCTGACCGACCACTGGCCGCTATGTCCGACAGGGTCGGCGGGTGCCGGGCGGCCATTTTATTTTTGTGGGCCGCCTGCCAGCACCTGCCCCCCACCCTCCCTCCTGCAGAGGGGGTGGGGCGGAGGGGGGTGCCGGCCGCGATCGGTCAGGGGAGGTAAAAGTAAAAGCTAAAAGTCGCGCCCCGGCGAAGTTAGCGCATAATAAGGTGGCGCGAGCCAATATTCCCCCCGGAGAGCGGCGAGCGTGTGGAACTCGCTACCGCAGGGAGTGGTGGAGGCGAAGAGCAGAGCCAGCATTTAAAGTGGAAGGCAGATAAACACACACACACACACAAAGAAACATTTTGCTCTGATAGGTTGAGATGAAGCCAGCCTGTTGCTGCTGCCGCTGCTGGTGGATTTTTTTATTCTCCTTTTTCTTTTTTTTTGCTGTTTGTCCTCTGCTGCGCTCCATAGCCAAAGCAGCTGGAGGGGGAGGAGTATGAGAGAGAAGCACTTCCCCTCAGACTGTGTGTGGCAGGAAGCAGCGGTCGGGGAGTCTGAGCCCCTGGGAGGTAGGGACTGGTCTGTCTGTGTGCTGGGTGCCTAGGGGGTGGGGGCAGGAGGGGCGAGACAGCGCCGGCAGCACCTTGAGCTCCTCTCGCTGAGTCGCTGCTGGTTCATTCTTAACAACAAAAACTTTTTAATTCAAGTTTTCTCCAGCGCCCCTCCCCCTGTGCAAGTAACAAGTTCACAATGAAACGATAGGACCGAGCATGCAGGAGGCTCGCTAACTATCAGGACACTGATAACCGGCAAAGGAACCAGAACCAGAGGCGGAAGGGAAAGGGAAGATGAGAATTTATTTTTGCCGTGGTCTGCAACGAGCTGCCTCAAAGGGCGGTGGAACAGATTCGGCAGTAACTTTCTAAAGGGGGAATTGGATCAATACTTGAAAAGGAAAAATTTACTGGGCTATAACGGGGGAAAGAGCAGGCGGTGGGGGAAGTGGGTCTTAACTGCAAAGCTCTTTCAGAGAAAGAAAGACTTGCATTTCTATAGCGCCTTTCACGACCACCGGCCGTCTCAAAGCGCTTTGCAGCCAATGGAAGTACTTTTTTTGAAGTGCAGTCACTGTTGTAATGTCGGAAACGCAGCAGCCAATCTGCGCACAGCAAGCTCCCACAAACAGCAATGTGATAATGACCAGATCATTAGTTTTTAGTGATGTTGATTGAGGGATAAATATTGGCCCCAGGACACCGGGGAGAACTCCCCCCGCTCTTCTTCCAAAGAGTGGCCGTGGGATCTTTTACATCCACCTGAGAGAGCAGACGGGGGCCTCGGTTTAACGTCTCATCCGAAAGACGGCACTTCCGACAGTGCAGCACTCCCTCAGCACTGCACTGGCGTGTAAGCCTAGCTTTAAGTGCTCAAGTACCTATGGGACTTGAACCCACGACCTTCTGACTCAGAGGCAAGTGTGCTTCTCACTGAGCCACAGCTAACATCAATGGGCTGAATGGACTCCTGTGCTGTGTGACTCTATTCTATAAAGTAACTGAGGATGTGTTAGGTAACAAATGAATTGAGGTAACGTGGGAATATAGGAAAGGGGGGTGGGGGAGGCCATTCAGCTCCTCGAGCCTGTTCAGCCATTCAGTTAGATCGTAGCTGATCTGTATACAAAGTAACTGAGGCTATGACAAGTAATAGATTAGCAATAAAGGGGGAGTCAGCCGTGTGTAGCAAGCTGATGTGTATTAAACCAAAGCTGCACCGTAGCGTTAAAGGCCCCTTGGCCAGCTGGCGGAAGTAGCCCGCAACCAGTCAATCCCCTCTGGTCCGCGCTGGGTTAATAAGTCTGAGCTGGGGCTGGTGTAACGAGGGGAGGCGGGGGGGCAGCTGGGGTCAAAGGTGGGGGGAGGTGAGCTCGGCGGGAAGATCCGCCGGGGTGCCCCGCTCCTGATCCGCTGACTCCCGCTCTGAAAGGGAGGACGGGATTGGGTCTGGCTGCGATGCCTCCCTTGGCCGAATGGCCGGTTTGCGCGCGAAGTGTGGCCATTTGGTGGGGTTAGGGGTGGGGGTGATGGTTGGCGAACTCTGGTACTCGTGGAACCCCTATCCCCCACAGCAAGAATGAGCACCTTCAGGGCAGGAGGGTGGGGGGGGGGGCGCGAAAGCCGGGGTGGGAATCTTGCCTTGCATGAGAGGGCGAAAACTGACTGCTGTGGCCAGTGGGACGAAGCCTGCCTTTGCTGAATATCCGAGCTTGCCCTGGATAACGTATCACCAGGGGGGACGGTGGGGAGGGAAAGTCTCCTTTCATATCAGACCCTTCCCCATTCCCTTGCGTTCAGGAGCTTAGCCTGTGAAGAGGGGAGGGCACTGGGCGAGGCCGTGAGTTAGCGGTGAGCCCATGCAATGTCCAACGTGCAGAACGTACACTCGCTCTGGGTAGAACCTGTAGTATGCAGTGTACAACGCCCGGTTACACAACACCTCCATTTTAAAATTCTCACCCTTGTTTTCAAATCCCTGCGTGGCCTCGCCCCCCCCCCCCCCCCCCCCCCCCCCCTCTCTATCTCTGTAACCTCCTCCAGCCCCACAAAGCCCCCGAGATCTCTGCGCTCCTCCAATTCTGACCTCTTGAGCATCCCACGATTTTAATCGCTCCACCATTGGCGGCCGTGCCTTCAGCTGCCTGGGCCCTAAGCTCTGGCATTCCCTCCCTAAACCTCTCCGCCTCTCTCCTTCTTTAAGACGCTCCTTAAAACCTACCTCTTTGACTAAACTTTTGGTCACCTGTCCTAATACGCCCACTCTTGCTCAGTGAGGCCCAATCACCGCCACCAGCAGTCGCCCCCTCAGTGTGAAAGGTCAGTAAAGAGTTTTCGGTATGTCAATTTTCTACCCCTTATTACCGCCCTCTCCCTCCCAAAGACACTGGCTGTGACAGCGGGTATGGCTCCCACAAGCCCTGGCTTCCCTCCAGCTCCTCGCTCAGACAGGTGCCTGCCGGCTGTTCGACCACAAAGGCATCACAGCCAAGCCTGATCCTGTCCCTCTACCTTAAATCAAACACGGCACAAGACTCCGCACCTTCTGGTCCGTTTGGCTCGGTACCGGGTTGGTTACGTCCTCTAACCGCAAGCGATTGTCCCTGAGGACAGGTTGGACTCTCGGATTTTGTTGTGAGTGCAGCGGGTTTGGGAGTCTGTCAGTCACAGCTCCGGCACACAGGGGCCGTGTGTGTGTGATCGGCAGCGGAGAGATTCACTCAACTGGATTTCATGGCTCAAGTGACCCTCTGACAGGAGCAGGTCCCCAAGGCACTGGCAAAGATAGAGCACAAACACTCACTCAAGGCGGTTAAAGGGACAGGATGCTCTCGCCGGGTGGTTAAAGGGGCAGGCCCCTCTTGCCGGGTAGTTAAAGGGGCAGGACCCTCTCGCGGTGAGTTAAAGGGATAGGCCCCTCTCGCTGGATAGTTAAAGGGGCAGGACCCTCTCGCGGTGGGTTAAAGGGACAGGCCCCTCTCGCCGGGGAGTTAAAGGGACAGGCCCCTCTCGCTGGATAGTTAAAGGGGCAGGACCCTCTCGCGGTGAGTTAAAGGGACAGGCCCCTCTCGCCGGGCAGTTAAAGGGACAGGACCCTCTCACCAGGCAGTTAAAGGGACAGGCCCCTCTTGCCAGGTGGCTTAAAGGGACAGGACCCTCTCGCAAGACGGTTAAAGGGACAGGACCCTCTTGCCGGGTAGGTAAAGGGACAGGACCCTCTCGCCAGGTAGTTAAAGGGACAGGCCCATCTCTTGCTGGGCAGTTAAAGGGACAGGTTTCTCTCTCTCCGGGCAGTGCTGACTGGGGCTGGGAGAGGGGCGGAGGGAGGAGGGGAGAGGGGCTGGGAGAGAGGGGAGGGAGGAGGGGGAGGGGGATGGGGGAGGGGGCTGAGGGAGGAGGGGAGATGGGGCTGGGGGAGGAGGGGGATGGGGGGGAGGGGCTGGGGGAGGAGGGGAGATGGGGCTGGGGGGAGGAGGGGGGAGGGGCTGGGGAGGGAGGGGAGATGGGGCTGGGGGAGGAGGATGGGGAGGAGGGGGGGGAGGGGCTGGGAGAGGAGGGGGATGGGGAGGGGGCTGAGGGAGGAGGGGAGATGGGGCTGGGGGAGGAAGGCTGTGGGGCTGGAAGATTCCAATCTCTAACGCGAGCCAACCTTTCGATTCGGCCCCACAGGAAAGGTGAGCCGAGAGGACGGCGATTCCCCATGAGACTGAGCCACAGGCCCTGAGGCAGGCGGGCAGAGCGCGAAATGATCGTCAGGACTGGACTCCTCCTCCTCCTCCTCCGGTGGGGCGGGCTCACTCTGGGCAGTGTGGTGAATTACGATCCGCTGGCATGGGACGAGAACGGCTACGTCCTCTACTGTCCGTGCATGGGTAAGTTGGGGCGGGGGACAGCGCGAGCTTACCATAATGTCCAGGGAGCGCTCTGCACCGGGATATAGGCCTCCAACCGTCAAGTCGCTCCCCGGCGCCCATCTCGCTTGGACGCCAGTTACCGCCCACGCTCCTGTATCTCTGGGTGAGCCGCCGCTCTTTCTGTACGCCTCGAAGGAGTGAGTGTTGGCTGGCTATTTGACTGTGGCGGGCGTCGCAGCTGCACCTCCATACCGACAGCCACACACAGGCTACTTTCCAGCAGCATAGTAATCATACAATCACAGAGCAGAGGAGGAGGGCCGTTCGGCCCATCGTGCCTGTGCCGGCTCTTTGAAAGAGCTCTCCAATTAATCCCACTCCGCCCCTGCTCTTTCCCCACCGCCCTGCAAATTTATTTCCCTTTTCAAGTATTTCTCCAATTCCCTTTTGATAAGTTACTATTGAATCTGCTTCCACCGCCCTTTCAGGCAGCGCGTTCCAGATCACAACAACTCGCTGCGTAAAAATAATTTCTCCTCATCTCCCCCTCTGGTTCTTTTGCCGATTATTTTAAATCTGTGTCCTCTGGTTACCGACCCTCCTGCCAGTGGGAAACAGTTTCTCCTTATTTACTCCAGCAAAACCCTTCATAAGAACATAAGAAATAGGAGCTGGAGTAGGCCATACGGCCCCTCGAGCCTGCTCCGCCATTCAATAAGATCACGGCTGATCCTCGACCTCAACTCCACTTTCCTGCCCGATCCCCATATCCCTTGATTCCCCGAGAGTCCAAAACCCCTTCATGATTTGGAACACCTCTATCAAATCTCCCCTTAACCTTCTCTGCTCTAAGGAGAACAACCCAGCTTCTCCAGTCCCTCCACGTAACTGAAGTCCCTCATCCCCGTACCATTCTAGTAAATCTCCCCCGCACCCTCTCCAAGGCCTTGACAGCCATCGGGAGTGGGAAGACCTGGTTTAATTCGTTGCCCGCCCTCTTTCAAAGGCAGTGAGAGCAGTTGTAGACCTCCCCCATTGGCAGGACCGGCGCACCAACGTCGGTGTTCTCGCTCAGGCCAACATCCCCAGCATCGAAGCTTTGACCACGCTCGATCAGCTCGATGGACGGGTCACACCGTTCGCATGCCCGATACGAGACTCCCAAAACAAGCGCTCTACTCGGAGCTCCGGCACGGCAAGCGAGCCCCAGGTGGGCAGAGGAAATGCTTCAAGGACCTTCTCAAAGCCTCCTTGAAAAAGTGCAACATCCCCACTGACACCTGGGAATCCCTGGCCCAAGACCGCACAAAGTGGAGGAGAAGCATCCGGGAAGGCGCCGGCCGAACACCTCGAGTCTCTTCGCCGGGAGCAAGCGGAAGCCAAGCGCAAACAGCGGAGGGAGCGCAGGTCAGCCCAAGCACCCCACACCCACCCGCCCCTTCAACCACCGTCTGCCCCGCCTGTGACAGAGACTGTAGGTCCTGCATTGGACTCATCAGTCACCTGAGAACTCATTTTTAATGTGGAAGCAAGTCATCCTCTGTTCCCGAGGGACTGCCTAAGAAGAAGACGACCTCTTCCAACCCCCGTACTGCGCCCCTCCTGGTGCGCAGGGCTTGCTGTGCCCGCCAGTGGCGCGGGTACTCCCAGAGCCGTCGGAGGGAGGGGCGGGGTGGTGCCCAAGCTGCGATATCGCTGAGACGTTTGCCCCTCTTGGGTTGGCGGGGTTTAAGGAGCTGGGTGTGGAATCTCAACTTGCAGCCTGAAATCACCGCTCTGGCGGTACGGTTATTGGGCAGTTGGCCCAGCCCTCCCTTTGCAAGATGAGCGGAGTTATCGAAGGAACTTGCATTTATGTAGCGCCTTTAGCATCGCAAGAAACGTTCCCTAGGCGCTTCACTGGGGCAATTAGCAAAACAAGGTCGTTTTTAAGGAGCGTCTTAAAGGAGGAGAGAGAGGCGGAGAGGTTTAGGGAGGGAA